>NC_135804.1:72699931-73044491 GCF_964213995.1 Mustelus asterias | reverse complement strand
TTCCGGCTGGAGGCATGTGACGAGTGGTGTTCCGCAGGGCTCTGTATTGGGACCTCTGCTGTTTGTGATTTATATAAATGATCTGGAAGAAGGTGTAACTGGGGTGATCAGTAAGTTTGCGGACGACACAAAATTGGCAGGACTTACAGATAGTGAGGAGCATTGTCAGAAGCTACAGAAGGATATAGATAGGCTGGAAATTTGGGCAAAGAAATGGCAGATGGAGTTCAATCCTGATGAATGCGAAGTGATGCATTTTGGTAGAAATAATGTAGGGAGGGGCTATATGATAAATGGCAGAACCATAAAGGGTGTAGATACGCAGAGGGACCTGGGTGTGCAAGTCCACAGATCCTTGAAAGTGACGTCACAGGTGGAGAAGGTGGTGAAGAAGGCATATGGCATGCTTGCCTTTATAGGACGGGGCATAGAGTATAAAAGTTGGGGTCTGATGTTGCAGATGTATAGAACGTTGGTTCGGCCGCATTTGGAATACTGCGTCCAGTTCTGGTCGCCACACTACCAGAAGGACGTGGAGGCTTTGGAGAGAGTACAGAGGAGGTTTACCAGGATGTTACCTGGTATGGAGGGGCTTAGTTATGAGGAGAGATTGGGTAAACTGGGGTTGTTCTCCCTGGAAAGACGGAGGATGAGGGGAGACTTAATAGAGGTGTATAAAATTATGAAAGGCATAGATAGGGTGAACGGTGGGAACCTTTTCCCCAGGTCGGTGGTGACGTTCACGAGGGGTCATAGGTTCAAGGTGAAGGCGGGGGAGGTTTAACACGGATATCAGACGGACATATTTTACACAGAGGGTGGTGGGGGCCTGGAATGCGCTGCCAGGCAAGGTGGTGGAGGCGGACACACTGGGAACGTTTAAGACTTATCTAGACAGCCATATGAACGGAGTGGGAATGGAGGGATACAAAAGAATGGTCTAGTTTGGACCAGGGAGCGGCGCGGGCTTGGAGGGCCGAAGGGCCTGTTCCTGTGCTGTATTGTTCTTTGTTCTTTTGTTCTCATCTTGTTCCGTTGTTTAAAAAAGGTTCCAAAAGAAATACGGGAAATTATCGGCCAGTAAGTTTGACGTCGGTGGTGGGCAAGTTATTGGAAGGTATGATAAGGGATAGGATCTACAAATATTTGGATAGACAGGGACTTATGAGGGAGCGTCAACATGGCTTTGTGCGTGGTTGGTCATGTTTGACCAATCTATTCGAGTTTTTCGAGGAGGTTACCAGGAAAGTGGATGAAGGGAAGGCGGTGGATGTTGTCTACCTGGATTTCAGCAAGGCCTTTGACAAGGTCCCTCATGGGAGGTTAGTTAGGAAGGTTCAGTCGCTCGGTATACATGGGGAGGTAGTAAATTGGATAAGACACTGGCTCAATGGAAGAAGCCAGAGAGTGGTTGTGGAGGATTGCTTCTCTGAGTGGAGGCCTGTGACTAGTGGTGTGCCGCAGGGATTGGTGTTGGGTCCATTGTTGTTTGTCATCTATATCAATGATCTGGATGATAATGTGGTAAATTGGATCAGCAAGTTTGCTGAGGATACAAAGATTGGAGGTGTAGTGGACAGTGAGGAAGGTTTTCAAAGCTTGCAGAGGGATTTGGACCAACTAGAAAAATGGGCTGAAAAATGGCAAATGGAATTTAACGCACGCAAGTGTGAGATATTGCACTTTGGAAGGACAAACCAAAGTAGAACGTACAGGGTAAATGGTAGGACTCTGAAGAGTGCAGTTGAACAGAGGGATCTGGGAATACAGGCACAGAATTCCCTAAAAGTGACATCACAGGTGGATAGGGTCGTAAAGGGTGCCTTTGGTACACTGGCCTTTATAAATCAGAGTATCGAGTATAAAAGTTGGAGTGTTATGGTAAGGTTATATAAGGCATTGGTGAGGCCGAATTTGGAGTATTGTGTACAGTTTTGGTCACCTAGTTACAGGAAGGATGTAAATAAGATTGAAAGAGTGCAGAGAAGGTTCACAAGGATGTTGCCGGGACTTGAGAAGCTGAGTTACAGAGAGAGATTGAATAGGTTGGGACTTTATTCCCTGGAGCGTAGAAGAATGAGGGGAGATTTGATAGAGGTGTATAAGATTTTGATGGGTATAGATAGAGTGAATGCAAGCAGGCTTTTTCCGCTGAGGCAAGGGGAGATAAAAACCAGAGGGCATGGGTTAAGGGTGAAAGGAGAAAAGTTTAAAGGGAATATTAGGGGGGGCTTCTTCACGCAGAGAGTGGTGGGAGTGTGGAATGAGCTGCCGGATAAAGTGGTAAATGCGGGGTCACTTTTAACATTTAAGAAAAACTTGGACGGGTTCATGGATGAGAGGGGTGTGGAGGGATATGGTCCAGGTGCAGGTCAGTGGGACTAGGCATAAAATGGTTCGGCACAGACAAGAAGGGCCAAAAGGCCTGTTTCTGAGCTGTAATTTTCTATGGTTCTATGGTTTCTAAGCTAATGAGAGAATAATTCATACATCTGTGACTGCAGTAAGAGAATTAAATGAATAATTCTTGATACAGACAGAAATAATGATTTCAAAACATATATATTGATATTTTAAAGTATTTTAAGTATTATATGAATGAGCCGAAAGCAGGTTCCTGCAAGGGATGATGGTAATGGTGAATAGTTCAGAACCAAAGGCCTGGGAACCTGGTTTGCGAAATTCATATCGGGAGGTTTCTGATGAGGGAACACATCAATGAATAGTTTTATTCATTGACTAGACTTCGGATAAGGACGTGTCTCGACGCAGGGTTACGTGTTTATCCAGTCTGGCAATGATCTGGTGGGACCATCCACTTTGACCCCTGTAGCAAGCATCTAGGGTAACCAGGCAACAAGGAAGTGACTTTAGCCAAGATGTGAGTTCGTGCCCGGATTAAATGGATGAATGAGATACTGGATGGTGGAATGCAATTGGCTGAGGTGAATACCAGAGATTATTGATGTATGTATACTAAATATAATTGATTTAAAACTCATGTAAGGCTAGAATTATTGATAAGAAAAACTATAATTGATCTGTTTTTGATTGTCAGATTCATCAGAGAGGTTCCGTCGCTCTATTCCAGAGCTACTTAACCCATTTGGTGATCTCCTTCAAACTGGTTGTTTTTGCTTGAAATAAATGTTACACTTACCAAGTCGAGAAGAAAAGGAAAGCATACAAAAGGTTCAGAGAGCTTGGCGAAGATAGGGATCTAGATGAGTATACGGCTTGTAGGAAGGGACTAAAGAAGGAAATTAGGAGAGCCAGAAGGGGTCACAAGAAGGCCTTGGCAGGTAGGATTAAGGAAAACCCTAAGGCATTCTATAAATATGTGAAGAGTAAAAGGATGAGATGTGAAGGAATAGGGCCTATAAAAGGTGAAGGTGGGAAAATCTGTACGGAACCCGTAGAAATGGCAGAGGTGCTTAATGAGTATTTTGCCTCAGTTTTCACAGAGGAGAAGGACCTGGGTGGATGTACTGCGGGCTTGCGGTGGACTGAAAAGATTGAGTATGTGGACTTTAAGAAAGAGGTTGTGCTGGAATCTTTGAATGGCATCAAGTTAGATAAGTCGCCGGGTCCGGATGGGATGTACCCCAGGTTACTGTGGGAGGCGAGGGAAGAGATTGCAGAGCCTCTGGCGATGATCTTTGCGTCGTCGATGGAGACGGGAGAGGTGCCGGAGGATTGCGGATGTGGTTCCTATTTTCAAGAAGGGAAATAGGGATAGCCCAGGAAATTACCAACCGGTGAGTCTAACCTCAGTGGTTGGTAAGCTGATGGAGAAGATCCTGAGGGACAGGATTTATGAGCATTTAGAGAGGTTTAGTATGCTCAAGAATACTCAGCATGGCTTTGTCAAAGGCAGATCGTGCCTTACGAGCCTGGTGGAGTTCTTCGAAAATGTGACTAAACACATTGACGAAGGGAAAGCGGTAGATGTGGTTTATATGGATTTTAGCAAGGCGTTCGATAAGGTCCCCCATGCAAGGCTTCCAGAAAAAGTGAGAGAGCATGGGATCCAAGGGACTGCTGCCCTGTGGATCCAGAACTGGCTTGCCCAAAGGAGGCAGAGAGTGGGTATAGATGGGTCTTTTTCTAAATGGAGTTCGGTCACCAGTGGTGTGCCCCAGGGATCTGTTCTGGGACCCTTGCTGTTTGTCATTTTCATAAATGACCTGGATGAGGAAGTGGAGGGATGGGTTGGTAAGTTTGCCGACGACACGAAGGTTGGTGAGGTTGTGGATAGTCTGGAGGGATGTCAGAAGTTACAGAGGGACATAGATAGGATGCAAGACTGGGAGGAGAAGTGGCAGATGGACTTCAACCCAGATAAATGCGCTGTGGTCCATTTTGGCAGGTCAAATGGGATGAAGGAGTACAATATAAAGGGAAAGACTCTTAGTACGGTAGAGGATCAGAAGGACCTTGGGGTCCGGGTCCATAGGACTCTAAAATCGGCCCCGCAGGTGGAGGAGGTGGTTAAGAAGGCGTATGGTGTGCTGGCCTTTATCAATCGAGGGATTGAGTTTAGGAGTCCGGGGATAATGATGCAGCTATATAAGACCCTCGTCAGACCCCACTTGGGGTACTGTGCTCAGTTCTGGTCGCCTCATTACAGGAAGGATGTGGAAAAGATTGAAAGGGTGCAGAGGAGATTCTCCTTGGAGAGACAGACGTAGGATGAGAGGAGACCTAATAGAGGTATACAAGATGTTGAGAGGCATAGATCGAGTGGACTCTCAGAGCCTTTTTCCCAGGGTGGGAATGGCTGCTATGAGAGGACACGGGTTTAAGGTGCTGGGGGGTAGGTACAGGGGAAATGTTAGGGGGAAGTTTTTCACACAGAGGGTGGTGGGCGAGTGGAATCGGCTGCCGTCAGTGGTGGTGGAGGCAAACTCAATAGGGTCTTTTAAGAGACTCCTGGATGAGTACATGGGACTTCATAGGATGGAGGGTTACAGGTAGGCCTAAAAGGTAGGGATATGTTCGGCACAACATGTGGGGCCGAAGGGCCTGTTTTGTGATGTCGTTTTTCTTTGTTTCTATGTTTCTATCTTTATATAGAGATATCTGCCTCGTGAGTTTTGTATTGTCTATAGTTAAGACAGTATCGAACATCTCGATTTACCCTACCACAAGCTCCACAAAGCAATATTACAGGTTCTCTCAGTTTGCGAAGTTGGGTGTCATGTGATTCCCACCTCTCCACTTTACTTGGGACACTCTTTCGTCTTGATTGCTGATGATCCAACCATTAACAACTTCAAAAGCAGTTTCAGGGCCCCTTCTCCATGCAAATGGATTGTCTCTGTTGGCCAGATGTGACCCAAAAAATGTAAATAGCCTTTGTGCAATTCCATTGAAATTTGTGCACTCTCAGGGTTATTAGCGTCTCTTTAGAGATAAGGTGATGTCAGCTTCTCTGAATGTTGGAATGTTCCTTTTGTTTGAATCTTCGCTAGCCATGGCTTCAGCCATTTCAAAAGTTTTGTCCAGTTTTGAAAAAACAATTACAAATTAGCCATGCTGAAATATATCTTATTAGGAGAGTGAGGTCTCAGCCTCCTGACAGTATCTCCCTCTTAATTTCTGTCCATCTCCCACTGCCTCAGTCTCCCTCTGTCTCTCAGTTGCTCTTTACCTGCCTCCTGTTGCATCCCTCCAAGTCTCTCTTTGTACAACAGTCTCTGTCTTCCTGAGTCTCTCTGCTACACTATTCTCCATCATATATCCACACTCAGTCTCTTTGTGTTTATTCACTTGCTAACATGTTGCTATTCACCCAACAGGCAGCCTGTGAGGTTTTCTGCATCGATAATGATTCGATAGATGATGATGAGAACTCACATTTCCACAATGAAAGCACCTGGAAACCAAACAAATATAGACTTTCTGTTGTACCTGAGGTGACAGAACTAGCGGCAGGTAACTATGTGTGTATGTGTGTGTGCGCGTGCGTCTTCTCTCTTTCTCATTTCATCTTTCATATTCTTTTGCAATCTCTCTTGCTCAATGTTGCTAATATCATCATTTTCCTGCCTCCTTCTCAAATTCCCACCTTTTTCTCTCTCTTTTTGTCCGTCTTTCATCAAGTATGTTCACATTCCACTCTATCCTTCTGCTTCTTCTTTCTTCCTTCACCATCCCTCTCTCTCTCTCTCTGTCCTGTTCTGGTTGACAGTTGACATTGTCGGTACTTTGTCTTTTTTTTTAACAGCTTTCTCTCACTTGCACAAACGGAACATTTCTCAGGCACAAATGTTATCCAGACAGAATCTCCAGCAGGAGAGATCTGGGTAAGTGAAGAATTTTAACATCCTATCTGCTTGCTGGTATTTGAGAAGCATCAGGGTGACCAACTGCCATAGATTGTCATTGATCTGGAATTTGTTTTCCTGTGCCTGGCTTTCCTCGGTCTAGATGCCAGAATTCCTGGGTCCATTTGTCCAGAATTCCCCAGTCCATTTGTATAGCAGTCACGGGTCTATTTGTTCAAGATTTCCTGGTCCATGTATCCAGATTCCTCGGTCCAATTCACCAGGATTTCCAGAACATTTTGTCCAGGATTCCCCACTCCATTTGTCCAGGATTCCCAGCTCCATTTGTCCGAAATCCCAGGTCTGTTTGTCCAGGATTCCCAGGTCGATTTGTCTGGCTTTCCCGGGTCCATTTGTCTGGGATTCCCAGCTCCATTTGTCCAGGATTCCTGGGTCCATTTGTCAGTATGCCTCGGGGCATTTGTCCAGGATTCCCAGGTCTATTTGTCCAGGATTCCCAAGACCATTTGTAGAGCATTCCCAGGCCCTTGTGTCCAGGATTCCAGGATCTATTTGTCCAAGACTCCCAGGAAGACTTGTCCAGTATTCCCAGGTCCATTTGTCCGGGTTTCCCGGGTCAATTTGTCCAGGTTTCCTGGGTCCATTTGTCCAGGATTCACAGCTCCTTGAAAGTGGAGTCACAGGTGGACAGAGTGGTGAAGAAGGTATTCAGCATGCTTGGTTCCATTGGCCAGAACATTGAATAAAGGACTTGGGACGTCTTCTTGAAGTTGTACAAGACATTGGTAAGGCCACACTTGGAATTCTGTGTACAGTTCTGGTCACCCTATTATAGAAAGGATATTATTAAGCTAGAAAGAGTGCAGAAACGATTTACTAGGATGCTACCGGGACTTGATGGTTTGAGTTATAAAGAGAGGCTGGATAGACTGGGACTTTTTTCTCTGGAGCATAGGAGGCTGAGGGGCGATCTAAAAGAGGTCTATAATATAATGAGGAGCATAGATCAGCGAGCTAGTCAATATGTTTTCCCAAAGATAGGGGAATCTCAAACTAGAGGGCATAGGTTTAAGGTGAGAGGGGAGATATCAAAAGGGTCCAGAGGGGCAATTTTTCATACAGAGGGTGGTGAGTGTCCGGAACAAGCTGCCAGAGGTAGTAGTAGAGGCGGGTACAATTTTGTCTTTTAAAAAGCGTTTAGATAGTTACATGGACAAGTTGGGTCAACAGGCCTGTTTCCATGCTATTAACCTCTATGACTCTATGATTCTCGGGTCCATTTGTCCAGTGTTCCCAGGGGCATTTGTCCAGGATTCCCAAGTCCATTTGTCCAGGATTCCCAGGGCCATTTCTCCAGGATTCACAGGACCATTTGTCCAGGATTTCCGGTTCCATTTTTCGGGTATTCCCACGGCCATTTGTTCAGGAAGCCCAGGTCTATTTGTCCAGGAAACCCAGGTCTATTTGTCCAGGATTCATGTTGCAGCTTTATAGAACCTTAGTTAGGCCGCACTTGGAATATAGTGTTCAATTCTGGTCGCCACACTATCAGAAGGATGTGGAGGCTTTGGAGAGGGTACAGAAAAGGTTTACCAGGATATTGCCTGGTATGGAGGGTATTAGCTATGAGGAGAGGTTGGAGAAACTTGGTTTGTTCTCACTGGAGTGACGGAGGTTGAGGGGAGACCTAATAGAAGTCTGCAAGATTATGAGAGGCATGGACAGAATGGATAGTCAGAAGCTTTTTCCCAGGGTGGAAGAGTCAATTACTAGGGGGCATAGGTTTAAAGTGTGAGGGGCAAGGTTTAAAAGAGATGTACGAGGCAGATTTTTTACACAGAGAGTAGTGGGTGCCTGGAACTCGTTGCCGGGGGAGGTAGTGGAAGCGGATACGGTAGTGACTTTTAAGGGGTGTCTTGTCAAGCACATGAATAGAGTGGGAATAGAGGGATATGGTCCCTGGAAGGGTAGGGGGTTTTAGTTAAGTCGGGCAGCATGATCGATGCAGGCTTGTCGGGCCGAAGAGCCTGTCCTGTGCTGTAATTTTCTTTGTTCTTTGATTCCTGGGGCCATTTGTCAAGGATTGCCAAGTCTATTTGTCCAGGATTCCCACCTCCATTTGTCCAGGATTCCCACCTCCATTTGTCCATTCCTCTGTCCATTTCTACAGGATTCCCAGGTCTATATTTCCAGGATTTCTGGTCCCATTTATTCAGTATTCCCATGGCCATTCATCCGGGATTCCCTGGACCATCTGTCCCTGATTTCCTGGACCATTTGTCCCTGATTCCCTGGACATTTGTCCCTGATTCCCGGGTCCGTTTGTCCAGGATTCCCGAGTCCATTTGTCCAGTAATCCCAGGTCCATTTGTCCAGTATTCCCAGGGATATTTGTCCAGAATTTCCCAGGTCTATTTGTCAATGAATCTGAGGTCTATTTGTCCAGGATTCCCAGGTCTAATTATCCAGGATGCACAGGTCCATTTGTCCAGGATTCCCGAGTCCATTTGTCCAAGGATTCCTAGGTCCATTTCTGCAGGATTCCCAGGTCTATATGTCCAGGATTCACAGGACCATTTGTCCAGGATTTCTGTTCTATTTATCCAGCATTCCCATGGCCATTCATCTGGGATTCCCTGGACCATTTGTCCCCGATTCCCAGGTCCATTTGTCCAAGATACCCGAATCTATTTGCCAGGATGCCCGGATCTATTTGTCCAGGATTCCCGAGTCCATTTGTCCTGTAATCCCAGGGCCATTTGTCCAGGTTACCTGGGACCGTTTGTCCAGTATTCCCAAGGACATTTGTCCAGAATTTCCCAGGTCTATTTGTCAAGGAATCTGAGGTCTATTTGTCCAGGATTCCCAGGTCTAATTATCCAGGATGCACGGGTCCATTTGTCCAGGATTCCCAATACGATTTGTCCAGGATTTCTGGCTCCATTTATCCAGTATTCCTATGGCCATTCATCCAAGATTCCCAGGATCATTTGTCTGGTATTCATTATCTGTATTCCCAGGGCCAATTGTCCAGATTCCCGGGTCTATTTGTCCAGGTTTTCTAAGTCCATTTGTCTCGAGTCCCAGGACCATTTGTCCAGGATTCTCAGGTCCATTTGTCTTGTGTGATTTGTCCAATGATCACCAATGCGTCCACTATTTCTAAAGCCACTTCCTTGAGTACTTTGGGATGCAGAGCATCAGGCCCTGAGGACTTAATTTTTCCAGTACAATTTCCTGACTAATAACGATTTCCTTCAGTTCTTCCTTTATGCTAGACCCTCTGTCCCAAACTATTTCTGGAAGGTTAGTTGTATGTGAAGACAGATCCAAAGTATTTGTTCAGCTAGAATGTCATCTCTTTGTTGCACATTTTTAATTCACGTGATTCTAACTGCAAGATATTTGTCTTCACCAGTCTTTTTCTCTTTACATATCTATAGAAGCTTTTGCAGTCAGTTTTTATGTTTTCTGCAAGCCTACTCTCGTATTTTATTTTCCCCTCTGGAATTCAACCCTTTGTCCTCCTCTGCGAGATTTGAAATTTCTCCCAGTCCTCAGGTTTGCTCTTTTTTCGGGCCAATTTATATGCATTCTCTTTGGCTTAAGCACTGTCCCTGATTTCTCTTGTTAGCCATGGATGAACCACCTTCCCCGTTTTATTCTTACACCAGACACTGATATACAGTTATTGAAGTTCACCCAGGTGTTCTTTAAATGTATGCCATTGCCCATCCACTGTCAACCCTTAAGTATCCTTTTTGCCAGCTTAATCTAGCCAATGCACGTCTCATACCAACAAAGCTAGCTTTCCTCGAGTTCAGGACCCCAATCTCAGATTTAGCTGTGTCACGCTCCTTCTAAATATTATGGTCACACTTCCCCAATGGATCTCGCCCCTCAAGGTTGCTAATTAATCCTCTCTCGTTAAACAATACCCAGTCTAGGATGGCCTGCTCTCCAGTCGGTTCCTCAACATATTGGTAGAGAGAACCATCCCTTTTACATTCGAAGAAATCCTCCTGACACTAGTTTGGCGAACCCAATCAATATTTAGATTAAAGCCACCCATGATAACTGCTGTACCCTTACTGCAGGACACTCTAATTTCCAACTCACTACTACTGTTGGGTGGTCTGTACACAACTCCCACGAGCGTTTTTTGTTCTTTGGTGTTCTGTAGCTCCACCCAGATAGACTCCACATCGCCAAACTAATGTCCTTCCTTACTATTGTGTCAATCTCCTCTTTAACCAGCAATGCTGCCCCACCCCACTTTCCTTTCCATCTATCTTTCCTGAATATTGAATACCCCTGGATTTCAGGCACATTTCACAGGCTGAGCACTGCAGTTTAGTAATTAGCATGATTCTGGGAACATTTCAGAGGATGAGGATTGACTGGAACCTTGTAATCTCTGGACACTTGGGCACATTTCACAGGGTAAGGAGTGAGTGCAGCATTGTAATCTCAATCTCGGCACACATTTCACAGGTTGAGGAGTGAGTGCAGCATATAATCTGAGTGATCCCGGGCACATTTGACAGGCTGAGGAGTGAGTGCAGCATAGTAATCTGTGCAATCTTGGGCACATTTCGCAGGCTGAGTATTGACTGCAGCCTTGTAATCTGTGTGATGTCGGGCATTTTAAAAGTCTGACGAGTGCAGCATAGTAATCTGTGGGATCTCAGGCCCATTTCACAGGCTGAGGAGTGAATGCAGCATAGTAATCTGTGATCTCGGTCACATTTCACAGGCTAAATACTACAGTTTCATGAATTGCATGTTTCTGCACATATTTCACAGGCTGAGGAGTGAGTGCCGCATAGTAATCTGTGTGATCTCGAGCACATTTCACAGCCTGAGCACTGCAGTTCAGTCATTTGCATGATTCTGAGCAGATTTCACAGGCTGTGGACATCAGTAAGAAGTCTCACGACACCAGGTTAAAGTCCAACAGGTTTATTTGGTAGCACAAGCCACCAGGTCAAGTTGTGGGGGTTACAGATCGTGTGACATGAACCCAAGATCCCGGTTCATGTCACACTATCTGTAACTCCCACAACTTGACTGGGCTTGCAAAATCTCACTAACTGTCCTGGCTGGAGACAATACACATCTCTTTAACCTGTGCTTAACCCTCTCTCCACTCACATTGTCTGTACCTTTAAGACTTGATTACCTGTAAAGACTCGCATTCCAACCACTATTTTGTAAATTGAGTTTGCGTCTTTATATGTCCTGTTTGTGAACAGAACTCCCACTTACCTGATGAAGGGGCAGCGCTCCGAAAGCGAGTGGCTTGTGTTACCAAATAAACTTGTTGGACTTTAACCTGGTGTTGTGAGACTTCTTACTGTGTTTACCCCAGTCCAACGCCGGCATCTCCACATCATGGCTACTGTGGACATCAGCACAGTAATCTGTGTCATCTCGGGCTCATTTAACAGGCTGAGGAGTGAATTCAGCATAGTAACCTGTGTGATCTCAGGCCCATTTAACAGGCTGAGGAGTGAATTCAGCATAGTAACCTGTGTGATCTCAGGCCCATTTAACAGGCTGAGGAGTGAATTCAGCATAGTAACCTGTGTGATCTCAGGCCCATTTAACAGGCTGAGGAGTGAATTCAGCATAGTAACCTGTGTGATCTCAGGCCCATTTAACAGGCTGAGGAGTGAATTCAGCATAGTAACCTGTGTGATCTCAGGCTCATTTAACAGGCTGAGGAGTGAATTCAGCATAGTAACCTGTGTGATCTCAGGCCCATTTAACAGGCTGAGGAGTGAATTCAGCATAGTAACCTGTGTGATCTCAGGCCCATTTAACAGGCTGAGGAGTGAATTCAGCATAGTAACCTGTGTGATCTCAGGCCCATTTAACAGGCTGAGGAGTGAATTCAGCATAGTAACCTGTGTGATCTCAGGCCCATTTAACAGGCTGAGGAGTGAATTCAGCATAGTAACCTGTGTGATCTCAGGCCCATTTAACAGGCTGAGGAGTGAATTCAGCATAGTAACCTGTGTGATCTCAGGCCCATTTAACAGGCTGAGGAGTGAATTCAGCATAGTAACCTGTGTGATCTCAGGCCCATTTAACAGGCTGAGGAGTGAATTCAGCATAGTAATCTGTGTGATCTCAGGCCCATTTAACAGGCTGAGGAGTGAATTCAGCATAGTAACCTGTGTGATCTCGGGCACATTTCACAGGCTAAGGAGTGAGTGCAGCACAGTAATCTGTGTGATCTTGGATCCATTTCACAGTCTGAGGAGTGAATGGAGCATAGTAATCTGTGTGATCCCAGGTATGTTTAAAAGTTTAAAGAGTGAGTGCAGCACAGTAATCTGTGTGATCCCAGGTATGTTTAAAAGTTTAAAGAGTGAGTGCAGCACAGTAATCTGTGTGATCCCAGGTATGTTTAAAAGTTTAAAGAGTGAATGTAGCACAGTAATCTGTGTGATCCCAGGTATGTTTAAAAGTTTAAAGAGTGAATGTAGCACAGTAATCTGTGTGATCCCAGGTATGTTTAAAAGTTTAAAGAGTGAATGTAGCACAGTAATCTGTGTGATCTCAGGTATGTTTAAAAGTTTAAAGAGTGAATGTAGCACAGTAATCTGTGTGATCCCAGGTATGTTTAAAAGTTTAAAGAGTGAGTGCAGCACAGTAATCTGTGTGATCCCAGGTATGTTTAAAAGTTTAAAGAGTGAGTGTAGCACAGTAATCTGTGTGATCCCAGGTATGTTTAAAAGTTTAAAGAGTGAATGTAGCACAGTAATCTGTGTGATCTCAGGTATGTTTAAAAGTTTAAAGAGTGAATGTAGCACAGTAATCTGTGTGATCCCAGGTATGTTTAAAAGTTTAAAGAGTGAGTGCAGCACAGTAATCTGTGTGATCCCAGGTATGTTTAAAAGTTTAAAGAGTGAGTGTAGCACAGTAATCTGTGTGATCTCAGGTATGTTTAAAAGTTTAAAGAGTGAATGTAGCACAGTAATCTGTTTGATCCCAGGTATGTTTAAAAGTTTAAAGAGTGAATGTAGCACAGTAATCTGTGTGATCTCAGGTATGTTTAAAAGTTTAAAGAGTGAGTGCAGCACAGTAATCTGTGTGATCTCAGGTATGTTTAAAAGTTTAAAGAGTGAATGTAGCACAGTAATCTGTGTGATCTCAGGTATGTTTAAAAGTTTAAAGAGTGAATGTAGCACAGTAATCTGTGTGATCTCAGGTATGTTTAAAAGTTTAAAGAGTGAATGTAGCACAGTAATCTGTGTGATCTCAGGTATGTTTAAAAGTTTAAAGAGTGAATGTAGCACAGTAATCTGTGTGATCTCAGGTATGTTTAAAAGTTTAAAGAGTGAATGTAGCACAGTAATCTGTGTGATCTCAGGTATGTTTAAAAGTTTAAAGAGTGAATGTAGCACAGTAATCTGTGTGATCTCAGGTATGTTTAAAAGTTTAAAGAGTGAATGTAGCACAGTAATCTGTGTGATCCCAGGTATGTTTAAAAGTTTAAAGAGTGAATGTAGCACAGTAATCTGTGTGATCCCAGGTATGTTTAAAAGTTTAAAGAGTGAATGTAGCACAGTAATCTGTGTGATCTCAGGTATGTTTAAAAGTTTAAAGAGTGAGTGTAGCACAGTAATCTGTGTGATCCCAGGTATGTTTAAAAGTTTAAAGAGTGAATGTAGCACAGTAATCTGTGTGATCTCAGGTATGTTTAAAAGTTTAAAGAGTGAATGTAGCACAGTAATCTGTGTGATCCCAGGTATGTTTAAAAGTTTAAAGAGTGAGTGCAGCACAGTAATCTGTGTGATCCCAGGTATGTTTAAAAGTTTAAAGAGTGAGTGTAGCACAGTAATCTGTGTGATCTCAGGTATGTTTAAAAGTTTAAAGAGTGAATGTAGCACAGTAATCTGTTTGATCCCAGGTATGTTTAAAAGTTTAAAGAGTGAATGTAGCACAGTAATCTGTGTGATCTCAGGTATGTTTAAAAGTTTAAAGAGTGAGTGCAGCACAGTAATCTGTGTGATCTCAGGTATGTTTAAAAGTTTAAAGAGTGAATGTAGCACAGTAATCTGTGTGATCTCAGGTATGTTTAAAAGTTTAAAGAGT
This sequence comes from Mustelus asterias, assembly GCF_964213995.1. NCBI lineage: Eukaryota > Metazoa > Chordata > Chondrichthyes > Carcharhiniformes > Triakidae > Mustelus > Mustelus asterias. Next base: position 73,030,095 of record NC_135804.1, on the reverse strand, counting down.
GAATGTAGCACAGTAATCTGTGTGATCTCAGGTATGTTTAAAAGTTTAAAGAGTGAATGTAGCACAGTAATCTGTGTGATCTCAGGTATGTTTAAAAGTTTAAAGAGTGAATGTAGCACAGTAATCTGTGTGATCTCAGGTATGTTTAAAAGTTTAAAGAGTGAATGTAGCACAGTAATCTGTGTGATCTCAGGTATGTTTAAAAGTTTAAAGAGTGAATGTAGCACAGTAATCTGTGTGATCTCAGGTATGTTTAAAAGTTTAAAGAGTGAATGTAGCACAGTAATCTGTGTGATCCCAGGTATGTTTAAAAGTTTAAAGAGTGAATGTAGCACAGTAATCTGTGTGATCCCAGGTATGTTTAAAAGTTTAAAGAGTGAATGTAGCACAGTAATCTGTGTGATCTCAGGTATGTTTAAAAGTTTAAAGAGTGAATGTAGCACAGTAATCTGTGTGATCTCAGGTATGTTTAAAAGTTTAAAGAGTGAGTGTAGCACAGTAATCTGTGTGATCCCAGGTATGTTTAAAAGTTTAAAGAGTGAGTGCAGCACAGTAATCTGTGTGATCCCAGGTATGTTTAAAAGTTTAAAGAGTGAGTGTAGCACAGTAATCTGTGTGATCCCAGGTATGTTTAAAAGTTTAAAGAGTGAGTGCAGCACAGTAATCTGTGTGATCCCAGGTATGTTTAAAAGTTTAAAGAGTGAGTGTAGCACAGTAATCTGTGTGATCCCAGGTATGTTTAAAAGTTTAAAGAGTGAGTGCAGCACAGTAATCTGTGTGATCCCAGGTATGTTTAAAAGTTTAAAGAGTGAGTGTAGCACAGTAATCTGTGTGATCCCAGGTATGTTTAAAAGTTTAAAGAGTGAGTGCAGCACAGTAATCTGTGTGATCTCAGGTATGTTTAAAAGTTTAAAGAGTGAATGTAGCACAGTAATCTGTGTGATCTCAGGTATGTTTAAAAGTTTAAAGAGTGAATGTAGCACAGTAATCTGTGTGATCTCAGGTATGTTTAAAAGTTTAAAGAGTGAGTGCAGCACAGTAATCTGTGTGATCTCAGGTATGTTTAAAAGTTTAAAGAGTGAATGTAGCACAGTAATCTGTGTGATCTCAGGTATGTTTAAAAGTTTAAAGAGTGAATGTAGCACAGTAATCTGTGTGATCTCAGGTATGTTTAAAAGTTTAAAGAGTGAGTGCAGCACAGTAATCTGTGTGATCTCAGGTATGTTTAAAAGTTTAAAGAGTGAGTGCAGCACAGTAATCTGTGTGATCTCAGGTATGTTTAAAAGTTTAAAGAGTGAGTGCAGCACAGTAATCTGTGTGATCTCAGGTATGTTTAAAAGTTTAAAGAGTGAGTGCAGCACAGTAATCTGTGTGATCTCAGGTATGTTTAAAAGTTTAAAGAGTGAATGTAGCACAGTAATCTGTGTGATCTCAGGTATGTTTAAAAGTTTAAAGAGTGAATGTAGCACAGTAATCTGTGTGATCTCAGGTATGTTTAAAAGTTTAAAGAGTGAATGTAGCACAGTAATCTGTGTGATCCCAGGTATGTTTAAAAGTTTAAAGAGTGAATGTAGCACAGTAATCTGTGTGATCTCAGGTATGTTTAAAAGTTTAAAGAGTGAATGCAGCACAGTAATCTGTGTGATCCCAGGTATGTTTAAAAGTTTAAAGAGTGAATGTAGCACAGTAATCTGTGTGATCTCAGGTATGTTTAAAAGTTTAAAGAGTGAATGTAGCACAGTAATCTGTGTGATCCCAGGTATGTTTAAAAGTTTAAAGAGTGAATGTAGCACAGTAATCTGTGTGATCTCAGGTATGTTTAAAAGTTTAAAGAGTGAATGTAGCACAGTAATCTGTGTGATCTCAGGTATGTTTAAAAGTTTAAAGAGTGAATGTAGCACAGTAATCTGTGTGATCCCAGGTATGTTTAAAAGTTTAAAGAGTGAGTGCAGCACAGTAATCTGTGTGATCCCAGGTATGTTTAAAAGTTTAAAGAGTGAATGTAGCACAGTAATCTGTGTGATCCCAGGTATGTTTAAAAGTTTAAAGAGTGAATGTAGCACAGTAATCTGTGTGATCCCAGGTATGTTTAAAAGTTTAAAGAGTGAATGTAGCACAGTAATCTGTGTGATCCCAGGTATGTTTAAAAGTTTAAAGAGTGAATGTAGCACAGTAATCTGTGTGATCCCAGGTATGTTTAAAAGTTTAAAGAGTGAATGTAGCACAGTAATCTGTGTGATCCCAGGTATGTTTAAAAGTTTAAAGAGTGAATGTAGCACAGTAATCTGTGTGATCCCAGGTATGTTTAAAAGTTTAAAGAGTGAATGTAGCACAGTAATCTGTGTGATCTCAGGTATGTTTAAAAGTTTAAAGAGTGAATGCAGCACAGTAATCTGTGTGATCCCAGGTATGTTTAAAAGTTTAAAGAGTGAATGTAGCACAGTAATCTGTGTGATCTCAGGCCCATTTCACAGGCTGAGGACTGCATCATAATAATGTGAGTGAATGCGGGCACATTTCACAGGCTGAGTATTGACTGCAGTCTTGTAATCTGTGTTGTCTTGGGCACATGTAACAGGCTGAGGAGTGAAAGAAGCACAGTAACCTGAGTGATCCCAGGCCCATTTCACAGGCTGAAGAATGAATGCATCATAGTAATCCGTGAGATATCGGGCACACTTTATAGGCTGAACACTGCAGTTTAGTAATTTTCGAGATTCTGGGCACATTTCACAGGCTGAGGAGTGAGTGCAGCATGGTAATCTGTGTGATCCCGGGCACATTTCACAGGCTGAGGAGTGAGTGCAGCATGGTAATCTGTGTGATCCCGGGCACATTTCACAGGCTGAGTATTGACTGTAGCCTTGCAATCTGTGTAGTCTTTGGTGCATTTAACAGGCTGAGGAGTGAATGAAGCACAGTAATCTGTGTGATCTGAGGCCCATTTCACAGGCTGAGGAGGGAGTGCATCATAGTAATCTGCGTGATCGCAGGCAGAGCACTGCATTTGAGTAATTTGCGTGATTCTGGGCACATTTCATAGGCTGAGGATTGATACCAGCGATCACAAGCTGAGTATTGACTATCGCCTTGTAATGTGTGTGGTTTTGGATACGTTGAACAGGCTGAAGAGTGAATGTAGCACAGTAATCTGTGTGATCTCAGGCCCATTTCACAGGCTGTGGACTGCATCATAATAATCTGAGTGAACCCGGGCACATTTCATAGGCTGAGTATTGACTGTTTGGACCTGTACCAACAGGACGGGGTGCACCTGAACCAGAGGGGCACCAATATCCGAGGAGGGAAATTTGTTACGGCTCTTCAGGGGGGTTTAAACTAATTTGTCAGGGGAGGGGAAAAGGAGTTGTAGTCCGTGAGGGTCAGTGAGGGTGGTGAGGTATTGGGGAAAGTATCAGGGTCAAGGGTGGGTACCGGTCGACAGGAAGGTGGGTTGAAGTGTGTCTACTTCAATGCAAGGAGCATCTGGAACAAGGTGGATGAACTTGGGGCGTGGATTGGTACTTGGGACTACGATGTTGTGGCCATTACGGAGACGTGGGTAGAACAAGGACAGGAATGGTTGTTGGACATTCCGGGGTATAGATGTTTCACTAAGTGTAGGGAAGCTGGTAAAAGAGGTGGAGGAGTGGCATTGTTAATCAAGGATAGTTTAACGGCTGCGGAAAGGCACTTCGAGGGGGATCTGCACGCTGAGGTAATATGGGCTGAGATTAGAAATAGGAAAGGAGCGGTCACGTTGTTAGGAGTTTACTATAGGCCCCCAAATAGTAATAGAGATGTGGAGGAAGAAATTGCTAAGCAGATTATGGATATGTGTGGGGGTCACAGGGTAGTTGTCATGGGGGACTTTAACTTTCCAAATATTGATTGGAGCCTTTGTAGGTCAAATAGTTTGGATGGGGCAGTTTTTGTGCAGTGTGTGCAGGCGGGTTTCCTGACACAATATGTGGATAAGCCGACAAGAGGTGAGGCCACATTGGATTTGGTACTGGGAAATGAACCGGGCCAAGTGTTAGATTTGGTTGTGGGAGAGCACTTTGGAGATAGTGACCACAATTCGGTGTCTTTTGTTATTGCAATGGAGAGGGATAGGGCCGTACGGCAGGGCAAGGTTTACAATTGGGGGAGAGGTAATGATGATGCGATTAGGCAAGAATTAGGGGGCATAAGTTGGGAACAGAAACTGTCAGAGAAAGGAACTAATGAAAAGTAGAACTTTTTCAAGGAACAAATACTGGATGTCCTTGATAGGGGTATGTCCCTGTCAGGCAGGGAGGAAATGGCCGAGTGAGAGAACCATGGTTCATGAAAGAGGTGGAATGTCTTGTGAAAATGAAGAGGGAAGCTTATGTAGGGATGAGGAAACAAGGTTCAGATGGCTCAATTGAGGGTTACAAGTTAGCAAGGAATGAGCTGAAAAAGGGGCTTAGGAGAGCTAGGAGGGGACATGAGAAGTCCTTGGCGGGTCGGATCAAGGATAACCCCAAGGCCTTTTACTCTTATGTGAGGAATAAAAGAATGACCAGGGTGAGGTTAGGGCCGGTCAAGGACAGTAGTGGGAACTTGTGTATGGAGTCAGTAGAGATAGGCGAGGTGATGAATGAATACTTTTCTTCAGTGTTCACCAAGGAGAGGGGCCATGTTTTTGAGGAAGTGAAGGTGTTACTGGCTAATAGGCTGGAGGAAATAGATGTTCGGAGGGAGGATGTCCTGGCAGTTTTGAATAAACTGAAGGTCGATAAGTCCCCTGGGCCTGATGAAATGTATCCTAGGATTCTTTGGGAGGCAAGGGATGAGATTGCAGAGCCTTTGGCTTTGATCTTTGGGTCCTCGCTGTCCACGGGGATGGTGCCAGAAGACTGGAGAATGGCAAATGTTGTTCCTCTGTTTAAGAAAGGGAATAGAAATGACCCTGGTAATTATAGACCGGTTAGTCTTACTTCGGTGGTTGGTAAATTGATGGAAAAGGTCCTTAGAGATGGGATTTACGACCATTTAGAAAGATGCGGATTAATCCGGGATAGTCAGCACGGATTCGTGAAGGACAAGTCGTGCCTCACAAATTTGATTGAATTTTTTGAGGAGGTAACTAAGTGTGTTGATGAAGGTAGGGCAGTTGATGTCATATACATGGATTTTAGTAAGGCGTTTGATAAGGTCCCCCATGGTCGGCTTATGATGAAAGTGAGGAGGTGTGGGATAGAGGGAAAGTTGGCCGATTGGATAGGTAACTGGCTATCTGATCGAAGACAGAGGGTGGTGGTGATGCGCGTTATCAAACACGAGGCTAGATGCTCGGGAAATAAAGGCTTTTATTTACTGTAATGAAGCACCCAATAATTATATACACGATCCCAGACTGAGGGGTCCCAGCCAGAGCAGGGACCTTTATACCTCTCCCAGGAGGCGGAGCCCGACTGGGATGTACCACAACACTACAGTACAAAGGTGTAACAACCCCACCCTAACCCCAACAGCAACAAGTAGCACAACCCAACAGTAACATATGTACATCCTTGTAGTACTGGCCAGACCCTGGCTCAGTACTATCCAGTGGGAACCAACGATGGTTCACCACATTCACCCCTCCTTTGAGAACAAAGGCCGGCGGGGTACATAAAAACAGAATAAAGTGTCATCAGTCTATAAGTTCAGACGGTCAGGGGGACCGCACCGTCGTTGTGACCTCCTCAATACCGGCAGTGACACCGGAGTAGGCACTTGCGGTGGCGTTCTCCCCAAGGCGGCGTCCAGCTGTTCTTCCACGGACTCACAGGCCGGTTGACCCTGAGGTGACGGTAGTCCATGGGATCCTGACACGCCCTGCAGTGGCGACCATCCTCTGGACTCAGGCAAGCTGTACACGGGAGTAAAAGGGTTAAGCAATGGTCCCGATGCTGCCCGTGCCGTGTCCGGGGGAGAAACAAGAGTTAAGGGGTTTGTAACAGGGGGTATGGGAGCGATAGGGGTTGCTACGTCCCCTGCTGGCGCCAGGTCTCGGATCGAGACCGTGTCTCTCGCCCGTCAGGGTATGCCACATAGGCATACTGAGGGTTGGCGTGGAGGAGATGGACCTGTTCGACCAACGGGTCGGACTTGCGGGCCCTTACATGTCGCCACAGGAGGGCGGGTCCTGAGTACGTCAACCAAGACGGTAATGAGGTCCCCGAGGAAGACTTCCGAGGGAATGAAAACATCCTCTCATGGGGAGTAGCATTGGTTGCCATACACAGGAGGGAGCGAATAGAATGGAGCGCATCAGGGAGCACCTCTTGCCAACGGGAGACTGGAAGACTTTTTGACTTCAACGCCAGTAAGACAGCCTTCCAGACTGTAGCATTCTCACGTTCCACCTGTCCGTTACCCCTAGGGTTGTAGCTCGTGGTCCTACTAGAGGTAATCCCATATGAGAGCAGGAATTGCCTCAAGTCATCGCTCATGAACGACGAGCCCCTGTCACTGTGAATGTAGCCGGGGTACCCGAACAGGGTAAAGAGATCACGGAATGCCTTGATAACCGTGGCAGCGGATGTATCAGAGCAGGGAACAACAAAAGGGAACCTAGAGTACTCGTCAATGATATTGAGGAAGTACACATTTCGATCTGTTGAGGGAAGGGGGCCCTTAAAATCGACACTCAGTCTCTCGAAGGGACGAGTGGCCTTGACTAAATGTGCCCGGTCAGTCGGTAAAAGTGCGGTTTGCATTCCGCGCAAACCCGACAGCTTCTTGTTACGGACCTGACGTCCTCCACCGAGTACGGCAGGTTGCGGGCTTTTATAAAGTGATAGAGCCGAGTGACCCCAGGATGGCATAGGTCATTATGGAGAGCCTGCAAACGGTCCTCCTGTATACTGGCGCATGTTCCACGCGAGAGGGCATCCGAGGGCTCATTGAGTTTCCCTGGACGGTACATGATGTCGTAGTTATAGGTGGAGAGTTCAATTCTCCACCGCAAGATCTTGTCATTCTTGATCTTGCCCCTCTGCGTGTTATTAAACATGAACGCCACGGACCACTGGTCCGTGATCAGGGTGAACCGTTTTCCCGCCAAGTAATGGCGCCAGTGCCTGACGGCCTCCACAATGGCCTGGGCCTCCTTTTCCACCGCTGAATGCCGGATTTCGGGGCCTTGGAGGGTGCGGGAAAAAAATGCGATGGGCCTGCCCGCCTGGTTAAGTGTGGCGGCCAGGGCGAAATCAGATGCATCGCTCTCCACCTGAAAGGGGATGGACTCATCAACAGCGTGCATCGTAGCTTTCGCGATGTCGGCTTTTAATTTATCGAAGGCCAATCGGGCCTCTGGCGTTAGGGGAAAAGTCGTGGACTTAATGAGCGGACGGGCTTTGTCCGCGTAATTGGGAACCCACTGCGCATAATAAGAGAAGAAGCCTAAGCATCTTCTCAGTGCTTTTGCAGGCAAGGGAAGTTCAGAAAGGGGGCGCATACGGTCTGGATCAGGGCCAATGACCCCGTTTTCCACCACGTATCCTAGGATGGCTCAACGGCGCGTATGAAACACACACTTCCCCCTGTTGTAGGTCAAGTTCAGGCGAGATGCAGTGCGTAGGAAATTCAGGAGATTCGTGTCGTGGTCCTGCTGGTCATGGCCGCAGATGGTGACATTATCCAGGTACGGGAAGGTAGCCCGCAGCCCGTTCTGGTCCACCATTCGGTCCATAGCACGCTGGAAGACCGAGACTCACCGGTCGGTAATTTCCTGGACTATCCCTATTTCCCTTCTTGAAAATAGGAACCACATCCTATCCTCCAATCCTCCGGCACCTCTCCCGGCTCCATCGACGACGCAAAGATCAACGCCAGAGGCTCTGCAATCTCTTCCCTCGCCTCCCACAGTAACCTGGGTGCATCCCATCCGGACCTGGCGACTTATCTATCTTGATGCCATTCAAAGATTCCAGCACAACCTCTTTGTTAAAGTCCACATACTCAATCTTTTCAGTCTACCGCAAGCCCACAGTACATCCACCCGTGTCCTTCTCCTCTGTGAAAACCGAGGCAAAATACTCATTAAGCACCTCTGCCATTTCTACTGGTTCCATACTGATTTTCCCGCCTTCACCTGTTATAGGCCCTATTCCTTCACGTCTCATTCTTTTACTCTTCACATATTTATAGAAAGCCTTAGGGTTTTCCATAATTCTACTTGCCAAGGCCTTCTCGTGACCCCTTCTGGCTCTCCTAATTTCATTCTTTAGTCCCTTCCTACAAGCCATATACTCATCTAGATCCCTATCTTCGCCAAGCTCTCTGAACCTTTTGTATGCTTTCCTTTTCTTCTCGACTAGGTCCCGCACAGCTTTCGTGCACCACGGTTCCTTTAACCTACCAACTCCTCCCTGTCTGCTCGGAACATTGTCCTGTAGAACTCTAGACAGACATTCCTTGAAAAACTGCCACCTCTCTTCAGTAGATTTCCCCGAGAATACCTCCTTCCAATTTACTCCTCTAATTTGCTGCCTTATGTCTTCATATTTCCCCTTACTCCATATAAACGCTTTCCTAGCTTGCCTGATCTTCTCTTTTTCCAACGCAAGCATAAAGGAGATAGAGTTATGATCGCTATCCCCAAGATGCTCTTGTGTCACTTCAGAGGCTGAGGAGTAAGTGCAGCATTGTAATCTATGTGATCTCACGCCCATTTTACAGGCTGAGGACTGCAGCATTGTAATCTGAATGATCCCGAGTACATTTCACAGGCTGAGGATGGACTGCAGCCTTGTAGTCTGTGTGATCTCGGGCTCATTGTTCAAGTTGAGGAGTGAATGCAGCATAGTGATCTATGTGATGTCGGGCACATTTAAAAGTCTGAGGAGTGAGTGCAGCACAGTATTCTGTGAGATCTCAGGTCACTTTTCACAGGCTCAGGAGTACAGCATTATAATCTCTGTGATCTCGACCTTATTTCACAGGCTAAGGAATGTGTGCAGCATAATAATCTGTCTGATCTCAGGCCCATTTCACAGGCTGAAGAGTAATTGTAATTGTAATCGGTGAGATCCCGGGCACATTTCACAGGCTGGGGAATGAGTACAACATTGTAATCTGTGTGATCCCATGCAAATTTCACAGGCTGAAGACTGCAGTTTAGTAATCTGTGTGATTCGAGGCACATGTCACAGGCTGAGGAGTCAATGCAGCATCGTAATCTGTGGGATCTCAGGCACATTTAAGAGGCAGAGGACTGCAACATAATAATCGGTGTGATCTGGGGCTCGTTTCACAGGCTGAGTGGTGCAGCATAGTAATCTCTGTGATCCCACTTACATTTCACACGCTGAGGAGTGAGTGCAGCACAGTTATCTGTGTGTTCTCGTGCACATTTCATAGAAACCCTACAGTACTGAAAGAGGCCATCTGGCCCATCGAGTCTGCACCGACCACAATCCCACCCAGGCCCTACCCCCCCATATCCCTACATATTTACCCGCTAATCCCTCTAACCTACGCATCTCAGGACACTAAGGGGCAATTTTAGCATTGCCAATCAACCTAACCCGCACATCTTTAGACTGTGGGAGGAAACCAGAGCACCGGGAGGAAACACACGCAGACACGAGGAGAATGATTTCTTTAGTACATGCCTAGCTGAGCGAACCGTCGATTCCACCAATCCATTCAACTGTTGGTATAGGTGACAACTCATGATCTGCTCAAAGTCCCATGTTTGTCCAACTACCTGATCTCACTGGAGAGGAACGCGTTGTCCATCATCATGTTCTGATAGGTGTCATTTGTGTCGATGTGGCTTTTGAGCTTGATTTTGAACAATTTACTCATCATATCTTTTGAGTAGCCAAATTCGAACCAAACAGAGTATGATTCCACAAGGTCTTTACTTTTTTTTTCCAATCCATTCGAAGATGTCAGCCATTGTGAAGGACCATGTGAGATCTGGGACCTCATAGACTTGCAGTGATTGCTTAGACTGATACAGTTTGAGTTTATTGCATGGTGCTCACCTGGAGATTTCACTCTCCATGTCCACATACATGGAGGGCCAGTACAGGGATTCCTTTACCCTGTATTTAGTTGCCTCCAGTCCTGGGTGCCCTTGGGTGAAGTTACTGGGTATGGTACCTCTGCAGAAATGTGGGGGTGCTGCATCGCTGGCCACTCAATGTCAATCCATCCTGTACAATTTGCTCCTCTCTCATAGAGAAGAATGGATGGAACTCCTGGGGAAGCTCCTTTGAGGACATAAGCCAGCCTTTCACAATGGCATTGTGGACGTGCCTGCATGTGGGTTCTGCTTGCAGGGCATCCTTAAGTTCCTCAATTCGACGAGAGCAAAATACGTCTGTGTTCATGATGTTGCTGTTCTCCTTACAATCTGCTTAGTCTGTGGGCAAGAAGGTTTTGGAAAGAGCATCCGCCAGATACAACTTCTTACCACATTTTCAGACGACACTGAGATTGAAGTGCTTTAGCTTGAGCATCATGAGCTGCAGTTGTGCAGACACATTATGAAGAGACCTTTTTAGAATAATCATGAGTGGCTGATGATCAGTTTCAACAGTTGCTGGACGATCGTATATGAAATGATGAAATTTCTGACAGGTTAAGACTAGAGCGAGGAGTTCCTTCTTGATCTGAGTATAACGAGTCTTCGTGTCAGTGAGGGCCCTTGATTAATTGCCATTCTGGAGACAGACTGCACCAAGTTTGTGCTGTGTGGTATCTGCTGATACATGTACAGGTGCTCGAATGTTAAAGTATTGTGGCACTGGTGGGGCTGCGAGGGTCTGTTCAAGTCTGTTGAAGATTGCTGTGTGGAGCTCTTGCCAACACCATTCTACATCCTGGTGGAGGAGCTGACGAAGAGGTCCAGTGACTTCACTGTAACAAGGAATGAACTTAAAAAGATAATTTGTCATATCAAGGAAACTCTGTAAAGTGTGCTTGTCCAGGGGGGTTTGACGTCTGTCATAGATCCGTTATCTTGTCTGGATTTGGATTCGCACTATCAGCTGTGAATTAGTGACTCACGTAGGTAACCTGGGTGACCTTGAATCTGCATTTAGCAGGGTTAAGCATTAACTGTATGGAGACGTGAAGATAGTAAGTTTTGAGGATCCTTCATTGAGCAGGATCTGCGAGAATCCACATTTCACATCCAGGATGCTGAAAACCTTGGAACTAGGCATGTCTGCTGTCATCTGTTCCATTGTCTTCAGAGGGTGATGAGGTCTCAGCAGTGCCTTGTTTGGGCGAACTGGGTCAATGCCGATCCTAACTCTGCCACCTTTCTTTACTGCAGCCACCATTGCTGAAACCCATTCTTTGGCCTCGTCTATAGAACATAGAACATTACAGCGCAGTACAGGCCCTTTGGCCCTCGATATTGCGCCGACCAGTGGTACTAATGGGAGTTATGACTCAGTGTCATCATCTGATGCAGCTTATTGACTATTTTTTGTTTCATCACTAAGGGAACTCTTCTGGGTGCACAGAGTGCCGGTGGCACCAAGTCATCTAACCTCATATGATATATTATTGCAGGTAGCTTCTTAATTATTTCATAGTTGAATAGGTCTTCATACTCTATCATTTCTGGAGCTGAGTGCTGCAGAGTGTATACGTCTGGACCAAGGTGATTAACCCCAGTGTGATGCTGAACCAAAGACCCAGCAGTGACTTTCGGTTTTGGTTGACAACTGGAAATTGGAAGCCATCCTGCAGAAATGGAGAGTGACCAAACCTACTGTGCGGAGATTTTGTCTGCCATACACCACGAGCTTCACCTAAGTATTAGGATCTGGGACAGAATATGGGTTGATTTTCTGCAACAGCTGCTGGGCCTGAACGTTGCACTTTGCTCCTGTGTTGATCTTTACTTTTCGTCTTCTGTTGTGTTAAGGACCAGGTCAGAAGCTCCAGGGTATTAGAACAAAGAACAGTGCAGCACAGGAACAGGCTCTTCAGCCCTCCAGGTCTGCACCGATCACACTGTGCTATCAAGACCAATCGCTTGTATCCCGTCTGTTCATGTGTCTATTCAGATAAGTCTTGAATGTCGCAAACGTATTTGCCTTGACCACCTCACTTGGCAGTGAGGCCCCAACCACTCTCTGTGTAAAAAAACTTGCCCCGCACATCTCCCTCCTTATCTTGAACTTGTGCCCCCTTGTAATTGTCATTTCTGCCCCAGGAAAAAACTCCCAACTGTTCACCCTATCTATACTCATAATTTTATAAACTTTATCAGGTCACCCCTCAGCCTCCGTCTTTCCAGGGAGAACAATCCCAATTAATGCAATCTCTCCTCATAGCTAATACCCTCCATACCATGCAACATCCTGGTAAACCTTTTCTGTACTCTCTCCAAAGCCTCCATGTCCTTCTGGTAGTGTGGCGACCAGAATTGGACACAGTATTCCAAATGTGGCCTAACCAACATTCGATGTAACTGTAGCATAATTTGCCAACTTTTGTACTCGGTGCCCCGTCTGAAGGCAAGCATGCCATATGCTTTCTTCAGTACCTTTTCCACCTGTGCTGCCACCTTTAAGGATCTGTGGACCTGCATGCCCAGATCTCTCTGTGTGTCTGTGTTCCTGATGGTTCTGGCATTTATTTTATAGCTCCCACCTGAATTGGATTTACCAAAATGCATCACTTCACATTTGTCCGGATTAAATTCCATCTGCCATTTCTCTGCCCAACAGATGAACTCAGGGTCCTCTTCGCACAAAGGTGAATCTCGTACGCCCTCTTGCATTGTCCCAGGTTTCAGTAGGTTTGGTGGAGTCTTTGCTGGAGTTTGTCTTGAAAATGGCTGTTTTTATCCTTTGCCTTGCTTCTCTGAATGTTCAATGGCTTTCGGCTAATGGGTTGACAGGGAGCGGGGGTGGTCACAACACCCAATGAAGTTAGGCCAGGTCATCTGAGTTATACATGTCTCTTTTTAGAATATGGTTAATAGCAAAACTAGGGAATACACAATCATAGTGTCTTCTAGCTCAGTACTTCCTGATGGGTTTCGGGCTGTAACAACTCTTCCATCATAAAGTTTGAGTTTCTCTATTCAATATACAAGAGGTCTGGGTTCTGGTTTCGGGTCATGATGACTTCCCTATTGTTAATGTGAAGTTCCCTTGCTTGATATGGGAGACAGTTCTGGTATGTGTCCCTGTTGACTTTTGACCTGTGGTAACCTCATAGAAGCAGTTTTAGCTGTATTAATTTAAAGGTGTCCTGTTTTATGTTGGGTCTAATTTCTCAGGCTTTGTCCTTTTGACCACAGTATGTATGAACACTGGAATCTATCTACCTGGCAATGTGGAAAATTCCCAAATATATCGTGTACACAAGAAACAGGACAAATCCAACCTGGCCAGTTATCACCCCATTAGTCTACACTTGATTATCAGCACAGTGATGAAAGAGGTCAGCAATAGTGCTATCAAGTGGCAATTACTCAGCAATAACCCACTCACATTTGCTCAGTTTAGGTTCTGTCAGGGTCACTCACCACCTGACCTCATTCTGCCTTGGTTTAAACATGGACAAAAGAGCTGAACTCCAGAGGTGGGGTATACGTTACTGCCCTTGATATCAAAGTAGCATTTGACTGAGTGTGGCATCAAGCAGCCTTAGCAAATTTGAAGTCAATGGGAATCAAGGGGGAAAACCCTCCACTGGTTGGAGTCATAACGGGGATCAGGCGGGTAAGTGGTACTGATCCACGTCAGATCAGCCATGATCTTATTGAATGGCGGGGCAGGCTCGAGGGGCTAGATGGCCTACTCCTGCTCCTATTTCTTATGTTCTTATAACTGGCATAAAGGAAGATGGTTGTGGTCATTGGAGGTCAATCACCTCAGCTCCAGGACATCATTGTGGGAGTTCCTCAGGGTAGTGTCCTCGGCCCAACCATCTTCAGCTGTTTCATCAATGACCTTCCTTCCATCATAAGGTCAGAAGTGAGGATGTTCACTGATGACTGCACAGATACTAAGGCAGTCCATGTCCATATGCAACAAGACCTGAACAAGATCCCGGCTTGGGCTGATAACTGGCAGGTAACATTTGTGCCAAACAAGTGCCAGACAATGACCATCTCCAACATTCAAGGATATGGGCCAAGTGCTAGCAAGTAGGATTAGCTGAGCAGGTCAAGGCCTTTCATGTGTCGGTGCGGACTCGATGGGTCGAAAGGCCTCTTCTGCACTGCAGGATTCTGTGAAGAGATGATCTAATCATCCTCCCTTGACATTCAATTGCCATTGCTGAATCCGCCACGATCAACATCCTGGGGGTTACTGTTAACCAGGAACTGAACTGGACCAGCCATATCAATACCGTGGCTACCAGAGCAGGTCAAAGGCTGGGAATCCTGGTGGATAGTGACAGTTATTGTATTAATTTCCTCCAACCCCTTTGCCCCTTGATTATTTAGTATTTTTGGAGCGTTGTTAGTGTCGTCCACTGAGAAAACTGACACAACATAGTTGTTTCATTCCTCTGACATTTCCTGGTATCCTAGTATATTGTGCCAATCTCATTCTTAAAGGGTCATATGTTTACTTTGGCTGCTCTCTTCCTTTTTATATATTTAGAGAAGCTCTTTTTAAAAACAATATTTTAAGGAATGTGGGTGTCACTGGCTAGACCAGCATTTATTGCCCATTCCTAATTGTCCCTTGATTCAGTAGTAGTCAGCTGCCTTCTTGAAGCACTGCAGTCTCTGAGGTGTAGGTACACCCTCAGTGCAGTTAGGGTGGGAGTTCCAGGATTTTGACCCAGTGGCAGTGAAGGAACAATTACATATTGGTCAGGATGGTGAGTGTTGTGGTGTTCCCTGGAGCCTACTGCTTTTGTCCTTCCAAATGATAGTGGTCGTAGGTTTGGAAGGTGGTGCACAATCTTGATGAGTTGCTGCAGTGCAACTTGTAGCTGGAATGCATCGCTGCTACTGTTTGTCGGTGGTGTAAGGATTGAATGTTTGCAGAAAGGTTTGTCCTTGACGGTGTCGAGCTTCTTGAGTGTTGTTGGAGCTGCACTCATCCAGGCAAGTGAAGAATATTCCATTAGACTCCTGACTTGTGCCTTGCAGGTGGCAGACAGGCTTTGAGAAATCAGGTGGTGAGTTACTTGCCACAGGATTCCTGGCCTTTGACCTGCTTTGGTTGCCACAGTATTTATACTCTTATTACCTGCTGGTTTACCCTCATTGTTTATTTTTACCCTCTTTATAATTTATTTTGGTCAATTTTTGTTGGTTTTTAAAACTTTCCCAATCCTCTGGCTCACCTTATTTAAGGATATATATATATATAATAAGGATATTATTAAACTAGAAAGAGTGCAAAAAAGATTTGCTAGGATGCTACCAAAACTTGATGGTTTGGGTTATAAGGAGAGGCTAGATGGACTGGGACTTTTTTCTCTGGAGCGTAGGAGGCTGAGGTCTATAAAATGATGAGGGGCACAGATCAGCTAGATAGTCAATATCTTTTCCCAAAAGTAGGGGAGTCTAAAACTAGAGGGCATAGGTTTAAGGTGAGAGGGGAGAGGAACAAAAGTGTCCAGTGGGGCAATTTTTTCACACACAGGTTGGTGAGTGTCTGGAACAAGCTGCCAGAGGTAGTAGTAGAGGCGGGTACAATTTTGTCTTTTAAAAAGCATTTAGATACTTACATGGATAAGATGGGTATCGAGGGATATGGGCTAAATGCGGGCAATTGGGATTAGCTTAGGGATTTTTAAAAAAGGGCGGCATGGACAAGTTGGGCCGAAGGACCTGTTTCCATGCTGTAAACCTTTATGACTCTATGACCACTAATCTTTGCCACATTCGATGTTTTTTTGTTTTAGTTTAATGCTACCCTTAACTCCCTTGGTTGATTATAGTTAATTTATTCCCTTCCTAGAATCCTTCTGTAACCCCCTGCTGACAACTATATGCTCTGACCAGCTGAGTTAAGTGAAGCTGTACCTGGGATGTGCTTGATGTTATAAGGGGCTACGATGTAAATGTTCAATTAACAGGATCCTGAGTTCTTAGCGGTTGGTGTTGAGCTAGACTAAATTTCCTATTTACCAATAAATGTCAGTACAGGCGTGAATGAAAAGGATTAAATTTAAAAATAATACTTTTAATTTAATTTAAATTACTTTTTTGTGGGTGTTTTTGTTTAAAAAAAAATCTTTGAACTCTAACCACTGGATGTTCTGGGAAGGGTCTAAATTCTTATAAAAAGTTACTGACTTGAGGAGTTGTCCTCATTGTTCAGCCAGAGTGAGACAGAGAGGAGAGATTTATTGCAGGAGTGCCTGTCCTGTCCTTCTTTTGCACCTTAAACCTATGTCCCCAAGAACTTGACTTTTCTACCCTAAGAAAGAACATCTGACTATCCACTCTGTCCATGCCACTCATAATCTTGTAAACCTCTATCAGGTCACCCCTCAACCTCCATCGTTCCAGTGAGAACAAACCGAGTTTATCCAACCTCTCCTCATAGCTAATATCCTCCAGACCAGGCAACATCCTGGTAAACCTCTTCTGTACCCTCGCCAAAGCATCCACATTCTTCTGGTAGTGCAGCGACCAGAATTGTACACAATATTCTAAATGAGGCTGAACAAAGGTACTGTACAGCTGCAACGTGACCCACCAATTTTTATACTCAATGCCTCGACCGATGAAGGCAAGCATGCCTCTCTCACAGTTTCTCTCTCTCGCTGTTTCTCTCTCTCGCTTTTTCCCTCTCTGGCTTTTTCTGTCTCCCTCGCTCTTTCTCTCTTGCTCTTTTTCTCTCTCTCGCTGTTTCACTCTCCATTTCTCTCGCGTGCTGTTTCCCTCACTCGCCTGTTCCCCCTCTGGCGCGTTCCCTCTCTGGCCCATTCCCCCTCTGGCCCCTTCACCACCCGCCCCCGCCCCCCCCCCTCCCCGGCCCCTTCCGCCCCCCCCCGGCCCCTTCCCCCCCTCGGGCCCCTTCCCCCCCTCTGGCCCCTCCCCAGGGCCTCTCCCCCCTCGCCCTCCCCCCCGGCCCCTCCCCACCCTCTGGCCCCTCCCCCTCTGGCCCCTTCTCTCCCCCCCTCTCTGGCCCCTCCCCCCTCTCATCCCTCCCCTCCCCCCTCTGGTCCCTCCCCTCCCCCCTCTGGCCCCTCCCCTCCCCCCTCTGGCCCCTTCCCTCCCCCCTCTGGCCCCTCCCCTCTGGCCCTTCCCCCCCCTCTGGCCCCTCCGCCCCTTCCCCCCCCCCGCTTCCCCCCCCCTCTGGCCCCTCCCCCCCTCTGGCCCCTTCCCTCCCCCCGGCCCCTTCCCTCCACCCCCCCCAGCCCGTTTCCCCACCCCCTCTGCCCCCCCCCCCACTATATCCCCACGGTAAGATATTGCAGAAGATACGGAAGCATGGGATTGAGGGTGATTTTGCGGTTTGGATCAGCAATTGGGTAGCTGTAAGAAGACAGAGGGTGGTGGTTGATGGGAAATGTTCATCCTGGAGTTCAGTTACTAGTGGTGTACCACAAGGATCTGTTTGGGGACTTTAACTTTACAAATATTGACTGTAAAAGCTATAATTCGAGTACTTTGGAGGGGTCAGTTTTTGTCCAATGTGTGCAGGAAGGCGTCCTGACACAGTATGTAGATAGACCAACAAGGGGCGAGGCTACATTGGATTTGGTACTGGGTAATGAACCAGGCCAGGTGTTAGATTTGGAGGTAAGTGAGCACTTTGGTGACAGTGACCACAGTTCGATTACGTTTACCTTCGCAATGAAAAGGGATAGGTATATACCAAAGGGCAAGAGTTATAGCTGGGGGAAAGGAAATTATGATGCGATTAGGCAAGATTTAGCTGGCATAGGTTGGGGAAGGAAACTGCAGGGGATGGGCACAATTATAATGTGGAACTTGTTCAAGGAACAGCTACTACATGTCCTTGATAAATATTTACCTGTCAGGCAGGGAGGAAGCAGATGTGTGAGGGAACCGTGGTTTACTAAGGAGGTTGAATCTCTTGTGAAGAGGAAGAAGGAGACTTATGTTAAGATGAGACGTGAAGGCTCAGTTAGGGCGCTTGAGAGTTACAAGTTAGCCAGGAAGGACCTAAAGAAAGAGTTAAGAAGAACCAGGAGGGGACATGAGAAGTCTTTGGTAGGTAGGATCAAGGAAAACCCTAAAGCCTTCTATAGGAATGTCAGGAATAAAAGAATGACTAGGGTAAGATTAGGGACAGTTAAGGACAGTAGGGGGAAGTTGTGCGTGGAGTCTGAAGAGATAGGAGAGGCACTAAATGAATATTTTTCGTCGGTATTCACACAGGAGAGGGACAGTGTTGTCGAGGGGAGTACTGAGATGCAGGCTGTTGGACTGGACGGGATTGAGGTTCATAAGGAGGAGGTGTTAGCAATTCTGGAAAGGGTAAAAATAGATAAGTCCCCTGGGCCGGATGGGATTTATCCTTGGATTCTCTGGGAAGCTAGGGAGGAGATTGCAGAGCCTTTGGCTTTGATCTTTGTGTCATCATTGTCTACAAGAACAGTGCCAGAAGACTGGAGGATAGCAAATGTTGTTCCCTTGTTCAAGAAGGGGAGTAGGGACAACCCTGGTAATTATAGACCGGTGAGCCTGACTTCTGTTGTGGGCAAAGTATTGGAAAGGATTATAAGAGATTAGGATTTATAATCACCTGGAAAGGAATAATTTGATTAGGGATAGTCGGCACGGTTTTGTGAAGGGTAGGTCGTGCCTCACAAACCTTATTGAGTTCTTTGAGAAGGTGACCAAAGAGGTGGATGATGGTAAAGCGGTTGATGTGGTGTATATGGATTTCAGCAAAGCGTTTGATAAGGTTCCCCATGGTAAGCTTTTGTAGAAAATACGGACACATGGGATTGAAGGTGATTTAGTGGTTTGGATCAGGAATTGGCTAGCTGTAAGAAAACAGAGGGTGGTGGTTGATGGGAAATATTCATCCTGGAGTTCAGTTACTAGTGGTGTACCGCAAGGATCTGTTTTGGGGCCGCTGCTGTTTGTCATTTTTATAAATGACCTGGATGAGGGCATAGAAGGATGGGTTAGTAAATTTGCGGATGACACTAAAGTCGGTGGAGTTGTAGACAGTGTGGAGGGAAGTGGCAGGTTACAGAGGGACATAGATAAGCTGCAGAGCTGGGCTGAGAGGTGGCAAATGGAGTTTAATGCGGAAAAGTGTGAGGTGATTCACTTTGGAATGAGTAATAGGAATACAGATTTCTGGGCTAATGGTAAGATACTTGGAAGTGTGGAGGAACAGAGGGATCTGGGTGTCCATGTGCATAGATCCCTGAAAGTTGGCACCCAGGTTGATAGGATTGTTAAGAAGGCGTACGGTGTGTTAGCTTTTATTGGTAGAGGGATTGAGTTTCGGAGCCAGGAGGTCGCGCTGCAACTGTACAAAACTCTGGTGCGGCCGCACTTGGAGTATTGCATACAGTTCTGGTCGTCACATTATAGGAAAGATGTGGAAGTGTTGGAAAGGGTGCAGAGGAGATTTACCAGGATGTTGCCTGGTATGGTGGGAAGGTCGTATGAGGAAAGGCTGAGGAACTTGAGGTTGTTTTCGTTAGAGAGAAGAAGGTTAAGAGGTGACTTAATAGAAGCATACAAGATGATCAGAGGATTAGATAGGGTGGATAGTGAGAGCCTTTTTCCTCGGATGGTGATGGCTAACACGAGGGGACATAGCTTTAAATTGAGGGGTAAGAGATATAGGACAGATGTTAGAGGTAGGTTCTTTACTCAGAGAGTAGTAAGGGCTTGGAATGCCCTGCCTGCAGCAGTGGTGGATACGTCAACATTAAGAGCATTCAAATGGTTATTGGATAAACATATGGATGATATTGGAATAGTGGAGGTTAGATGGGCTTTAGATTGGTTTCACTGGTCGGCGCAACATCGAGGGCCGAAGGGCGTGTACTGCGCTGTAATGTTCTATGTTCTTATGCTTTCTTGGCTACCTTATCCACCAGCGTTGCTACTTTCAGTGATCGGTGGACCTCTCTGCCTGTCAATACTCCTCAGGGTTCTGCCATTTACTGTATAATTCCTACATGCATTGGACCTTCCAAAATGCATTATCTCACACTTGTCTGGATTAAACTCCATTTGCCATTTTTCCACCCAATTCTCCAACCAGACCGGTCCATATCTTGCTGTATCCTCTGACAATCCTCCTCACTATTCGCAACTCCAATTTTTGTGTCGTCTGTGAACTTACTAATCAGACCAGCTATATTTTCCTCCAAATCATTTATATATACTAAGAACAACAAAGGTCCCAGTGTCCTGTGGAACACTGCTAGTCACAGCCTTCCATTCAGAAAAGCAGCCCTCTACTGCTACCCTCTGTCTTCCACGGCCAAGCCAGTTCTGCATCCATCTTGCAAGCTCTCCTTTGATCCCGTGTGACTTCACCTTTTGTACCAGTCTACCATGAGATACCTTGTCAAAGGCTTTACTGAAATCCATGTGTACAACATCTATTGGCACTTGGCCCACAGTCTTGAATGTTATGACGTGACAAGTGCTCATCCAGGTACTTTTTAAAGGATGTGAGGCAACCCGCCTCTACCACCCTCCCAGGCAGCACATTCCAGACTGTCACCACCCCCGGGGTAAAAAACTCACTCCTGACCCTCACCTTGAACCTGCGTTCCCGTGTGATTGACCCTTCAACTCAGGGGAACAGCTGCTCCTTATCCACTCTGCCCATGCCTCTCATAATCTTGTACACCTCGATCAGATCTTCTCTGCTCCAACGAAAACAACCCAAGCTTATCCAACCTCTCTTCATAACTTAAATGTTCCATCCCAGGCAGCATCCCAGTGAATCTCCTCTGCACCCCCTCCAATGCAATCACATCCTTCCGATAATGTGGCAATCAGAACTGCACACAGTACACTAGCTGTGGTCTCAGCTTTGATCCCCTTGTAATCAAGTCTCTGTAATGGTGATAAGATTAAACCCATTAAGCTCACTGTGTGCCATTAACTCATCTACTTTGTGTCAAATACTACATGCATTTAAGTAAAGAGTCATTAATTTTGTTTTTTTATCATTGTCTACCCCCGATCCTATTTACTCAACCTCCGAAACTACAGTGCTCACTCTGTGCAGAGCATCCAATATTGCGGTGCTCCCTCAGTACTGACCCTCGGAGAGTGTGGCGCTCCCTCAGTATGGACCCTTTCATAGTGCAGTACTCCCTGAGTACTAACCCTCTGACAATGCAGCACTCTCTCAGTACTGATTCTCTGTTAATGCAGCTCTCCCTTAGTACTTACCCCCTGAGAGTGTCGGGCTCCCTCAGGCAGAGTAGCATTGTTTCAATACTGACCCTCGGACAATGCAGTGCGCCCTCAGCACAGACCCTCTCTCAGTGCAGCTTCCCTCAGTACTAACCTTCCGACAGTGCAGAACTCCCTCAGTACTGACCCTCGAACAGTGCAGCACTCCCTCAAGTACTGACCTCTGACAGTGCAGCACTATTAAAGTACAGTGCAACAATATCTCACTTTCTGCTCAGTGAGTGATATCCCCCAAATAAATGTTATTCGACACATTCTAACTGTTTAGACTGAACTGGACTTGCTGCTATCTCACAGCTCGCCTGTCAACCAAGCATTTAGACCCAACCTCTTAATGATCCTTACAGCAGACTTCACTTTCCTCTGTGGTCAAATTGATGGGGAATTTGAAGATGGAAGACTATTTCCTCATCTGCACAGCTCTATAAAGGTGCCAGCACATACACAATGGCCGACATTTTCCCTCCATTTACCACAAACGCAAAATCCCCCCAGAGCTCGGAAACAAGGTTCTTTTTGGGTTAGATCTCGCAATGTGATCATCCCATCCCCCTCCCTGCCATTGACACAACATCATTCACCTTGGAAGGTTAAACCACATTTAAATACATTCCAATATGATTAGTGAGCTTCCCCACTCTGTCGCCCCCATGTTCAGCTCTTCCCCCTTGTGGAGGAGACTTCACATTGGTGAGGTTTCAGGTCTAGATCAATGTGAACCAGGTGGAGAGAACTGCCAGGGCTGCACAGCTAAGTACAGCCCCAGTGGAGAGAGAGACATGCTCTGGCAATACCATGGAACTGCCCTGGGGTGGTGTGGGGGTGCAGTGCCACGCAGCGGGGGAAGGTGTTCCTTGTGGATTTCTCGGGGTGGGCTATGTCTCTGTGTTCGTGGGGTTGGGGGTGCGGAATCTTTGTTTTTATTTGTTGTTCTGACATTACTGGCTGGCAGGATGGAAAGAATGAGCAAACTGGACAGGATGGGCAAGATGGGGAGGACAGGCAAGCTGGGCAGGATGGGAAGGGTGAGCAGGATGGGCCAGCGTGAGACACATCTCAATCAGATTTTTTTTCTCTGTTTATAAGCTCAGCAGGAAAAGCGAGTCATGCAGCTGGTGAGCTACACAATGCTTTTCTACTCTGGGGAAAAACAAGAAAATTCTGCAATGGGTTGAGTGGCCTCCTGTGCTGTGAGATACCCAGATTCCATTTCATCTTGGTTTTTTGAAATGTTTGGATTTTGCCTGCAGCCGATCGACCATCCTGGTATGTCTTCAGACTGCAGATTCACAGGAGCTGAAATATCTTCCTGGAGATCATGTGGGCATTTACCCAGCCAATCAGGAGGAACTGGTTGAGAGGCTGATGGAGAGGATGGAGGAGTTGCCAGCATTTAATGACACCATCTGTGTGGAGACAGTGTTCGGGACACCAGCTGAACAAGGTGACAGCATTTATTTAGTCTTACCTGAACATCACCAACACTCCAATTCAGTCACCATTCTGACTCAGAAATATATCACCGTTCTTTCACTGTCACTGGGTCAAAATCTTCAAACAACCTCTCTAACCACACTATGGGTGTACCACATGGACTGCAGCAGTTCAAGAACATAGCTCACCACCACCTTCTCAAGAATAGTTGGTCTAACCAGCAATGCCCACACTCTGAAAGAATAAATAAGATCCTGTTGCTGCACCTGCCTTTGTTCATCTGCTTCTGAAACCCTCATCCATGCCTCTCGATATGGCTATTCAAATACATCTGGCTGTTCTCCCAGAATCTACCTCCTACAAACTGGAGGTCATCCAAATTTGTGGTCCTTGTGTTTAACTTGTACCAAACCCATTAGCCGATCATACTGTGCTCACTGATTTACATTGCCTTCTGCTCCATCATTTTCAGATGCACATCTTTCTTTACAAATCAATCCGTGGCCTTGACCCTCTCTATCTCTAGAATCTCCTCCAGCCCCACGATCCTCAGAGATCTTTGTGCTCCTCTAATTCTGACCTGATTATAATTGCTCTGCCATTAGTGATCAAGGCCCTGAGCTCTGAAAATGCCTCTCTCAATCTCACAGCCTCTGTAGGTCTATACGTTTCTTGATGCTTTTTAAAACTTTTGAAAAAACTTTGGGCCATCCACTCTGGTGTTTCCTTTTGTGATTCACAATCAAATGTTTATAAGCTCCAGAGAAACACTCCTGGATTTTTTAACGTTAAAATGCCAACACATAAATTCATGTTGTTGATGTTGCTCTATTTGAATTAAAAACTGAAAACGAATGGAGAATAAGGATATTCTGTTTGCCTGCAGGTTCACATCATCAGTGGGTGTCAGATAAGCGGCTCCCAACCTGTACAGTGTTCCAGGCACTCTCACATTTCCTCGACATCACAACACCACCCACCCCAGAATTGTTACAGTCCTTTGCACAACAAGCAACAGATCCCAGAGAGAAAAAGGAGCTGGAAGATCTGAGTCAGGTAAAAGAAAAAGCAAGCAGATGGACAGAGGGATGGGCCATCTCTGCCGAGACAGTGAGGTCCGGGCCACTCTGCGCCGGGACGGAGGGAGGGCTGGGTAACTCTCCGCCGGGACGGAGGGAGGGCCGGGCGACTCTCCGCCGGGATGGAGGGAGGGCCGGGCTGCGCTCAGCCGGGACGGAGGGAGGGCCGGGCCACTCTCTGCCGGGACGGAGGGATGGCCGGGCCATTCTCCGCCGGGACGGAGGGATGGCTGGGCCATTCTACGCCGGGACGGAGGGAGGGCCGGGCCACTCTCCACCTGGACGGAGGGAGGGCCGGGCCACTCTCCGCCTGGACGGAGGGAGGGCCCGGCCACTCTCCGCCTGGACGGAGGGAGGGCCCGGCCACTCTCCGCCGAGATGGAGGGAGGGCCCGGCCACTCTCCGCCCAGATGGAGGGAGGGCCCGGCCACTCTCCGCCGAGATGGAGGGAGGTCCGGGCCACTCTGCGCCGGGACGGAGGGACACCAGGCCACTCTCCGCCGGGACGGAGGGACACCAGGCCACTCTCCGCCGGGACGGAGGGACACCAGGCCACTCTCAGCCAGGATGGAGGGAGGTCCGGGCCATTCTCCGCCGGGACGGAGGGAGGGCCGGGCCATGATGCACTATCAATCAAGCAAAGACTAGTTTGTATGCAAGAACAAATAGGCTTTTATTCGCAGAAGACTTGGAGCACACCCATGCTGATGAACTGGTCCGGCAACTGAGGCAGGGGGGTTGGGAGCAGTCACCTTTGTACCTGGACTAAGGGGGGAGGAGTCTCAGGCAGGGCCGGCAGGGCATGCCCAGGCATGTCACACATACACACAGGCAATAAGCTTAACAGTGGTTTACCACATTCACCCCCTGCTTTTAAAAACGAGTCCGGTGGGGGTGAGGTGGGTGGAACGATATTTACAGAATTACAAATTTGCAAATTCAGTCTCTCTGGGGGCTTGATCTGCCGCTGCGACCGCCGTAGTGCCGGTTGTGGTGGCGGTTCCGGTGGCCGCGGTGTTGGTTCAGGCGCCAGGCCGTCGTCGCTTGAGTCGTCTGCAGTCCCTTCCAATTGTTGGGTGCGTGGTGGCGGCTCCTGGGGCTCAGGCGTGCTGCATACGGGGCTTGGGGGTGTGGGATTGTGGGTCGTCGTGGTCCCTGGGGCACCTGCGGGTGCCCGGTCTCGAATGGAGACCGTGTCCTCCCGCCTGTCGTGATACGCCACATAGACGTATTGGGGGTTGGCGTGGAGGAGCTGGACCCTTTCGGGGTCCGACTTATGGGTCCTCACGTGCTTCCGGAGCAGGACAGGGCCTGGGAATGTCAGCCACGACGGTGGTGAGGTACCCGAGGAGGACTTCCTGGGGAAAACAAACATTCTTTCATGAGGGGTAGCATTGGC
Organism: Mustelus asterias; assembly: GCF_964213995.1. Taxonomy (NCBI): domain Eukaryota; kingdom Metazoa; phylum Chordata; class Chondrichthyes; order Carcharhiniformes; family Triakidae; genus Mustelus; species Mustelus asterias. Next base: position 73,004,840 of record NC_135804.1, on the reverse strand, counting down.
CCTGATGACCATGGCCGAGGTCATATCCGGGCAGGGAATAGCGGAGGGGAAACGTGAATATTCGTCAATGACGTTGAGAAAGTATATGTTGTGGTCAGAAGAGGGGAGGGGGCCTTTGAAGTCGACGCTTGGGCGTTCGAAAGGGCGGGTGGCCTTTATGAGGTGCGCTCTGTCTGGCCGATAGAAGCGCAGCTTGCACTCTGCGCAGACCTGGCAGTGTCTGGTTATAAACCTGACTTCCTCAATGAAGTAGGGCAGGTTACGGGCTTTAATGAAGTGAAAAAACCTGGTGACCCCCGGGTGGCAGAGGTCGTTGTGGAGAGTCTGCAATTGGTCTATTTGTGCGCTGGCACATATTCCCCGGGACAGGGCGTCTGGGGGCTCATTGAGCTTCCCGGGCCGGTATAAGATGTCGTAATTGTAGGTGGAAAGCTCAATTCTCCACCTCAATATTTTATCATTTTTGATCTTGCCCCGCTGCCTGTTGTTAAACATGAACGCAACTGACCGTTGGTCCGTGAGTAGGGTGAATCATTTACCAGCTAAGTAGTGGCGCCAGTGCCGTACAGCTTCCACTGTGGCTTGGGCCTCCTTCCCGACAGAGGAATGTCAAATTTCAGGGCCTTGGAGGGTTCATGAGAAGAAGGCCACTGGTCTGCCCACCTGGTTAAGGGTGGCGGCTAGGGCGAAGTCAGACGCATCGCTCTCCACCTGGAATGGGATGGATTCGTCTACAGCGTGCATCGTGGCCTTCGCGATATCTGCTTTGATGCGGTCGAAGGCCAGGCGGGCCTCTGCCATCAGGGGAAAAGAGGTGGATTTGATGAGCAGACGGGCTTTATCCACATAATTGGGGACCCACTGGGCGTAATACGAGAAGAAGCCCAGGCATCTCCTCAGTGCTTTGAGGCTGGTGGGGAGGGGAAGTTCCAGGAGGGGACATAGAACATAGAACATAGAAAGTCACAGCACAAACAGGCCCTTCGGCCCACAAGTTGCGCCGATCACATCCCCACCTCTAGGCCTATCTATAGCCCTCAATCCCATTAAATCCCATGTACTCATCCAGAAGTCTCTTAAAAGACCCCAACGAGTTTGCCTCCACCACCACCGACGTCAGCCGATTCCACTCACCCACCACCCTCTGAGTGAAAAACTTACCCCTGACATCCCCCCTGTACCTACCCCCCAGCACCTTAAACCTGTGTCCTCTCGTAGCAACCATTTCAGCCCTTGGAAATAGCCTCTGAGAGTCCACCCTATCCAGACCCCTCAACATCTTGTAAACCTCTATCAGGTCACCTCTCATCCTTCGTCTCTCCAGGGAGAAGAGACCAAGCTCCCTCAACCTATCCTCATAAGGCATGCCCCCCAATCCAGGCAACATCCTTGTAAATCTCCTCTGCACCCTTTCAATGGCTTCAACATCTTTCCTGTAATGAGGTGACCAGAACTGCGCGCAGTACTCCAAGTGGGGTCTAACCAGGGTCCTATAAAGCTGCAGCATTATCTCCCGACTCCTAAACTCAATCCCTCGATTAATGAAGGCTAGTACGCCATACGCCTTCTTGACCGCATCCTCCACCTGCGAGGCCGATTTAAGAGTCCTATGGACCCGGACCCCAAGGTCCTTCTGATCCTCTACACTGCTAAGAATGGTACCCTTCATTTTATACTGCTGCTCCATCCCATTGGATCTGCCAAAATGGATCACTACACACTTATCCGGGTTGAAGTCCATCTGCCACTTCTCCGCCCAGTCTTGCATTCTATCTATGTCTCGCTGCAACTTCTGACATCCCTCCAAACTATCCACAACACCACCTACCTTGGTGTCGTCAGCAAACTTACCAACCCATCCCTCCACTTCCTCATCCAGGTCATTTATGAAAATGACAAACAGCAAGGGTCCCAGAACAGATCCCTGGGGCACTCCACTGGTCACTGACCTCCATGCAGAGAAAGACCCCTCCACAGCCACTCTCTGCCTTCTGCAGGCAAGCCAGTTCTGGATCCACAAGGCAACAGCCCCTTGGATCCCATGCCCTCTCACTTTCTCAAGAAGTCTTGCATGGGGGACCTTATCGAACGCTTTGCTGAAGTCCATATAGACCACATCCACCGCTCTTCCTTCGTCAATGTGCTTGGTCACATTTTCAAAGAACTCAACCAGGCTCGTAAGGCACGACCTGCCCCTGACAAAGCCGTGCTGACTACTTTTGATCATACTAAACTTCTCTAGATGATCATAAATCCTGTCTCTCAGGATCCTCTCCATCAACTTACCAACCACTGAGGTTAGACTCACCGGTCGGTAATTTCCCGGGCTGTCCCTGTTCCCTTTCTTGAATATAGGGACCACATCCGCAATCCTCCAATCCTCCGGAACCTCTCCCGTCTCCATCGACGATGCAAAGATCATCGCCAAAGGCTCCGCAATCTCCTCCCTCGCCTCCCACAGTAACCTGGGGTACATCCCATCCGGTCCCGGCGACTTACCAACCTTGATGCCATTCAATAGTTCCAACACATCCTCTTTCTTTATGTCCACATGCTCGATCCTTTCTGTCCTCCGCAATCCAGCAGTACAACCACCCAGATCCCTTTCCACCGTGAATACCGAGGTAAAGTATTCATTAAGCACCTCCGCCATTTCTAACGGTTCCGCACAAACTTTTCCCCCTTCACCTTTTAAGGGTCCTATGCCTTCACATCTCATCCTTTTACTCTTGACATATTTGTAGAAAGCCTTGGGATTCTCCTTAATCTTACCCGCCAAGGTCTTCTCATGACCCCTTCTCGCTCTCCTAATTTCCTTCTTAAGCTCCTTCCTACATCGCGTATACTCCTCTAAATCCTTAACACCTCCTAGCTCTCTGAACCTTCTGTACGCCTCTCTTTTCTTATTTACCAGGTTCATCACAACCTTCGTGCACCACGGTTCCCGTACCCTACCAACACCCCCCTGTCTCATCGGAACGTTGTCATGCAGAGCTCCAGACAAACATTCCTTGAAAATCCTCCACTTTCCTTCGGTACTTTTCCCCAAGAATGCCTCCTTCCAATTTACGCATGCGGTCGGGATCGGGACCGATGACCCTGTTTTCCACAACACAACCAAGGATGGCGAGGCGCCGTGTGCGGAATACGCACTTCTCCTTATTATAGGTCAGATTTAGGAGAGTGGCTGTGTGGAGGAATTTGTGGAGGTTGGCGTCGTGGTCCTGCTGATCATGGCCGCAGATGGTGACGTTATCCAGGTACGGGAAGGTGGCCCGCAGCCCGTTCTGGTCTACTGTTCGGTCCATCTCACACTGGAAAACCGAGACCCCGTTGGTGACGCCGAAGGGGACCCTAAGGAAGTGATAGAGGCGGCCATCCGCCTCGAAGGCAGTATATTGGTGGTCTTCCGGGCGGGTAGGGAGCTGGTGGTATGCAGATTTTAAGTTGATGGTGGAGAACACCTGATATTGCGCAATCTGATTAACCATGTCAGATGTGCATTCTTTCCACGCCCAGCTGCGTGTCGCGGTTAATGGTCTGACTGTAGTCAATGACCATGCGATGTTTCTCCCCAGTCTTAACAACTACTACTTGGGCTCTCCAGGGGCTGGTACTGGCCTCGATGATCCCCTCCCCTAGGAGCTGTTGTACTTCGGACCTGATAAAAGCCCTGTCTCCAGCACTGTACCGTCTGCTCTTGGTGGCAACGGGCTTGCAGTCGGGGGTGAGATTTTCAACAGTGAGGGAGGGGGGACTCTAAGGGTTGAGAGGCTGCAGGTGGTGCGCGGTGGGTGATCTAAGGACTGGTGATTGCAAACAGAGAGCGGGGAAAAAGGCCCATTATACTCCATGGTGACACTCTTAAGGTGACACAGGAAATCTAGCCCCAGGTGTATGGCAGCGCAGAATTGTGGCAGCATGAGGAGCCTGAAGTTTTTGTACACTGTGCCCCGTACAGTCAGGGTCACCACGCAGGACCTGAGGATATCCACCGAGTGGGACTTTGAAGCCATGGAGATTGTTTGCTTCACTGGCAGTACTGAAAGGGCGTAGTGACTCACTGTGTTAGGGTGAATAAAGCTCTCTGTACTCCCACAGTCAAATAAAGAGTTTGTAGTGCGACCATTTACCTCGATGTCCATCATGGACCTGGCGAGTTGGTGAGGCCTGGATTGGTCCAGCGTAACCGAAACCACCGTTGGATTTTGCGGTGCGGCTGAAGGCGTCCAAGGTGGCGGCCCGCACGGCTCACACGTGGCTGTAGGCGTCCAAGATGGCGGGTCGCATGCGGCGCTACTGGGCTTGGAGGTCGACTTCGCCTTGCATACCTTCGCGTAATGGCCCTTCTTTCCACAACACCAGGTTAAAGTGCAACAGGTTTATTTGGTAGCAAATACCATAAGCTTTCGGAGCACTGCTCCTTCGTCAGATGGAGTGGATATCTGCTCTCAAACAGTGCACAGACACAGAAATCAAGTGTCTGTGCACTGTTTGAGAGCAGATATCCACTCCATCTGACGAAGGAGCAGTGCTCCGAAAGCTTATGGTATTTGCTACCAAATAAGCCTGTTGGACTTTAACCTGGTGTTGTGAGACTTCTTACTGTGCATCCTTTCCACACCCAGAGCAGATCGCATCATTCGCCGGGCAGCGTTGTCGGATATAGTTTGACCTGATTCCCGTGACATAGGCATCTCTGATTAAATCCTCAGTGTTTTGGGCGGCTGTTACGGCCTTGCAGTTGCAGGCCCTGCCAAGTGCTCGCAACGCACGCAGGAATTGGTCGCCCGATTCTCCTGGCTGTTGTCTGCGAGTAGCCAGAAGATGTCTGGCATAGATTACATTTGACTGTTTGTTGTACTGGCCTTTTAAAGTTCGATCGCATCCTCGTAAGTTTCAGCATCTCTAATCATCGAGAATACTTGATCGCTTACCCGGGCGTGGAGCATGTGTAGCTTGTCGGTTTCGGTCCGGACGACGGAGGCGGAGGCGGTGAGGAAAGTTTTGAAACATCGCAGCCAGTGATCGAAGCTGTTAGAGGCTCCTACAGCTTGAGGATCCAATTCTAGTCTATCGGGTTTTAGTATCTGCTCCAGCCCAAAACTTTTTGCGAATAAAATTGATGCACTATCAATCAAGCAAAGACTAGTTTGTATGCAAGAACAAATAGGCTTTTATTCGCAAAAGACTTGGAGCACACCCATGCTGATGAACTGGTCCGGCAACTGAGGCAGGGGGGTTGGGAACAGTCACCTTTATACCTGGACCGGGGGGGAGGAGTCTCAGGCAGGGCTGGCAAGGGCATGCCCAGGCATGTCACACATACACACAGGCAATAAACTTAACAGTGGCTTACCACAGGCCACTCTCGGCTGGGACGGAGGGAGGGCCAGGCCACTCTCGGCCGGGACGGAGGGAGGGCCAGGCCACTCTCGGCCGGGACGGAGGGAGGGCCGGGCCACTCTCCGCCGGGACGGAGGGAGTACCGGGCCACTCTCCGCCGGGACCGAGGGAGGGGGCGGGCCACTCGCCGACGGCACAAAATGAAGCACACGTCAGTACGGGGCGGCACGGTAGCACAGTAGTTAGCACTGCTGCTTCACAGCTCCAGGGTCCTGGGTTCGATTCCCGGCTCGGGTCACTGTCTGTGTGGAGTTTGCACATTCTCCTCGTGTCTGCGTGGGTTTCCTCCGGGTGCTCCGGTTTCCTCCCACAGTCCAAAGATGTGCAGGTTAGGTTGATTGGCCAGGTTAAAAAAAAAAAATTGCCCCTTAGAGTCCTGGGATGTGTAGGTTAGAAGAATTAGCGGGTAAAATATGTGGGAGTAGGGCCTGGGTGGGATTGTGGTCGGTGCAGACTCGATGGGCCGAATGGCCTCCTTCTGCACTGTAGGGTTTCTATGGTTTCTATGAGTACCTTTTGGGATTGAGTGAGGGATGTGTCACTCTCCGGCGGAACAGGGTGAGGGATATGTCACTCTGTCGAAACACCAGGACGGAGGGAGGACTGCACCACTCACCGCCGGGACAGAAGGAAGGCCACGCCACTCGCCGCAGTGACCAGAGGGGGGAGGGGGGGAGGCAGTCACCGACGGGACCAAGGGAAGGGGCGGGCCACTCGCCGACTGGACCGAGGGAAGGGTGGGCCACTCGCCGACGGCACAAAATGAAGCACGTGTCACTCCCTGTCGGGCAGATTGTCGGTTGCGTCACTCCGTATCGGGACCGAGTGAGGGATGCGTCACTCCCTGTCGGGACGGAGTGAGGGATGCGTCACTCCGTATCGGGACCGAGTTAGGGATGCGTCACTCCCTGTCGGGACGGAGTGAGGGATGCGTCACTCCCTGTCGGGACGGAGTGAGGGATGCGTCACTCCCTGTCGGGACGGAGTGAGGGATGCGTCACTCCCTGTCGGGACGGAGTGAGGGATGCGTCACTCACTGTGGGGACGGAGTGAGGGATGCGTCACTCCCTGTGGGGACGGAGTGAGGGATGCGTCACTCCCTGTGGGGACGGAGTGAGGGATGCGTCACTCCCTGTGGGGACGGAGTGAGGGATGCGTCACTCCCTGTGGGGACGGAGTGAGGGATGCGTCACTCCCTGTCGGGACGGAGTGAGGGATGCGTCACTCCCTGTCTGGACGGAGTGAGGGATGCGTCACTCCCTGTCGGGACGGAGTGAGGGATGCGTCACTCCCTGTCGGGACGGAGTGAGGGATGCGTCACTCCCTGTCGGGACAGAGTGAGGGATGCGTCACTCCCTGTCGGGACAGAGTGAGGGATGCGTCACTCCCTGTCGGGACGGAGTGAGGGATGCGTCACTCCGTGTTGGGGCCGAGTGAGGGATGCGTCACTCCGTATCGGGACCGAGTGAGGGATGCGTCACTCCCTGTCGGGACGGAGTGAGGGATGCGTCACTCCCTGTCGGGACGGAGTGAGGGATGCGTCACTCCCTGTCGGGACGGAGTGAGGGATGCGTCACTCCGTGTCGGGACGGAGTGAGGGATGCGTCACTCCCTGTCGGGACGGAGTGAGGGATGCGTCACTCCCTGTCGGGACGGAGTGAGGGATGCGTCACTCCGTGTCGGGGCCGAGTGAGGGATGCGTCACTCCCTGTCGGGACGGAGTGAGGGATGCGTCACTCCCTGTCGGGACGGAGTGAGGGATGCGTCACTCCGTGTCGGGACGGAGTGAGGGATGCGTCACTCCCTGTCGGGGCCGAGTGAGGGATGCGTCACTCCGTGTCGGGGCCGAGTGAGGGATGCGTCACTCCGTATCGGGACCGAGTGAGGGATGCGTCACTCCGTGTCAGGACCGAGTGAGGGATGCGTCACTCCCTGTCGGGACGGAGTGAGGGATGCGTCACTCCCTGTCGGGGCCGAGTGAGGGATGCGTCACTCCCTGTCGGGACGGAGTGAGGGATGCGTCACTCCCTGTCGGGGCCGAGTGAGGGATGCGTCACTCCCTGTCGGGACGGAGTGAGGGATGCGTCACTCCCTGTCGGGACGGAGTGAGGGATGCGTCACTCCGTATCGGGACCGAGTGAGGGATGCGTCACTCCCTGTCGGGACGGAGTGAGGGATGCGTCACTCCGTGTCGGGACGGAGTGAGGGATGCGTCACTCCGTGTCGGGACGGAGTGAGGGATGCGTCACTCCGTGTCGGGACGGAGTGAGGGATGCGTCACTCCCTGTCGGGACGGAGTGAGGGATGCGTCACTCCGTGTCGGACCCGAGTGAGGGATGCGTCACTCCGTGTCGGGACGGACTGAGGGATACGTCACTCCCTGTCGGGACGGAGTGAGGGATGCGTCACTCCCTGTCGGGACGGAGTGAGGGATGCGTCACTCCCTGTCGGGACGGAGTGAGGGATGCGTCACTCCCTGTCGGGCCGAGTGAGGTATGCGTCACTCCGTGTCGGGACCGAGTGAGGGATGCGTCACTCCCTGACGGGATGGAGTGAGGGATGCGTCACTCCCTGTCGGGGCCGAGTGAGGGATGCGTCACTCCCTGTCGGGACAGAGTGAGGGATGCATCACTCCCTGTCGGGACGGAGTGAGGGATGCGTCACTCCGTGTCGGGGCCGAGTGAGGGATGCGTCACTCCGTATCGGGACCGAGTGAGGGATGCGTCACTCCCTGTCGGGACGGAGTGAGGGATGCGTCACTCCCTGTCGGGACGGAGTGAGGGATGCGTCACTCCCTGTCGGGACGGAGTGAGGGATGCGTCACTCCCTGTCGGGACGGAGTGAGGGATGCGTCACTCCGTGTCGGGACGGAGTGAGGGATGCGTCACTCCGTATCGGGACCGAGTGAGGGATGCGTCACTCCCTGTCGGGACGGAGTGAGGGATGCGTCACTCCGTGTCGGGACGGAGTGAGGGATGCGTCACTCCGTGTCGGGACGGAGTGAGGGATGCGTCACTCCGTGTCGGGACGGAGTGAGGGATGCGTCACTCCCTGTCGGGACGGAGTGAGGGATGCGTCACTCCGTGTCGGACCCGAGTGAGGGATGCGTCACTCCGTGTCGGGACGGAGTGAGGGATACGTCACTCCCTGTCGGGACGGAGTGAGGGATGCGTCACTCCCTGTCGGGACGGAGTGAGGGATGCGTCACTCCCTGTCGGGACGGAGTGAGGGATGCGTCACTCCCTGTCGGGGCCGAGTGAGGTATGCGTCACTCCGTGTCGGGACCGAGTGAGGGATGCGTCACTCCGTGTCGGGGCCGAGTGAGGGATGCGTCACTCCGTGTCGGGGCCGAGTGAGGGATGCGTCACTCCGTGTCGGGACGGAGTGAGGGATGCGTCACTCCGTGTCGGGACGGAGTGAGGGATGCGTCACTCCCTGTCGGGACGGAGTGAGGGATGCGTCACTCCGTGTCGGGGCCGAGTGAGGGATGCGTCACTCCCTGTCGGGACGGAGTGAGGGATGCGTCACTCCGTGTCGGGGCCGAGTGAGGGATGCGTCACTCCCTGTCGGGACGGAGTGAGGGATGCGTCACTCCGTGTCGGGACCGAGTGAGGGATGCGTCACTCCGTGTCGGGGCCGAGTGAGGGATGCGTCACTCCGTGTCGGGGCCGAGTGAGGGATGCGTCACTCCGTGTCGGGGCCGAGTGAGGGATGCGTCACTCCCTGTCGGGGCCGAGTGAGGGATGCGTCACTCCGTGTCGGGGCCGAGTGAGGGATGCGCCACTCCCTGTCGGGACGGAGTGAGGGATGCGTCACTCCCTGTCGGGGCCGAGTGAGGGATGCGTCACTCCCTGTCGGGACGGAGTGAGGGATGCGTCACTCCGTGTCGGGGCCGAGTGAGGGATGCGTCACTCCCTGTCGGGACGGAGTGAGGGATGCGTCACTCCGTGTCGGGGCCGAGTGAGGGATGCGTCACTCCCTGTCGGGACGGAGTGAGGGATGCGTCACTCCGTGTCGGGATGGAGTGAGGGATGCGTCACTCCGTATCGGGACCGAGTGAGGGATGCATCACTCCCTGTCGGGACGGAGTGAGGGATGCGTCACTCCGTGTCGGGGCCGAGTGAGGGATGCGTCACTCCGTGTCGGGACGGAGTGAGGGATGCGTCACTCCCTGTCGGGACGGAGTGAGGGATGCGTCACTCCGTGTCGGGGCCTAGTGAGGGATGCGTCACTCTGTGTCGGGGCCGAGTGAGGGATGCGTCACTCCCTGTCGGGACGGAGTGAGGGATGCGTCACTCCGTATCGGGACCGAGTGAGGGATGCGTCACTACCTGTCGGGACGGAGTGAGGGATGCGTCACTCCCTGTCGGGACGGAGTGAGGGATGCGTCACTCCCTGTCGGGACGGAGTGAGGGATGCGTCACTCCCTGTCGGGACGGAGTGAGGGATGCGTCACTCCCTGTCGGGACGGAGTGAGGGATGCGTCACTCCCTGTCGGGACGGAGTGAGGGATGCGTCACTCCCTGTCGGGACGGAGTGAGGGATGCGTCACTCCCTGTCGGGACGGAGTGAGGGATGCGTCACTCCCTGTCGGGACGGAGTGAGGGATGCGTCACTCCCTGTCGGGACGGAGTGAGGGATGCGTCACTCCCTGTCGGGACAGAGTGAGGGATGCGTCACTCCCTGTCGGGACGGAGTGAGGGATGCGTCACTCCGTGTCGGGGCCGAGTGAGGGATGCGTCACTCCGTATCGGGACCGAGTGAGGGATGCGTCACTCCCTGTCGGGACGGAGTGAGGGATGCGTCACTCCCTGTCGGGACGGAGTGAGGGATGCGTCACTCCCTGTCGGGACGGAGTGAGGGATGCGTCACTCCCTGTCGGGACGGAGTGAGGGATGCGTCACTCCGTGTCGGGACGGAGTGAGGGATGCGTCACTCCCTGTCGGGACGGAGTGAGGGATGCGTCACTCCCTGTCGGGACGGAGTGAGGGATGCGTCACTCCCTGTCGGGAACGAGTGAGGGATGCGTCACTCCCTGTCGGGACGGAGTGAGGGATGCGTCACTCCGCGTCGGGACGGAGTGAGGGATGCGTCACTCCCTGTCGGGACGGAGTGAGGGATGCGTCACTCCGTATCGGGACCGAGTGAGGGATGCGTCACTCCCTGTCGGGGCCGAGTGAGGGATGCGTCACTCCGTGTCGGGACCGAGTGAGGGATGCGTCACTCCGTGTCGGGACCGAGTGAGGGATGCGTCACTCCGTGTCGGGACGGAGTGAGGGATGCGTCACTCCGTGTCGGGGCCGAGTGAGGGATGCGTCACTCCGTGTCGGGGCCGAGTGAGGGATGCGTCACTCCCTGTCGGGACAGAGTGAGGGATGCGTCACTCCGTGTCGGGACGGAGTGAGGGATGCGTCACTCCCTGTCGGGACGGAGTGAGGGATGCGTCACTCCGTGTCGGGGCCGAGTGAGGGTTGCGTCACTCCCTGTCGGGACGGAGTGAGGGATGCGTCACTCCGTGTCGGGGCCGAGTGAGGGATGCGTCACTCCCTGTCGGGACGGAGTGAGGGATGCGTCACTCCGTGTCGGGACCGAGTGAGGGATGCGTCACTCCGTATCGGGACCGAGTGAGGGATGCGTCACTCCCTGTCGGGACGGAGTGAGGGATGCGTCACTCCGTGTCGGGGCCGAGTGAGGGATGCGTCACTCCGTGTCGGGACGGAGTGAGGGATGCGTCACTCCCTGTCGGGACGGAGTGAGGGATGCGTCACTCCGTGTCGGGGCCGAGTGAGGGATGCGTCACTCCGTGTCGGGGCCGAGTGAGGGATGCGTCACTCCCTGTCGGGACGGAGTGAGGGATGCGTCACTCCGTGTCGGGGCCGAGTGAGGGATGCGTCACTCCGTATCGGGACCGAGTGAGGGATGCATCACTACCTGTCGGGACGGAGTGAGGGATGCGTCACTCCCTGTCGGGACGGAGTGAGGGATGCGTCACTCCCTGTCGGGACGGAGTGAGGGATGCGTCACTCCCTGTCGGGACGGAGTGAGGGATGCGTCACTCCCTGTCGGGACGGAGTGAGGGATGCGTCACTCCGTGTCGGGGCCGAGTGAGGGATGCGTCACTCCCTGTCGGGACGGAGTGAGGGATGCGTCACTCCGTGTCGGGACCGAGTGAGGGATGCGTCACTCCGTGTCGGGACCGAGTGAGGGATGCGTCACTCCCTGTCGGGACGGAGTGAGGGATGCGTCACTCCCTGTCGGGACGGAGTGAGGGATGCGTCACTCCCTGTCGGGACGGAGTGAGGGATGCGTCACTCCGTGTCGGGACGGAGTGAGGGATGCGTCACTCCCTGTCGGGACGGAGTGAGGGATGCGTCACTCCCTGTCGGGACGGAGTGAGGGATGCGTCACTCCGTGTCGGGGCCGAGTGAGGGATGCGTCACTCCCTGTCGGGACGGAGTGAGGGATGCGTCACTCCCTGACGGGACGGAGTGAGGGATGCGTCACTCCGTGTCGGGACGGAGTGAGGGATGCGTCACTCCCTGTCGGGGCCGAGTGAGGGATGCGTCACTCCGTGTCGGGGCCGAGTGAGGGATGCGTCACTCCGTATCGGGACCGAGTGAGGGATGCGTCACTCCGTGTCGGGACCGAGTGAGGGATGCGTCACTCCCTGTCGGGACGGAGTGAGGGATGCGTCACTCCCTGTCGGGGCCGAGTGAGGGATGCGTCACTCCCTGTCGGGGCCGAGTGAGGGATGCGTCACTCCGTGTCGGGGCCGAGTGAGGGATGCGCCACTCCCTGTCGGGACGGAGTGAGGGATGCGTCACTCCCTGTCGGGGCCGAGTGAGGGATGCGTCACTCCCTGTCGGGACGGAGTGAGGGATGCGTCACTCCGTGTCGGGGCCGAGTGAGGGATGCGTCACTCCCTGTCGGGACGGAGTGAGGGATGCGTCACTCCGTGTCGGGGCCGAGTGAGGGATGCGTCACTCCCTGTCGGGACGGAGTGAGGGATGCGTCACTCCGTGTCGGGATGGAGTGAGGGATGCGTCACTCCGTATCGGGACCGAGTGAGGGATGCATCACTCCCTGTCGGGACGGAGTGAGGGATGCGTCACTCCGTGTCGGGGCCGAGTGAGGGATGCGTCACTCCGTGTCGGGACGGAGTGAGGGATGCGTCACTCCCTGTCGGGAACGAGTGAGGGATGCGTCACTCCCTGTCGGGACGGAGTGAGGGATGCGTCACTCCGCGTCGGGACGGAGTGAGGGATGCGTCACTCCCTGTCGGGACGGAGTGAGGGATGCGTCACTCCGTATCGGGACCGAGTGAGGGATGCGTCACTCCCTGTCGGGGCCGAGTGAGGGATGCGTCACTCCGTGTCGGGACCGAGTGAGGGATGCGTCACTCCGTGTCGGGACCGAGTGAGGGATGCGTCACTCCGTGTCGGGACGGAGTGAGGGATGCGTCACTCCGTGTCGGGGCCGAGTGAGGGATGCGTCACTCCGTGTCGGGGCCGAGTGAGGGATGCGTCACTCCCTGTCGGGACAGAGTGAGGGATGCGTCACTCCGTGTCGGGACGGAGTGAGGGATGCGTCACTCCCTGTCGGGACGGAGTGAGGGATGCGTCACTCCGTGTCGGGGCCGAGTGAGGGTTGCGTCACTCCCTGTCGGGACGGAGTGAGGGATGCGTCACTCCGTGTCGGGGCCGAGTGAGGGATGCGTCACTCCCTGTCGGGACGGAGTGAGGGATGCGTCACTCCGTGTCGGGACCGAGTGAGGGATGCGTCACTCCGTATCGGGACCGAGTGAGGGATGCGTCACTCCCTGTCGGGACGGAGTGAGGGATGCGTCACTCCGTGTCGGGGCCGAGTGAGGGATGCGTCACTCCGTGTCGGGACGGAGTGAGGGATGCGTCACTCCCTGTCGGGACGGAGTGAGGGATGCGTCACTCCGTGTCGGGGCCGAGTGAGGGATGCGTCACTCCGTGTCGGGGCCGAGTGAGGGATGCGTCTCTCCCTGTCGGGACGGAGTGAGGGATGCGTCACTCCGTGTCGGGGCCGAGTGAGGGATGCGTCACTCCGTATCGGGACCGAGTGAGGGATGCATCACTACCTGTCGGGACGGAGTGAGGGATGCGTCACTCCCTGTCGGGACGGAGTGAGGGATGCGTCACTCCCTGTCGGGACGGAGTGAGGGATGCGTCACTCCCTGTCGGGACGGAGTGAGGGATGCGTCACTCCCTGTCGGGACGGAGTGAGGGATGCGTCACTCCCTGTCGGGACAGAGTGAGGGATGCGTCACTCCCTGTCGGGACGGAGTGAGGGATGCGTCACTCCGTGTCGGGGCCGAGTGAGGGATGCGTCACTCCGTGTCGGGGCCTAGTGAGGGATGCGTCACTCCCTGTCGGGACAGAGTGAGGGATGCGTCACTCCGTGTCGGGACGGAGTGAGGGATGCGTCACTCCCTGTCGGGACGGAGTGATGGATGCGTCACTCCCTGTCGGGACGGAGTGATGGATGCGTCACTCCGTGTCGGGGCCGAGTGAGGGATGCGTCACTCCCTGTCGGGACGGAGTGAGGGATGCGTCACTCCGTGTCGGGGCCGAGTGAGGGATGCGTCACTCCCTGTCGGGACGGAGTGAGGGATGCGTCACTCCGTGTCGGGACCGAGTGAGGGATGCGTCACTCCGTGTCGGGACCGAGTGAGGGATGCGTCACTCCCTGTCGGGACGGAGTGAGGGATGCGTCACTCCCTGTCGGGACGGAGTGAGGGATGCGTCACTCCCTGTCGGGACGGAGTGAGGGATGCGTCACTCCGTGTCGGGACGGAGTGAGGGATGCGTCACTCCCTGTCGGGACGGAGTGAGGGATGCGTCACTCCCTGTCGGGACGGAGTGAGGGATGCGTCACTCCGTGTCGGGGCCGAGTGAGGGATGCGTCACTCCCTGTCGGGACGGAGTGAGGGATGCGTCACTCCCTGTCGGGACGGAGTGAGGGATGCGTCACTCCGTGTCGGGACGGAGTGAGGGATGCGTCACTCCCTGTCGGGGCCGAGTGAGGGATGCGTCACTCCGTGTCGGGGCCGAGTGAGGGATGCGTCACTCCGTATCGGGACCGAGTGAGGGATGCGTCACTCCGTGTCGGGACCGAGTGAGGGATGCGTCACTCCCTGTCGGGACGGAGTGAGGGATGCGTCACTCCCTGTCGGGGCCGAGTGAGGGATGCGTCACTCCCTGTCGGGACGGAGTGAGGGATGCGTCACTCCCTGTCGGGGCCGAGTGAGGGATGCGTCACTCCCTGTCGGGACGGAGTGAGGGATGCGTCACTCCCTGTCGGGACGGAGTGAGGGATGCGTCACTCCGTATCGGGACCGAGTGAGGGATGCGTCACTCCCTGTCGGGACGGAGTGAGGGATGCGTCACTCCGTGTCGGGACGGAGTGAGGGATGCGTCACTCCGTGTCGGGACGGAGTGAGGGATGCGTCACTCCGTGTCGGGACGGAGTGAGGGATGCGTCACTCCCTGTCGGGACGGAGTGAGGGATGCGTCACTCCGTGTCGGACCCGAGTGAGGGATGCGTCACTCCGTGTCGGGACGGAGTGAGGGATACGTCACTCCCTGTCGGGACGGAGTGAGGGATGCGTCACTCCCTATCGGGACGGAGTGAGGGATGCGTCACTCCCTGTCGGGACGGAGTGAGGGATGCGTCACTCCCTGTCGGGGCCGAGTGAGGTATGCGTCACTCCGTGTCGGGACCGAGTGAGGGATGCGTCACTCCCTGACGGGACGGAGTGAGGGATGCGTCACTCCCTGTCGGGGCCGAGTGAGGGATGCGTCACTCCGTGTCGGGACAGAGTGAGGGATGCGTCACTCCCTGTCAGGACAGAGTGAGGGATGCGTCACTCCCTGTCGGGACGGAGTGAGGGATGCGTCACTCCCTGTCGGGACGGAGTGAGGGATGCGTCACTCCCTGTCGGGACGGAGTGAGGGATGCGTCACTCCCTGTCGGGACGGAGTGAGGGATGCGTCACTCCGTGTCGGGACGGAGTGAGGGATGCGTCACGCCGTGTCGGGGCCGAGTGAGGGATGCGTCACTCCGTATCGGGACCGAGTGAGGGATGCGTCACTCCGTGTCGGGACGGAGTGAGGGATGCGTCACTCCGTGTCGGGGCCGAGTGAGGGATGCGTCACTCCGCGTCGGGACGGAGTGAGGGATGCGTCACTCCCTGTCGGGACGGAGTGAGGGATGCGTCACTCCGTATCGGGACGGAGTGAGGGATGCGTCACTCCCTGTCGGGGCCGAGTGAGGGATGCGTCACTCCCTGTCGGGGCCGAGTGAGGGATGCGTCACTCCGTGTCGGGGCCGAGTGAGGGATGCGTCACTCCGTGTCGGGGCCGAGTGAGGGATGCGTCACTCCGTGTCGGGACGGAGTGAGGGATGCGTCACTCCGTGTCGGGACGGAGTGAGGGATGCGTCACTCCCTGTCGGGACGGAGTGAGGGATGCGTCACTCCGTGTCGGGGCCGAGTGAGGGATGCGTCACTCCCTGTCGGGACGGAGTGAGGGATGCGTCACTCCGTGTCGGGACCGAGTGAGGGATGCGTCACTCCGTGTCGGGGCAGAGTGAGGGATGCGTCACTCCGTGTCGGGGCCGAGTGAGGGATGCGTCACTCCGTGTCGGGGCCGAGTGAGGGATGCGTCACTCCCTGTCGGGGCCGAGTGAGGGATGCGTCACTCCGTGTCGGGGCCGAGTGAGGGATGCGCCACTCCCTGTCGGGACGGAGTGAGGGATGCGTCACTCCCTGTCGGGGCCGAGTGAGGGATGCGTCACTCCCTGTCGGGACGGAGTGAGGGATGCGTCACTCCGTGTCGGGGCCGAGTGAGGGATGCGTCACTCCCTGTCGGGACGGAGTGAGGGATGCGTCACTCCGTGTCGGGGCCGAGTGAGGGATGCGTCACTCCCTGTCGGGACGGAGTGAGGGATGCGTCACTCCGTGTCGGGACGGAGTGAGGGATGCGTCACTCCGTCTCGGGACCGAGTGAGGGATGCATCACTCCCTGTCGGGACGGAGTGAGGGATGCGTCACTCCGTGTCAGGGCCGAGTGAGGGATGCGTCACTCCGTGTCGGGACGGAGTGAGGGATGCGTCACTCCCTGTCGGGACGGAGTGAGGGATGCGTCACTCCGTGTCGGGGCCGAGTGAGGGATGCGTCACTCTGTGTCGGGGCCGAGTGAGGGATGCGTCACTCCCTGTCGGGACGGAGTGAGGGATGCGTCACTCCGTGTCGGGGCCGAGTGAGGGATGCGTCACTCCGTATCGGGACCGAGTGAGGGATGCGTCACTACCTGTCGGGACGGAGTGAGGGATGCGTCACTCCGTATCGGGACCGAGTGAGGGATGCGTCACTCCCTGTCGCGACGGAGTGAGGGATGCGTCACTCCCTGTCGGGACGGAGTGAGGGATGCGTCACTCCCTGTCGGGACGGAGTGAGGGATGCGTCACTCCCTGTCGGGACGGAGTGAGGGATGCGTCACTCCGTGTCGGGGCCGAGTGAGGGATGCGTCACTCCCTGTCGGGACGGAGTGAGGGATGCGTCACTCCCTGTCGGGACGGAGTGAGGGATGCGTCACTCCGTGTCGGGACGGAGTGAGGGATGCGTCACTCCCTGTCGGGGCCGAGTGAGGGATGCGTCACTCCGTGTCGGGGCCGAGTGAGGGATGCGTCACTCCGTATCGGGACCGAGTGAGGGATGCGTCACTCCGTGTCGGGACCGAGTGAGGGATGCGTCACTCCCTGTCGGGACGGAGTGAGGGATGCGTCACTCCCTGTCGGGGCCGAGTGAGGGATGCGTCACTCCCTTTCGGGACGGAGTGAGGGATGCGTCACTCCGTGTCGGACCCGAGTGAGGGATGCGTCACTCCGTGTCGGGACGGAGTGAGGGATACGTCACTCCCTGTCGGGACGGAGTGAGGGATGCGTCACTCCCTGTCGGGACGGAGTGAGGGATGCGTCACTCCCTGTCGGGACGGAGTGAGGGATGCGTCACTCCCTGTCGGGGCCGAGTGAGGTATGCGTCACTCCGTGTCGGGACCGAGTGAGGGATGCGTCACTCCCTGACGGGACGGAGTGAGGGATGCGTCACTCCCTGTCGGGGCCGAGTGAGGGATGCGTCACTCCGTGTCGGGACGGAGTGAGGGATGCGTCACTCCGTGTCGGGGCCGAGTGAGGGATGCGTCACTCCGTATCGGGACCGAGTGAGGGATGCGTCACTCCGTGTCGGGACGGAGTGAGGGATGCGTCACTCCCTGTCGGGGCCGAGTGAGGGATGCGTCACTCCGCGTCGGGACGGAGTGAGGGATGCGTCACTCCCTGTCGGGACGGAGTGAGGGATGCGTCACTCCGTATCGGGACCGAGTGAGGGATGCGTCACTCCCTGTCGGGGCCGAGTGAGGGATGCGTCACTCCCTGTCGGGGCCGAGTGAGGGATGCGTCACTCCGTGTCGGGACGGAGTGAGGGATGCGTCACTCCGTGTCGGGGCCGAGTGAGGGATGCGTCACTCCGTGTCGGGGCCGAGTGAGGGATGCGTCACTCCGTGTCGGGACGGAGTGAGGGATGCGTCACTCCGTGTCGGGACGGAGTGAGGGATGCGTCACTCCCTGTCGGGACGGAGTGAGGGATGCGTCACTCCTTGTCGGGGCCGAGTGAGGGATGCGTCACTCCCTGTCGGGACGGAGTGAGGGATGCGTCACTCCGTGTCGGGGCCGAGTGAGGGATGCGTCACTCCCTGTCGGGACGGAGTGAGGGATGCGTCACTCCGTGTCGGGACCGAGTGAGGGATGCGTCACTCCGTGTCGGGGCCGAGTGAGGGATGCGTCACTCCGTGTCGGGGCCGAGTGAGGGATGCGTCACTCCGTGTCGGGGCCGAGTGAGGGATGCGTCACTCCCTGTCGGGGCCGAGTGAGGGATGCGTCACTCCGTGTCGGGGCCGAGTGAGGGATGCGCCACTCCCTGTCGGGACGGAGTGAGGGATGCGTCACTCCCTGTCGGGGCCGAGTGAGGGATGCGTCACTCCCTGTCGGGACGGAGTGAGGGATGCGTCACTCCGTGTCGGGGCCGAGTGAGGGATGCGTCACTCCCTGTCGGGACGGAGTGAGGGATGCGTCACTCCGTGTCGGGGCCGAGTGAGGGATGCGTCACTCCCTGTCGGGACGGAGTGAGGGATGCGTCACTCCGTGTCGGGACGGAGTGAGGGATGCGTCACTCCGTCTCGGGACCGAGTGAGGGATGCATCACTCCCTGTCGGGACGGAGTGAGGGATGCGTCACTCCGTGTCAGGGCCGAGTGAGGGATGCGTCACTCCGTGTCGGGACGGAGTGAGGGATGCGTCACTCCCTGTCGGGACGGAGTGAGGGATGCGTCACTCCGTGTCGGGGCCGAGTGAGGGATGCGTCACTCTGTGTCGGGGCCGAGTGAGGGATGCGTCACTCCCTGTCGGGACGGAGTGAGGGATGCGTCACTCCGTGTCGGGGCCGAGTGAGGGATGCGTCACTCCGTATCGGGACCGAGTGAGGGATGCGTCACTACCTGTCGGGACGGAGTGAGGGATGCGTCACTCCGTATCGGGACCGAGTGAGGGATGCGTCACTCCCTGTCGGGACGGAGTGAGGGATGCGTCACTCCCTGTCGGGACGGAGTGAGGGATGCGTCACTCCCTGTCGGGACGGAGTGAGGGATGCGTCACTCCCTGTCGGGACGGAGTGAGGGATGCGTCACTCCGTGTCGGGGCCGAGTGAGGGATGCGTCACTCCCTGTCGGGACGGAGTGAGGGATGCGTCACTCCCTGTCGGGACGGAGTGAGGGATGCGTCACTCCGTGTCGGGACGGAGTGAGGGATGCGTCACTCCCTGTCGGGGCCGAGTGAGGGATGCGTCACTCCGTGTCGGGGCCGAGTGAGGGATGCGTCACTCCGTATCGGGACCGAGTGAGGGATGCGTCACTCCGTGTCGGGACCGAGTGAGGGATGCGTCACTCCCTGTCGGGACGGAGTGAGGGATGCGTCACTCCCTGTCGGGGCCGAGTGAGGGATGCGTCACTCCCTGTCGGGACGGAGTGAGGGATGCGTCACTCCCTGTCGGGACGGAGTGAGGGATGCGTCACTCCGTATCGGGACCGAGTGAGGGATGCGTCACTCCCTGTCGGGACGGAGTGAGGGATGCGTCACTCCGTGTCGGGACGGAGTGAGGGATGCGTCACTCCGTGTCGGGACGGAGTGAGGGATGCGTCACTCCGTGTCGGGACGGAGTGAGGGATGCGTCACTCCCTGTCGGGACGGAGTGAGGGATGCGTCACTCCGTGTCGGACCCGAGTGAGGGATGCGTCACTCCGTGTCGGGACGGAGTGAGGGATACGTCACTCCCTGTCGGGACGGAGTGAGGGATGCGTCACTCCCTGTCGGGACGGAGTGAGGGATGCGTCACTCCCTGTCGGGACGGAGTGAGGGATGCGTCACTCCCTGTCGGGGCCGAGTGAGGTATGCGTCACTCCGTGTCGGGACCGAGTGAGGGATGCGTCACTCCCTGACGGGACGGAGTGAGGGATGCGTCACTCCCTGTCGGGGCCGAGTGAGGGATGCGTCACTCCGTGTCGGGACAGAGTGAGGGATGCGTCACTCCCTGTCAGGACAGAGTGAGGGATGCGTCACTCCCTGTCGGGACGGAGTGAGGGATGCGTCACTCCCTGTCGGGACGGAGTGAGGGATGCGTCACTCCCTGTCGGGACGGAGTGAGGGATGCGTCACTCCCTGTCGGGACGGAGTGAGGGATGCGTCACTCCCTGTCGGGACGGAGTGAGGGATGCGTCACTCCGTGTCGGGACGGAGTGAGGGATGCGTCACTCCGTGTCGGGGCCGAGTGAGGGATGCGTCACTCCGTATCGGGACCGAGTGAGGGATGCGTCACTCCGTGTCGGGACGGAGTGAGGGATGCGTCACTCCCTGTCGGGGCCGAGTGAGGGATGCGTCACTCCGCGTCGGGACGGAGTGAGGGATGCGTCACTCCCTGTCGGGACGGAGTGAGGGATGCGTCACTCCGTATCGGGACCGAGTGAGGGATGCGTCACTCCCTGTCGGGGCCGAGTGAGGGATGCGTCACTCCCTGTCGGGGCCGAGTGAGGGATGCGTCACTCCGTGTCGGG
Source organism: Mustelus asterias (assembly GCF_964213995.1). Taxonomy (NCBI): domain Eukaryota; kingdom Metazoa; phylum Chordata; class Chondrichthyes; order Carcharhiniformes; family Triakidae; genus Mustelus; species Mustelus asterias. The sequence goes on along the minus strand of NC_135804.1, from coordinate 72,984,247 downwards.
ACGGAGTGAGGGATGCGTCACTCCGTGTCGGGGCCGAGTGAGGGATGCGTCACTCCGTGTCGGGGCCGAGTGAGGGATGCGTCACTCCGTGTCGGGACGGAGTGAGGGATGCGTCACTCCCTGTCGGGACGGAGTGAGGGATGCGTCACTCCGTGTCGGGGCCGAGTGAGGGATGCGTCACTCCCTGTCGGGACGGAGTGAGGGATGCGTCACTCCCTGTCGGGACGGAGTGAGGGATGCGTCACTCCCTGTCGGGACGGAGTGAGGGATGCGTCACTCCCTGTCGGGACGGAGTGAGGGATGCGTCACTCCCTGTCGGGACGGAGTGAGGGATGCGTCACTCCCTGTCGGGACAGAGTGAGGGATGCGTCACTCCCTGTCGGGACGGAGTGAGGGATGCGTCACTCCCTGTCGGGACGGAGTGAGGGATGCGTCACTCCGTGTCGGGGCCGAGTGAGGGATGCGTCACTCCGTATCGGGACCGAGTGAGGGATGCGTCACTCCCTGTCGGGACGGAGTGAGGGATGCGTCACTCCCTGTCGGGACGGAGTGAGGGATGCGTCACTCCCTGTCGGGACGGAGTGAGGGATGCGTCACTCCCTGTCGGGACGGAGTGAGGGATGCGTCACTCCGTGTCGGGACGGAGTGAGGGATGCGTCACTCCCTGTCGGGACGGAGTGAGGGATGCGTCACTCCCTGTCGGGACGGAGTGAGGGATGCGTCACTCCCTGTCGGGACGGAGTGAGGGATGCGTCACTCCCTGTCGGGACGGAGTGAGGGATGCGTCACTCCGCGTCGGGACGGAGTGAGGGATGCGTCACTCCCTGTCGGGACGGAGTGAGGGATGCGTCACTCCGTATCGGGACCGAGTGAGGGATGCGTCACTCCCTGTCGGGGCCGAGTGAGGGATGCGTCACTCCGTGTCGGGACCGAGTGAGGGATGCGTCACTCCGTGTCGGGACCGAGTGAGGGATGCATCACTCCGTGTCGGGACGGAGTGAGGGATGCGTCACTCCGTGTCGGGGCCGAGTGAGGGATGCGTCACTCCGTGTCGGGGCCGAGTGAGGGATGCGTCACTCCCTGTCGGGACAGAGTGAGGGATGCGTCACTCCGTGTCGGGACGGAGTGAGGGATGCGTCACTCCCTGTCGGGACGGAGTGAGGGATGCGTCACTCCGTGTCGGGGCCGAGTGAGGGTTGCGTCACTCCGTGTCGGGGCCGAGTGAGGGATGCGTCACTCCGTGTCGGGGCCGAGTGAGGGATGCGTCACTCCCTGTCGGGACGGAGTGAGGGATGCGTCACTCCGTGTCGGGACCGATTGAGGGATGCGTCACTCCGTATCGGGACCGAGTGAGGGATGCGTCACTCCCTGTCGGGACGGAGTGAGGGATGCGTCACTCCGTGTCGGGGCCGAGTGAGGGATGCGTCACTCCGTGTCGGGACGGAGTGAGGAATGCGTCACTCCCTGTCGGGACGGAGTGAGGGATGCGTCACTCCGTGTCGGGGCCGAGTGAGGGATGCGTCACTCCGTGTCGGGGCCGAGTGAGGGATGCGTCACTCCCTGTCGGGACGGAGTGAGGGATGCGTCACTCCGTGTCGGGGCCGAGTGAGGGATGCGTCACTCCGTATCGGGACCGAGTGAGGGATGCATCACTACCTGTCGGGACGGAGTGAGGGATGCGTCACTCCCTGTCGGGACGGAGTGAGGGATGCGTCACTCCCTGTCGGGACGGAGTGAGGGATGCGTCACTCCCTGTCGGGACGGAGTGAGGGATGCGTCACTCCCTGTCGGGACGGAGTGAGGGATGCGTCACTCCCTGTCGGGACAGAGTGAGGGATGCGTCACTCCCTGTCGGGACGGAGTGAGGGATGCGTCACTCCGTGTCGGGGCCGAGTGAGGGATGCGTCACTCCGTGTCGGGGCCTAGTGAGGGATGCGTCACTCCCTGTCGGGACAGAGTGAGGGATGCGTCACTCCCTGTCGGGACGGAGTGAGGGATGCGTCACTCCGTGTCGGGGCCGAGTGAGGGATGCGTCACTCCCTGTCGGGACGGAGTGAGGGATGCGTCACTCCGTGTCGGGGCCGAGTGAGGGATGCGTCACTCCCTGTCGGGACGGAGTGAGGGATGCGTCACTCCGTGTCGGGACCGAGTGAGGGATGCGTCACTCCGTGTCGGGACCGAGTGAGGGATGCGTCACTCCCTGTCGGGGCCGAGTGAGGGATGCGTCACTCCGTGTCGGGGCCGAGTGAGGGATGCGTCACTCCGTGTCGGGGCCGAGTGAGGGATGCGTCACTCCCTGTCGGGGCCGAGTGAGGGTTGCGTCACTCCTTGTCGGGGCCGAGTGAGGGATGCGTCACTCCCTGTCGGGACGGAGTGAGGGATGCGTCACTCCGTGTCGGGACCGAGTGAGGGATGCGTCACTCCGTGTCGGGACCGAGTGAGGGATGCGTCACTCCCTGTCGGGGCCGAGTGAGGGATGCGTCACTCCGTGTCGGGGCCGAGTGAGGGATGCGTCACTCCGTGTCGGGGCCGAGTGAGGGATGCGTCACTCCCTGTCGGGGCCGAGTGAGGGATGCGTCACTCCGTGTCGGGGCCGAGTGAGGGATGCGTCACTCCCTGTCGGGACGGAGTGAGGGATGCGTCACTCCCTGTCGGGGCCGAGTGAGGGATGCGTCACTCCCTGTCGGGACGGAGTGAGGGATGCGTCACTCCGTGTCGGGGCCGAGTGAGGGATGCGTCACTCCCTGTCGGGACGGAGTGAGGGATGTGTCACTCCGTGTCGGGGCCGAGTGAGGGATGCGTCACTCCCTGTCGGGACGGAGTGAGGGATGCGTCACTCCGTGTCGGGACGGAGTGAGGGATGCGTCACTCCGTATCGGGACCGAGTGAGGGATGCGTCACTCCGTGTCGGGACGGAGTGAGGGATGCGTCACTCCGTGTCGGGACGGAGTGAGGGATGCGTCACTCCGTGTCGGGGCCGAGTGAGGGATGCGTCACTCCGTGTCGGGACGGAGTGAGGGATGCGTCACTCCCTGTCGGGACGGAGTGAGGGATGCGTCACTCCGTGTCGGGGCCGAGTGAGGGATGCGTCACTCCGTGTCGGGGCCGAGTGAGGGATGCGTCACTCCCTGTCGGGACGGAGTGAGGGATGCGTCACTCCGTGTCGGGGCCGAGTGAGGGATGCGTCACTCCGTATCGGGACCGAGTGAGGGATGCGTCACTCCCTGTCGGGACGGAGTGAGGGATGCGTCACTCCCTGTCGGGACGGAGTGAGGGATGCGTCACTCCCTGTCGGGACGGAGTGAGGGATGCGTCACTCCCTGTCGGGACGGAGTGAGGGATGCGTCACTCCCTGTCGGGACGGAGTGAGGGATGCGTCACTCCCTGTCGGGACGGAGTGAGGGATGCGTCACTCCCTGTCGGGACGGAGTGAGGGATGCGTCACTCCGTGTTGGGGCCGAGTGAGGGATGCGTCACTCCCTGTCGGGACGGAGTGAGGGATGCGTCACTCCGTGTCGGGGCCGAGTGAGGGATGCGTCACTCCCTGTCGGGACGGAGTGAGGGATGCGTCACTCCGTGTCGGGGCCGAGTGAGGGATGCGTCACTCCCTGTCGGGACGGAGTGAGGGATGCGTCACTCCGTGTCGGGGCCGAGTGAGGGATGCGTCACTCCCTGTCGGGACGGAGTGAGGGATGCGTCACTCCCTGTCGGGGCCGAGTGAGGGATGCGTCACTCCCTGTCGGGACGGAGTGAGGGATGCGTCACTCCGTGTCGGGGCCGAGTGAGGGATGCGTCACTCCCTGTCGGGACGGAGTGAGGGATGTGTCACTCCGTGTCGGGGCCGAGTGAGGGATGCGTCACTCCCTGTCGGGACGGAGTGAGGGATGCGTCACTCCGTGTCGGGACGGAGTGAGGGATGCGTCACTCCGTATCGGGACCGAGTGAGGGATGCGTCACTCCGTGTCGGGACGGAGTGAGGGATGCGTCACTCCGTGTCGGGGCCGAGTGAGGGATGCGTCACTCCGTGTCGGGACGGAGTGAGGGATGCGTCACTCCCTGTCGGGACGGAGTGAGGGATGCGTCACTCCGTGTCGGGGCCGAGTGAGGGATGCGTCACTCCGTGTCGGGGCCGAGTGAGGGATGCGTCACTCCCTGTCGGGACGGAGTGAGGGATGCGTCACTCCGTGTCGGGGCCGAGTGAGGGATGCGTCACTCCGTATCGGGACCGAGTGAGGGATGCGTCACTCCCTGTCGGGACGGAGTGAGGGATGCGTCACTCCCTGTCGGGACGGAGTGAGGGATGCGTCACTCCCTGTCGGGACGGAGTGAGGGATGCGTCACTCCCTGTCGGGACGGAGTGAGGGATGCGTCACTCCCTGTCGGGACGGAGTGAGGGATGCGTCACTCCCTGTCGGGACAGAGTGAGGGATGCGTCACTCCCTGTCGGGACGGAGTGAGGGATGCGTCACTCCGTGTCGGGGCCGAGTGAGGGATGCGTCACTCCCTGTCGGGACGGAGTGAGGGATGCGTCACTCCGTGTCGGGGCCGAGTGAGGGATGCGTCACTCCCTGTCGGGACGGAGTGAGGGATGCGTCACTCCGTGTCGGGGCCGAGTGAGGGATGCGTCACTCCCTGTCGGGACGGAGTGAGGGATGCGTCACTCCGTGTCGGGGCCGAGTGAGGGATGCGTCACTCCCTGTCGGGACGGAGTGAGGGATGCGTCACTCCCTGTCGGGACGGAGTGAGGGATGCGTCACTCCCTGTCGGGACGGAGTGAGGGATGCGTCACTCCCTGTCAGGACGGAGTGAGGGATGCGTCACTCCCTGTCGGGACGGAGTGAGGGATGCGTCACTCCGTGTCGGGACGGAGTGAGGGATGCGTCACTCCGTGTCGGGGCCGAGTGAGGGATGCGTCACTCCCTGTCGGGACGGAGTGAGGGATGCGTCACTCCCTGTCGGGACGGAGTGAGGGATGCGTCACTCCCTGTCGGGACGGAGTGAGGGATGCGTCACTCCCTGTCGGGACGGAGTGAGGGATGCGTCACTCCGTGTCGGGGCCGAGTGAGGGATGCGTCACTCCGTGTCGGGACGGAGTGAGGGATGCGTCACTCCCTGTCGGGACGGAGTGAGGGATGCGTCACTCCCTGTCGGGACGGAGTGAGGGATGCGTCACTCCGTGTCGGGGCCGAGTGAGGGATGCGTCACTCCGTGTCGGTGCCGAGTTGAGGGTCAGTTCATTATTTTTCTAGACAATGTGTAGCTACTTGCCACCCTCTGTGAACACGCATTGCTTCCTGCCTCTAATCTCTGTTTCTCATTTAGGGGACACGTATGTATGAGGAATGGAAATGGGAGAATGTTCCAACTATTGCAGATGTCCTCGAGGAGTTTCTGTCCGTGAGAGTGCCAGCAAGTCTGCTCCTCACCCAGCTCCCCCTTCTTCAACCCCGATATTACTCCATCAGCTCATCACCTGAAGCCCATCCATCACAAATCCAATTAACCGTGGCTGTACTCAAGTACCACACTAGAAGTATGTACTCTTCATTAACTTTGGCCATTGCACCTCGACATGGGAAACACTCTTCCTTGGGTATGGGTCCCCATGCACACTGATCCTCCCCAGGGTATGGCTCCCCATGCGCACTGACTCTTCCTGGAGTGCAAGCCCCCATGCACATCAACTTTCCCCAGGGTCTGAGTCCCCACGCGCATTTACTCTCCCAGGGTATGGGTCCTCATGGGCACCAACTTTCCCCAGGGTGTGGGACCCCATGGGCATCACATTTCCTCACGGAATGGGTCCCCATGGGCCCTGACAACCCCAAAGGGTATGGGTCCCCATGCACACCAACTTTCTCCAGGGTATGGGTCCCCATAGACCCTGTCTCTCCCGAGGGTATTGGTCTGCATGGGTACCAACTTTGCCAGGGTATGTTCAGGTTCCCACAAGTGCCACCTCTATTGAGTCTGTTTCTGATTCAGCGGAAACATATGTATGAAGAATGGAAATGGGCGAACATTGGTGTAAAACACTGGATTTCTTGGGTAAATTGTTTAATGGGCTCATCGTGAATCAAAGCCTGTTTTATAATGCACATTTTTCTCAAGCGTCTTATTATTGAGTTATTTCTTGTCCTATTTCACACTTTATCTCAGTATTTTTAAGTGAGGTATTGTGTCAAATCATATTTTACAATGTTTTCCACAAATTAGTATGTTATAGTGTGAAACAGGCCTGCATGTACACGTATGGGTGTTACTAATTTGATTGAAGACAATTTGACTGCAAACTTCATAGAATCCTACAGTGCAGAAAGAGGCCATTCGGCCCATCAAGTCTACACTAACCACAATCCCACCTAGGCCTTATCCCCGCATCCCCACATATTTACCCACTAATCCCTCTAACCGTTGCATCCCAGGACACTAAGGGGCAATTTAGAATGGCCGATCAACCTAGCCCGCACATCTTTGGAGTGTGGGAGGAAACCGGAGCACCCGGAGGAAACCCACGCAGACACAGGAAGAATGTGCAAACTCCGCATAGACAGCAACCCAAGCCGGGATTCGAACCCAGGTCCCTGGAGCTGTGAAGCAGCAGTGCTAACCACTGTGCTACCGTGCCGCCCACTTCAAAGAGGTGTTGGGTGTAAAAGCAAGTGCTGTGAAGTGGAGATAAGCAGGGGTAAGATGGGAACGGTGGATGGCATGATTGAAAATTTACATTCGGCAGATGATGGAAGTAACTTAAAGTTCGCTTTAGAATTTCAAAAGGAACATGTAAAATTGGCAGTGATTGTAAATGGATGAAACAAGGCCTAGGTTTACTTTTGGGAATGTTTGTAGAAGTACCACTAATGATGTAAATGTAATCTTGAAAATCTGCACAAATGGTTTGAAATTCTTCCTCCTGACTCTACTCGCAAAGCTCCGAATGAAGCTTTGTGGGTAGAGCTCAGGAATAAAAAAGGGGCAGCCACATTGTCAGGTGTTTATTATAGACCTCCAGACCATCAGCAGGATATTGAGGAGCAAATACGTGCATAATTTGTGGAGGTGTGTAAAAACAATAACAATAGGGTTAGGTGATTTCAACTTTCCCAACATTAACTGGAACAGTCATAGTGTTAAGGGCTTGGATGGAGTAGGTTTCTTGAAATGTGTACAGGAGAACTTTTTTGATCAATATGTGGAGGGTCCAACAAAGGAAGGAGCAGTGCTGGACCTAGTTCTGAGGAATGAAGCTGGACAGATGGTTAAGGTGGAGGTGGGGGGAGCATTTTAGTGATAGTGATCACAACGTGGTACAATTTAAAGTTGTTATGGACAAGGAAATAGACAAGTTACAAAAAGGGGTACAGGTTCATAATTCCTTGAAAGTGGAGGCACAGGTGGACAGAGTGGTGAAGAAAACATTCAGCATGCTTGGTTTCATTGGTCATAACATTGAATACAGGAGTTGGAACGTTTTTTTGAAGTTGTACAAGCCTTTGGTAAGGCTGCACTTGGAATACTGTGTACAGTTCTGGCCACCCTATTATAGAAAGGATATTATTAAACTAGAAAGAGTGCCGAAAAGATTTACGAGGATGCTCCCAGGACTTGATGGTTTGGGTTATAAGGAGAGGCTGGATGGACTGGGACTTTTTTCTCTGGAGCTTAGGAGCTTAGGGATGATCTTATAAAGGTCTATAAAATAATGAGGGGCATATATCAGCTAGATATCTTTTCCCAAACGTAGGGGAGTCTAAAACTAGAGGGCATAGGTTTAAGATGAGAGGGAAGAGATACAAAAGTGTCCAGAGGGGCAATTTGTTCACACAGAGAGTGGTGAGTGTCTGAAACAAGCTGCCAGAGGTAGTAGTAGAGGCGGGTACAATTTTGTCTTTTAAAAAATGTTTAGACAGTTACGTGGGTATGATAGGTATAGAGGGAGATGGGCCAAACGCAGGTAATTGGGACGAGCTTAGAGGTGAAAAAAGGGGGGGCATAGACAAGTTGGGCCGAAGGCCTGTTTCCATGCTGTAAACCCCTCTGACTCTAAATAGTTACTCGAGAGTAAAGATGTGCGAGTTAGGATGATTGCCTAAGTTAAATTGCCCCTTAGTGTCAGGGGGTTAGCAGGATAAATATGTGGGGTTACAGGGATAGGGCCTGGGTGGGATTGTTGTCAGTGCAGGCTTGATGGGCCACATGGCCTCCTCCTGTACTGTAGGGATTCTATGATGATATTCTCTTCTATGATTCTCTGAGCAGCCAGAAGCCGTGATACACATTTGTACTAATGACACAGGCAGGAAGAGTAGCGAGGTCCTGCAAAGGGAGTTAGGTAGTAAGTTGAAAAGCAGGACATCTGGGATGTAATCTTGGGTGGACTCCCTGTGCCAATGAGGTTAGGAATAGAAATATAGTACAGTTAAATACGTGGTTAAAGAACTAGTGTAGGAGGGAGGCTTTAGATATGTGGACCATTAGGATGTCTTCCAGGGCAGGTGGGACCTGTACAAGAAGGACGGGTTGCACCTAAACTGGAGAGGCACCACTATCCTGGCAGGAAGGTTTGCTGGTGTCACTCGAGAGGGTTTAAACTCGTGTGGCAGGGAGTGGGGACCAGAGCAGTAGGCCAGCAAATGAAATAGCCAAGGAGAAGTTGGAGACTACAGCCAGTAATGCTAAGAGGAAGAACAGATAGGGAAAGGTTATTGAACATGGCGGGACTGGAGGGCTGAAGTGTATCTGTTTTAACACGAGGTGTATGACAGATAAGGCATATGAACTTAGAGCTTGGATTAGTACATATAACTATGATGTTGTATCTATTACAGAGACTTGGTTGAGAGAGGGACCAGATTGACAGCTTAATGTTCCGGGATTTAGATGATTCGGGTGTAATAGAGAAGGATGTAAAAGAGGTGGGGAAGTTGTATTACTGATTAGGGAGAATATCACAGCTGTACAGAGGAAGGACACCTTTGAGGGCTCATCCAGTGAGGCCATATGGGTAGAGCTCATGGAGGATGCAATCACTTTGGGATTGTACTACAAGCCTCCCTCCCAACAGCCAGCAGAAGAAAGAGGAACAGATTATGGAAAAATATAAAAACAGCAGGGTTATTGTGGTGGTTGATTTTAACTTTCCCAATATTAACTGGGACTCATAGAATCCACAGAATGGAGACAGGCCCTTCGGCCCAACCTAGTCCATGCCGACCAAAAAGCCCAACAAAGCTGGTGTAGGAGGGAGGGGTTCAGATATCTTGATCATTGGGATCTCTTCCGGGACAGGTGGGATCGAAGAACATAATAACATAAGAAATAGGAGCAGGAGTAGGCCATCTAGCCCCTCGAGCCTGCCCCACCATTCAATAAGATCATGGCTGATCTGAAGTGGATCAGTTCCACTTACCCGCCTGATCCCTATAACCCCTAATTCCCTTACCGATCTGGAATCCATCTATCCGTGATTTAAACATATTCAACGAGGTAGCCTCCACCACTTCAGTGGGCAGAGAATTCCAGAGATTCACCACCCTCTGAGAGAAGAAGTTCCTCCTCAACTCTGTCCTAAACTGACCCCCCTTTATTTTGAGGCTGTGCCCTCTAGTTCTAGCTTCCTTTCTAAGTGGAAAGAATCTCTCCACCTCTACCCTATCCAGCCCCTTCATTATCTTATAGGTCTCTATAAGATCCCCCCTCAGCCTTCTAAATTCCAACGAGTACAAACCCAATCTGCTCAGTCTCTCCTCATAATCAACACCCCTCATCTCCGGTATCAACCTGGTGAACCTTCTCTGCACTCCCTCCAAGGCCAATATATCCTTCCGCAAATAAGGGGACCAATACTGCACACAGTATTCCAGCTGCGGCCTCACCAATGCCCTGTACAAGAAGAATGGGTTACATCTAAACCGGAGGGACACCAATATCCTGGCAAGTAGATTTGCGAGAGTCACTCGGGAAGGTTTAAACTGGTGTAACAGGGTCTGCAGGAAAAATAACTTCGGGAGGGCTCCAGCCTAAGGCCAGTAAGATTAAGAGGAAGAGTAGGGAGGGAGTAATTGTTGAATACAGTGGGACTGGTGGTCTGAAGTGCATTTGTTTCAATGCGAGGAGTAAAACAGGTGAACTTAGAGCTTGGATTAGTACTTGGAATTATGACATTGTTGCTATTACAGAGACTTGGTTGAAAGAGGGGCAGGCTAAACATTCCAGGATTTAGATGTTTCAGGCAAGATAGAGGGGGATGTAAAAAGGGTGAGGGACTGGCATCGCTGATTAAGGAGAATATCACAGCTGTACTGAGGGAGGACACCTCGGAGGGTTCAGGCAGCAAGGCAATATGAGTAGAGCTCAGGAATAGGAATGGTGCAGTCACAATGTTGGGGGTTTATTAGAGGTCTCCCAGCAGCCAGTGGGAAGTAGAGAAGCAAATATGCAGTCTGATTTTTGAAAGATGCAAAAACAACAGGGTTGTTGTGGTGTGTGATTTTAACTTTCCCTATATTGACTGGGACTCACTCACTGTCAGGGGCTTGGATGGGGCAGAATTTGTAAGGAGTGTCCAAGAGGATTTCTTGAAGCAGTATGTGAATAGCCCAACTCGGGAAGGAGCCATATTAGGCCTGGTATTGGGGAATGAGCCCGGCCAGGTTTCAGTAGGAGAGCATTTCGGGAACAATTATCATAATTCCATAAGTTTTAAGGTACTTGTGGATAAGGACAAAACTGGTCCTCGGGCAAAGGTGTTAAATTAGGGGAAGACTAACTACAATAACATTAGGCACAATCTGAAGAGGGTAGATTGGGGGAGGCTGTTTGAGGGTAAATCAACATCCGACATGTGGGAGTCTTTCAAATGTCAGTTGATTGGGATTCAGGACCTGCATGTACCTGTGAGGATGAAGGATAAGTGTGGCAACTGTCAGGAACCCTGGATAATGAGGGATATTATAAGTTTTGTCTAAAAGAAAAAGGAAGCATTCGTAAGGTCTAACAGGCTTCGGACAGATGAAGCCCTTGAAGAATATAAAGAACATAGGAAGGAATTTAAGGAAGAAGTTAGGAGGGCTAAAAGGGGTCATGAAAAGACCTTGGCAAACAGGATTAAGGAAAGTTCTAAGACATTTTATACGTATGTAAAGAGCAAGCAGGTAGCCAAGGAAAGGGTTGGTCCATTCAAGAATAGGAGGGAATCTATGCTTGGAACCAGAGGAAATGGGTGAGATACTAAATGAATGCTTTGCCTTAGTATTCACCAAAGAGAGGGACTTGATGGATGAGAAGCTGAGGGTAGGGTGTGTAGGTATTCTGGGTCATGTTGATATCAAAAAGGAGGAGGTGTTGGACGTCTTAAAAAGCATTAAAGTAGGTAAGTCCCCAGGGCCTGATGGGATCAACCCAGAATACTGAGGGAGACAAGGGCGGAAATTGCTGGGGCCTTGACAGAAATCTTTATATCCTCATTGGCTACAGGTGAAGTTCCAGAGGACTGGAAGATAGCCAATGTTGTTCCATTGTTTAAGAAAGGCAGCAGGGATAATCCAGGAAATTATAGGCCGGTGAGCCTTACGTCAGTGGTAGGGAAATTATTGGAAAAGATTCTTAGGGACAGGGTTTACTCACATTTGGAAACAAATGGAATTATTAGTGACAGACAACATGGCTTTGTAAAGGGGCGATCGTGCCTCACTAACTTGATCGAGGTTCTCGAGGAAGTGACGAAGATGATAGATGAGGGAAAGGCAGTGGATGTTGCATACATGGACTTCAGTAAAGCCTTTGACAAGGTACCTCATGGTAGACTGGTACGAAAGGTGAAGTCACACAGGATCAGAGGAGAGCTGGCAAAGTGGATACAAAATTAGCTTGGCCATAAAAGACAGAGGGTAGCACTCGAGGGGTGCCTTTCTGAATGGAAGACTGTGACTAGCTGTGTTCAACAGGGATCAGTTCTGGGACCTTTGTTGTTCCAGGGACATATAAATGATTTGGAGGAAAATGCAGCTGGTCTGATTAGTAAGTTCACAGATGACACATAGATTGGTGGAGTTGCGGATAGTGAAGAGGACTGTCAGAGGATACAGCAAGATATAGACCGGTTGGAGACTTGGGCAGGGAAATGGCAGATGGAGTTTAATCTGGACAAGTGTGAGGTAATGCATTTTGGAAGGTCCAATGTATGTAGGAATTATACAGTAAATGGTAGAACCCTTCGGAGTATATATAACCCTTCAGAGAGATCTGGGCGTATATGTCCACCGATCACTGAAAGTAGCAAAGCAGGTGGATAAGGTAGCCAAGAAAGCATATGGCATGCTTTCCTTCATCGGTCAGGGCATTGAGTATAGAAATTGGCAGGTCATGCTGCAGCTGTACTGAATCTTAGGCCTTATTTAGAATATTGTGTACAATTCTTGTTGCCATATTACCAGAAGGATGTGGATGCTTTGGAGAGAGTACAGAGAGATTTACCAGGATGTTGCCTGGTCTGGAGGATATTAGCTATGAGGAGAGGTTGGATAAAACAAACTCGGTCTGTTCTCACTGGAATGACGGTGGTTGAGGGGTGACCTTTTTGATTTGATTTATTATTGTCACATGTATTAGTATACAGTGAAAAGTATTGTTTCTTGCGCGCTTTCCAGACAAAGCACGCCGTTCATAGAGAAGGAAACGAGAGAGTGCAGAATGTAGTGTTACAGTCATAGCTCGGGTGTAGAGAAAGATCAACTTAATGCAAGGTAGGTCCATTCAAAAGTCTGATGAGACCAGATAGAGATTTACAAGATTATGAGTGGCATGGACAGAGTGGATAGTCAGTGGTAGTGGTAGTTCTTTCCTCGGGTAGAAAAGTCAAGTACTAGGGGACATAGATTTAAGGTGCATGGAGAAAAGTTTAGAGGAGACGTGCAAGGCAAATTTTTTACACAGAGGGTGGTAAATGTTGGAACACGCTGCCCAGGGAGGTGGTGGGAGCAGGTACAATAGTGGCATTTAAGTGGCAACTAGACAAATACATGAATAGGATGGGAATGGAAGCATATGGACTCCGTAAGTGCAGACAGTTTTAGTTAAGGCAGACATCATGATTGGCGCAGGCTTGAAGGGCCTGTTCCTGTGTTGTACTGTTCTTTGTTCTTTGACAGTCTAAATAAACCATATCCACTGGTTCTCCTCATTCAACTCTACCAGTTAGAAACATAGAAACAAAGAAAAACTACAGCACAAACAGGCCCTTCGGCCCACAAGTTGTGCCAAACACGTCCCTACCTTCTAGACCTACCTATAACCCTCCATCCTATTAAGCTCCATGTACTCATCCAGGAGTCTCTTAAAAGACCCTATTGAGTTCGCCTCCTCCACCACTGACGGCAGCCGATTCCACTCGCCCACCACCCTCTGTGTGAAAAACTTACCCCTAACATCTCCCCTGTACCTACCCCCCAGCACCTTAAACCTGTGTCCTCTCGTAGCAGACATTTCCACCCTGGGAAAAAGCCTCTGAGAGTCCGCCCGACCTATGCCTCTCAACATCTTATACACCTCTATTAGGTCTCCTTTCATCCTTCGTCTCTCCAAGGAGAAAAGACCGAGCTCCCTCAGCCTATCCTCATAAGGCATGCCACTCAATCCAGGCAACATCCTTGTAAATCTCCTCTGCACCCTTTCAATCTTTTCCACATCCTTCCTATAGTGAGGCGACCAGAACTGAGCACAGTACCCCAAGTGGGGTATTCCAATAAATTCGTGAAGTATGATTTCCATTTTGTAAATCCATGCTGACTTTGTTTGAGTATACCACTGCTTTCCAAATGACTGGTTATGAAATCCTTGATAATAGACTCGAGCACTTCCCCAGTACCGACATTCGGCTCACTGGTCTATAGTTTGAATAGCGGGCTTACATTAGCTATCCTTCAATCTGTAGGAACTATTCCAGAGTCCAACTAATTTGTCTAGTGCTGGAATGTGAAACAAAAACAGAAAATGCTGGAAAATCTCAGCAGCTCTGACAGCATCTATGGACAGATCTAATGTTTCGAGTCTAGATGACCCTTCGTCAGAGCTTCATCATGCTTGCCTTCATTGGTTGGGGCATAGAGTATAAAAATTGGCAAGTCATATTGCAGCTGTAAAAAATTTTATTTAGACCACATTTGGAATATTGCGTATAGTTCTGGTCGCCACACTACCAACAGAATGTGGAGGCTTTGGAGAGGTTAGAAAATGTCTACCAGGATAGGAACATAGGAGTAGGATCAGCCATTCAGGTCCTTGAGCTGGCTCCACAATTCAATAAGGTCACTGCTGATCTGTGGCCTAACTCCATGTACCTGCCCTAGACCCATTTCCGTTGATATCCTTGCTCAATAAAAACTTGTCTGTCTCAGACTTAAACCTGACAATTGAACCAGCCTCCACCACCATTTGAGAAAGAATGTTCCAAATCTCCACCATCTCTGTGTGTAGAAATGTTTTCTAACGTCTCTGCTGAACAACTTGGCCCTAATTTTTAGATTATGGCCCCTGGTTGTACAGCCTTCAACCAGTGAAAACACCCTTATTCATCCTGTCTTTCCCTGAAAATATTTTGTAGACTCAACCTTATGAATTTGAGAGAATAAAGGCCTAATTTGTCTAATATCTCATCATAACTTAACCCCTGGAGTCCAGATATCATTATTGTAAACCTACGTTGAACTCCTTCCTAAGGTGTGGTGCCATACCAGCTCATAGTACTCTAAGTGGGGTCCAACTCGGGTTTAGTGCAACTGCCGCACAACATCTGTATCCCGATACTCCAGCCCTTTAGATATGAAGGCCAGCATTCTGTAGGTCTTCGTCACTATTTTCTGCACATGTTCATGGCATTTTAAGGAGCTATGCAGCTGAACCCCCAAATCTCGTTGGACATCCACAGAATTTAACTTTGTGCCTTCTAAAAATATACCCTGATCTATCCCTTTTTGATTTGAAATGGATAACCTCACATTTATTTATATTAAAATTCATTTGCCACAGCTTGGCCCTTTCAGCCAATCTTATCAACAGCCTGTTGTAGGTTTATGCTGTCCTCAACGCTTTTTGTAAGGCTGCCCAATGTTGCGTCATGTGCAAATTTGGATTTTTGATTTGTTATGCCATTATCTAAGTCGTTAATGAATATTGGAAATAGTTGAGGCCCCAAGACAGATCCCTGCGGGACAACACTCGTCACATCCTCCCAATTTGAGTACCAGGATGTTGTCTGATTTGGAGGGTATGAGTTATGAGGAGAGATTGGACAAACTTGGTTTATTTTCACCAAAATGTCAGAGGTTGAGGGGCGACTTGATAGAAGTTCACAAAATTATGAGAGGCATGGATAGAATGGATAATTGGAGTCTTTTCCAGGGTATAAATGTCAATTACTCGGGGACATAGAACAAAGAACAATACAGCACAGGAAACAGGCCCTTCGGCCCTCCAAGCCTGTGCCGCTCCTTGGTCCAACTAGACCAATCGTTTGTATCCCTCCATTCCCAGGCTGCTCATGTGACTATCCAGGTAAGTCTTAAACGATGTCAGCGTGCCTGCCTCCACCACCCTATTTGGCAGCGCATTCCAGGCCCCCACCACCCTCTGTGTAAAAAACATCCCTCTAATATCTGACTTATACTTCGCCCATTTCACCTTGAGCCCGTGACCCCTCGTGAACGTCACTTCTGATCTGGGAAAAAGCTTCCCACCGTTCACCCTATCTATCCCCTTCATAATCTTGTACACCTCTATTAGATCTCCCCTCATTCTCCGTCTTTCCAAGGAGAACAACCCCAGTTTACCCAATCTCTCCTCATAGCTAAGACCCTCCATGCCAGGCAACATCCTGGTAAACCTTCTCTGCACTCTCTCTAACGCCTCCACGTCCTTCTGGTAGTGCGGCGACCAGAACTGGACGCAGTACTCCAAATGTGGCCTAACCAGCGTTCTATACAGCTGCATCATCAGACTCCAGCTTTTATACTCTATACCCCGTCCTATAAAGGCAAGCATACCATATGCCTTCTTCACCACCTTCTCCACCTGTGTTGCCACCTTCAAGGATTTGTGGACTTGCACACCTAGGTCCCTCTGTGTTTCTATACTCCTGATGACTCTGCCATTTATTGTATAACTCCTCCCTACATTATTTCTTCCAAAATGCATCATTTCGCATTTATCTGGATTAAACTCCATCTGCCACCTCTCCGCCCAATTTTCCAGCCTATCTATATCCTGCTGTATTGCCCGACAATGCTCTTCGCTATCCGCAAGTCCAGCCATCTTTGTGTCATCCGCAAACTTGCTGATTACACCAGTTACACCTTCTTCCAAATCATTTATATATATCACAAATAGCAGAGGTCCCAGTACAAAGCCCTGCGGAACACCACTGGTCACAGACCTCCAGCCGGAAAAAGACCCTTCGACCACTACCCTCTGTCTCCTATGGCCAAGCCAGTTCTCCACCCATCTAGCCACTTCTCCTTGTATCCCATGAGCCTTAACCTTCTTAACCAACCTGCCATGTGGGACTTTGTCAAATGCCTTACTGAAATCCATATAGACGACATCCACGGCCCTTCCTTCATCAACCGTTTTTGTCACTTCCTCAAAAAACTCCACCAAATTTGTACAGCACGACCTTCCTCTTACAAAACCATGCTGTCTGTCACTAGTGAGATTGTTCCGTTCTAAATGCACATACATCCTGTCTCTAAGAATCCTCTCCAACAACTTCCCTACCACGGACGTCAAGCTCACCGGCCTATAATTTCCTGGGTTATCCCTGCTACCCTTCTTAAACAACGGGACCACATTCACTATCCTCCAATCCTCAGGGACCTCACCCGTGTCCAAAGAAGCGACAAAGATTTCCGTCAGAGGCCCAGCAATTTCATCTCTCGTTCAAGGTAAAAGGGGAAATGTTTAAGGGAGATGTGAGAGGCAGACAGTGATAAGTGCCTGGAATGCACTCCCACAGGGGATGGTAGAAGCAGATACAATAGTGACGTTTAAGAGGCATTTTGACAGATACACGAATAGACCGGGATTAGAGGGAGATGGGCCATATAGAGGCAAAAGGTCTTTAGTTTGGGAAGGTGCCATGTGTTGGTGCAGGCTTGGTGGGTCGAAGGGCCTGTTCCTGTTCTTTGTTTTTTGTTGTTCTCTGTTATTCGATTTGAACAGCCTAGCATTTACCAGATCATAACAACACTGAGATTTCCTGATAAAATTGTGTTGCATAGAAGACAGTGAATATATATACAGGTGAGGAGCTGGAGTCTTATATTTTATTGTTAAGGTTTCTTACCACTGATAATGTCTATTAGGCATTGGTAAGATTTATTAAGAGTAATATTTTTCCTTAGCATTGAAATAAGCTAGTGTTGTCGGAAATGGATTAAATTAGCTTAGCTGGGGTGTGGGAACTAGAGAGAGGAATGCCACGGTTCACAATATGCTGGGGTAAATAGTGAACAGTAAGTTCTTAAGTACAGTCAGAGTAAGGGAGAAAGTATTTGAGCTTAAATTAGGGTTACTGCGCATGTATGTGAATGCACAGAGTGTGTTTAATCACATGACAGAGTTACAGGTACAGAGTGTCATGTGGGAATATGATGTTGCTATAACATAGACCTGGCTTACAGAAAGGCAGGACTGGATCTTTAATATTTTTAAATACTATGAGTTCAGGAAAGGATGGAAAGGTAGTGGGGTGGCTACATTGCAGTGCTGGAGACAGAAGTCCCAGAGGGATCAAGCACAGAATCGATTTGGCTGAAGCCACACATGCCAAGCAATGATCATCTCCAATAAGACATAATCCAACCATCTCCCCTTCATTGGCATTAGCATCACTGAACCTCCCACTATCAGCATCCTGGATTGCCATTGACCAGAAACTGAATTGGACCAGCCATTTGTAGCCACTGTGGTTACAGGAGCAGGTCAGAGAAAGTCTCCGGCAAATGACTCTTCTTCTGACTTCCCAAAGCCTGTCCACAAGACACAAGTTAGGTGTGTAATGGAATGTTCTCCATTTCCTGGATGAGTGCAGATTCAATAACACTCAAGAAGCTTGATGCCATCAAGCTTGATGCCAGGACAAAGCAGCCCGCTTAATTAGCACCTCATCCATCCACCTTTCGCATGCACTCCCTTCAATATTGATGTGCTGTAACAGCAGTGTGTAGCATCTACAAGATGGACTGCAGCAACTCAGCAAGGCTCCTTCAACAACATATTCTAAACCTGCAATCACTACCATCTCGAGGAATAGGGCAGCAGATACTTGGGAACACCACCACCTGGAAGTTCCCTCTAAGCCACTCACTGTCTGATTTGGAAATATATCTCCGTTCCTTCACTGTCGCTGGGTCAAAATCCTGGAACTCCCTCCTTAACAGCACTGAGAGTGTACTTACACCTCAGGGACTGCAGCGATTCAAGAAGGCAGCTCACCGCCACCTTCTAGAACATAGAACAGTACAGCACAGAACAGGCCCTTCAGCCCACGTTGTTGTGCCGAGCTTTGTCTGAAACCCAGATCAAGCTATCATCCCGAAGTACTCCATGTGCCTATCCAATAGCTTCTTAAATGTTACTAAAGTTTCTGACTCCACTATCACTGCAGGCAGTCCATTCCACACCCCAACCACTCTCTGAGTAAAAATCCTACCTCGGACATCCTTCCTATATCTCCCACCATGAACCCTATAGTTATGCACCCTAGTTACCACTCCATTCACCCGAGGAAATAGTCTTTGAACGTTCACTCTTATCTATCCCCCTCATCATCTTATAAACCTCTATCAAGTCTCCTCTCAACCTCCTCCGCTCCAAAGAGAAAAGCCCAAGTTCCCTCAACCTTTCCTCATAAGACCTACCCTCCAAACCAGGCTGCATCCTGGTAAATCTCCTTTGCACTCTTTCCAGTGTCTCCACATCATTCTTATAGTGAGGTGAGCAGAACTGCACACAATATTCCAAATGTGGTCTCACCAAGGTCCTGTACAGTTGCAGCATAACCCCACGGCCCTTAAACTCAAACCCCCTGTTAATGAACGCCAACACACTATAGGCCTTCTTCACGGCTCTATCCACTTGAGTGGCAACCTTCAGAGATCTATGGATATGAACCCCAAGATCTCTCTGTTCCTCCACATTCTTCAGAACCCTACCTTTGACCCTGTAATCCACATTTAAATTTGTCCTACCAAAATGAATCACCTCGCATTTGTCAGGGTTAAACTCCATTTGCCATATTTCAGCCCAGCTCTGCATCCTATCTATATCTCTTTGCAGCCTACAACAGCCCTCCACCTCATCCACTACTCCACCAATCTTGGTGTCATCAGCAAATTTACTGATCCACCCTTCAGCCCCCTCCTCCAAGTCATTTATAAAAATGACAAATAGCAGAGGACCAAGCACTGATCCTTGTGGCACTCCGCTGGTAACCGGTTTCCAGTCCGAAAATTTTCCATCCACCACCACCCTCTGTCTTCTGTTAGATATGATGTGGAGATGCCGGCGTTGGACTGGGGTAAACACAGTAAGAAGTTTAACAACACCAGGTTAAAGTCCAACAGGTTTATTTGGTAGCAAAAGCCACACAAGCTTTCGAAGCTCTAAGCCCCTTCTTCAGGTGAGTGGGAATTCTGTTCACAAACAGAGCTTATAAAGACACAGACTCAATTTACATGAATAATGGTTGGAATGCGAAGACTTACAACTAATCAAGTCTTTAAGAAACAAAACAATGGGAGTGGAGAGAGCATCAAGACAGGCTAAAAAGATGTGTATTGTCTCCAGACAAGACAGCCAGTGAAACTCTGCAGGTCCACGCAACTGTGGGAGTTACAAATAGTGTGACATGAACCCAATATCCCGGTTGAGGCCGTCCTCGTGTGTGCGGAACTTGGCTATCAGTTTCTGCTCAGCGACTCTGCGCTGTCGTGTGTCGCGAAGGCCGCCTTGGAGAACGCTTACCCGAATATCAGAGGCCGAATGCCCGTGACCGCTGAAGTGCTCCCCAACAGGAAGAGAACAATCTTGCCTGGTGATTGTCGAGCGGTGTTCATTCATCCGTTGTCGCAGCGTCTGCATAGTTTCCCCAATGTACCATGCCTCTATATCATGAATATAGCTGAGGAGGACACTGGGTTGCAGGGGAGTAGAATAGACAGTATTACAGTTGATAAGGAGGATGTGCAGGATATTCTGGAGGGTCTGAAAATAGATAAATCCCCTGGTCCGGATGGGATTTATCCAAGGATTCTCTGGGAGGCAAGAGAAGTGATTGCAGAGCCTCTGGCTCTGATCTTCAGGTCGTCGTTGGCCTCTGGTATAGTACCAGAAGATTGGAGGTTAGCGAATGTTGTCCCATTGTTTAAGAAGGGGAACAGAGACTTCCCCGGGAATTATAGACCGGTGAGTCTCACTTCTGTTGTCGGCAAGATGTTGGAAAAAATTATAAGGGATAGGATTTATAGTTATTTGGAGAGTAATGAATTGATAGGTGATAGTCAGCATGGTTTTGTGGCAGGTAGGTCGTGCCTTACTAACCTTATTGAGTTTTTTGAGAAAGTGACCAAGGAGGTGGATGGGGGCAAGGCAGTGGACGTGGTATATATGGATTTTAGTAAGGCGTTTGATAAGGTTCACCATGGTAGGCTTCTGCAGAAAATGCAGATGTATGGGATTGGGGGTGATCTAGGAAATTGGATCAGGAATTGGCTAGCGGATAGGAAACAGAGGGTGGTGGTTGATAGTAAATATTCATCATGGAGTGCGGTTACAAGTGGTGTACCTCAGGGATCTGTTTTGGGGCCACTGCTGTTTGTAATATTTATTAATGATCTGGATGAGGGTATAGTTGGGTGGATTAGCAAATTTGCTGATGACACCAAAGTCGGTGGTGTGGTAGACAGTGAGGAAGGGTGTCGTAGTTTGCAGGAAGACTTAGACAGGTTGCAAAGTTGGGCCGAGAGGTGGCGGATGGAGTTTAATGCGGAGAAGTGTGAGGTAATTCACTTTGGTAGGAATAACAGATGTGTTGAGTATAGGGCTAACGGGAGGACTTTGAATAGTGTGGAGGAGCAGAGGGATCTAGGTGTATGTGTGCATAGATCCCTGAAAGTTGGGAATCAAGTAGATAAGGTTGTTAAGAAGGCATATGGTGTCTTGGCGTTTATTGGTAGGGGGATTGAATTTAGGAGTCGTAGCGTTATGTTGCAACTGTACACAACTCTGGTGCGGCCGCACTTGGAGTACTGTGTGCAGTTCTGGTCCCCACATTACAGGAAGGATGTGGAGGCTTTGGAGAGGGTGCAGAGGAGGTTTACCAGGATGTTGCCTGGTATGGAGGGGAGATCCTATGAGGAGAGGCTGAGGGATTTGGGATTGTTTTCGCTGGAAAGGCGGCGGCTAAGAGGGGATCTTATTGAAACATATAAGATGATTAGAGGTTTAGATAGGGTGGATAGTGATAGCCTTTTTCCTCTGATGGAGAAATCCAGCACGAGGGGGCATGGCTTTAAATTGAGGGGGGGTAGTTATAGAACCGATGTCAGGGGTAGGTTCTTTACCCAGAGGGTGGTGAGGGATTGGAATGCCCTGCCAGCATCAGTTGTAAATGCGCCTAGTTTGGGGGCGTTTAAGAGATCCGTAGATAGGTTCATGGACGAAAAGAAATTGGTTTAGGTTGGAGGGTCACAGTTTTTTTTTTTAACTGGTCGGTGCAACATCGTGGGCCGAAGGGCCTGTTCTGCGCTGTAATGTTCTATGTTCTATGTTCTAAGGACACGCAGTATTTGTTCCTTGAAAAAGTTCCACTTTTCATTAGTGCCTTTCCCTGACAATTTTTGTTCCCACCCTATGCTTCCTAATTCCCGCCTGATTGCATCATAATTACCTCTCCCCCAATTGTAAACTATGCCCTGCCGCATGGCCCTCTCCCTCTCCATTGCAATAACAAAAGACACCGAATTGTGGTCACTATCTCCAAAGTGCTCTCCCACAACCAAATCCAACACTTGGCCCGGTTCATTTCCCATTACCAAATCCAATGTGGCCCCACCTCTTGTCGGCTTATCCACATATTGTGTCAGGAACCCCTCCTGCACACACTGCACAAAAACTGCCCCATTCGAACTATTTGACCTATAAAGGCTCCAATCAATATTTGGAAAGTTAAAATCCCTCATGACAACTACCCTGTGACCCCCACACCTATCCATAATCTGCTTAGCAATTTCGTGCTCCACATCTCTATTACTATTTGGGGGCCTATAGTAAACTCCTAACAACGTGACCGCTCCTTTCCTATTCCTAACCTTAGCCCATATTACCTCTGTAGGCAGATCCTCTTCGAAATGCCTTTCTGCAGCCGTTAAACTATCCTTGATTAACAGTGCCACTCCTCCACCTCTTTTACCAGCTACCCTACATTTACTGAAACATCTATACCCCGGAACTTCCAACAACCATTCCTGTCCTTGTTCTACCCATGTTTCCGTAATGGCCACAACATCGTAGTCCCAAGTGCCAATCCACGCCCCAAGTTCACCTACCTTATTTCGGATGCTCCTTGCATTGAAGTAGACACACTTCAACCCACCTTCTCGTCTGCTGGTACCCACCTTGGACCATGATACCCTTCCCAGTACCTCACTACACTCACTGACCTCCGGACTACAACTCCTTTTCCCATCCCCCTGACAAATTAGTTTAAACCCCCCCGAAGAACTGTAGCAAATTTCCCTCCCAGGATATTGGTGCCCCTCTGGTTCAGGTGCACCCCATCCTGTTGGTACAGGTCCCACCTTCCCCAGAAAGTGTTCCAATTATCCACATAGCTGAAACCCTCCCTCCTACACCATCCCTGCATCCATGTGTTTAACTGCACTCTCTCCCTGTTCCTCAACTCGCTATCCTGTGGCACCGGCAACATACCAGAGATGACAACCTGTTTTGTCCTGGCTCTCAGCTTCCACCCTAGCTCCCTGAATTCCTGTTTTAAATCCCCGTCCCCTCTCTTACCTATGTCTTTGGTGCCGAAGTGCACCACGACTTGTGACTATTCCCCCTCCCCTTTTAGAATCCTGAAGACACGGTCGAAGATGTCACGGACCCTGGCATCCGGGAGGCAACATACCATCCGTGAGTCTCCCTTGTTGCCACAGAACCTCCTATCTATCCCTCTAACAAACGAGTCCCCAATAACTATAGCTCTACCGCTCTCCCCCTTTCCCTTTTGAGCCACAGGGAGGGACTCAGCGCTGGCGATCTGGTCACTGCGGCTTACCACTGGTAGGTCGCCCCCCTCACCTGTATCCAAAGTGGAATACTTGTTGCTAAGGGGAATGACCACAGGGGATCCCCGCACCGACTGCTTCCTCCCAGCCCCTCTCACTGTCACCCATTTATTTTCATTCCCTGGAGCAACTATATCCCTGAAGCTTGTGTCTATGGCCCTCTCTGCCTCCCTGATGACCCTAAGCTCATCCAACTTCAGCTCCAGCTCGCTAACGCGGTCTTGGAGGAGCTGCAGATGGGTGCACCTCCCACAGGTGTAATCAGCAGGGACACTGACAGTGTCCCTCAGCTCAAACATTCTGCAGGAGGTACATTGCACTGCCTTCACTTCCATCCCCTCCATATAACTTACTGCTACAAAGAAAAAGAATTGCTCCAATGGAACACTGAACCCTTTTTCCCCTTCCTCAGAGCGGTGACAGTTTAAAGAGTGGGAACACAGAGCGGTGACAGTTTAAAAAGCAGGAACACAGAGCGGTGACAGATGAAACCCAAAACTGAGATTAAACCCAAACAAATTGATATTAAATCCAAACAACTGAGGTTAAATCCAAACAACTGATATTAAACCCAAACAACTGAGATTAAATCCAAACAACTGATATTAAACCCAAACAACTGATATTAAACCCAAACAAACTGAGATTAAACCCAAACAACTGATATTAAACCCAAACAACTGAGATTAAACCCAAACAACTGATATTAAATCCAAACAACTGAGATTAAACCCAAACAACTGATATTAAACCCAAACAAACTGAGATTAAACCCAAACAACTGATATTAAACCCAAACAACTGAGATTAAACCCAAACAACTGATATTAAATCCAAACAACTGAGATTAAACCCAAACTGATATTAAATCCAAACAACTGATATTAAACCCAAACAGCTGAGATTAAACCCAAACAACTGATATTAAATCCAAACAACTGAGATCAAACCCAAACAACAACCTTCTCGAGGGCAGTTTCTATACTCTTCTTGGCTCTCTGGCGTATTCAATTGTTTCTGAGATAAACTTTCTATTTCTGCCTGATCTTACCCTGTAAACTCCTTAATACCCAGGGGCTCTAGATTTGACCAACTCGCCCTTTTTCTTTGTGGGAACATGTTTACTCTGAATCTCTTGAATCTCCCCTTTGAATTCCATCAACGGCTCTGACACTGATTTACCTTTAAGTAGCTGTTTCCAGTCCAATTTTGCTAAATCACTCCTCAGCTTAGTAAAATTGGCCTTGACCTTTTCCCAATTGGCCTTCCCCCTCCCAGAGCTGGAGTATTGCATATTTTTTTGGGCACCGCACCTTGGGAAAGATGCGAAAGTATTGGAGAGAGTGCAAGAAAAGATTCTTAGGATTTGGTTCGAGGGGTGAGGAACTGCAGGAATGTGTGTGGATTGTAGAAGTTGGGACTGCTCTCCTTAGACAAGAGAGGGTTGAGGGAGATTTGAAGAAGATATCAAAGTCATGAGAGGCCTGGACAGATTAGATAGAGATAAACTGTTCCCACTCATGAAAGGATTGAGAATGGGAGCGCACAGATTTAAGGTAACTTTCAACGACGCTATAAAGGTTGGCGGATTTGTGGATAGCGATGAGGACCATCAGAGGACACAACAGGACATAGATCGGTTGGAGACTTGGGTGGAGAGATGGCAGATGGAGTTTAATCCGGACAAATGTGAGGTACTGCATTATGGAAGGTCTAATACAGATAGGAAATATTCATTAAATGGCAGAATCCTTGAGAGTATTGATAGGCAGAGGGATCTGAGTGTGCAGGTACACAGGTCACTGAAAGTGGCAACGCAGGTGGAGAAGATAGTCAAGAAGGCATACGGCAATGCTTGCCTTCACCAGCCGGGGCATTGAATTTAAAAGTTGGCAAGTCATGTTGCAGCTTTATAGACCCTTAGTTAGGCCACACTTGGAATATAGTGTTCAATTTTGGTTGCCACACTACCAGAAGAATGTGGAGGCTTTGGAGAGGGTACAGAAAAGATTTACCAGGATGTTGCGTGGTATGGAGGGCATTAGCTATGAGGAGAGGTTGAAGAAACTTGGTTTGTTCTCACTGGAACGACAGAGGTTGAGGGGCAACTGATAGAAGTCTACAAGATTATGAGGGGCGTGGATAGAGTCATAGAGGTTTACAGCATGGAAACAGGCCCTTCGGCTCAACTTGTCCATTTTTTAAAACCCTTAAGCTAGTCCCAATTGCCCGCATTTGGCCCATATCCCTCTATGCCCATCTTACCCATGTAACTGTCTAAATGCTTTTTAAAAGACAAAATTGTACCCGCCTCTACTACACCATCTGGCAGCTTGTTTTAGACACTCACCATTCTCTGTGTGAAAGAATTGCCCCTCTGGACACTTTTGTATCTCTCCCCTCTCACCTTAAACCTAATCCCTCTTGTTTTAGACTCTCCTCCCTTTGGGAAAAGATAATGACTATCTAGCTGATCAATGCCCCTCGTTATTTTATAGGCCTCTATAAGATCACCCCTCAGCCTTCTACGCTCCAGAGGAAAAAGTCCCAGTCCATTCAGCCTTTCTATAACTCAAACTATCAACTCCCCGTAGCATCCGAGTAATTCTTTTCTGCACTCTTTCTAGTTTAATAATATCCTTTCTGTAATAGGGTGACCAGAACTGTACAGGGTATTCCAAGTGTGGCCTTGCCAATGTCTTGTACAACTTCAACAAGACGTCCCAATTCCTTTAATCAGTATTCTGGCCAATTAAACCAACAATGCTGAATGCCTTCTTCACCACTATGTCCAGCTGTGACTCCACTTTCAAGGAGCTATGAACCTGAACTCCAAGATCTCTTTGTTCTGTAACTCTCCCCAATGCCCTGCCATTAACTGAGTAAGTCCTGCCCTGGTTCAATCTCCCAAAATGCATCACCTCGCATTTATCTAAATTAAACTCCATCTGCTATTCATCAGCCCACTGGCCCAATTGATTAAGATCCCGTTGCAATACGAGATAACTTTCTTCACTGTCCACTATGCCACCAATCTTGGTGTCATCTGCAAACTTACTAACCATGCCAACTATATTCTCATCCAAATCATGAATATAAATAACAAATAACAGTGGACCCAGCACTGATCCCTGAGGCACACCACTGGTCACAGGTCTCCAGTTTGAAAAACATCCCTCTACAACCACCCTCTGGCTTCTGTAAGAAGCCTCACAGCACCAGGTTAAAGTCCAACAGGTTTATTTGGCAGCACAAGCTTTCGGAGCGCTGCTCCTTCATCAGATGAGTGAGGACTTGTGATCACAAACAGGACATATACAGACACAAACTCAATTTACAAGATAATGGTTGGAATGCGAGTCTTGTCTGCTTTCTTGCATCTTTGTAGAAACTTGATGTCTGTCGATACGCGCGATCTTCTTGGAGATCCTCTCCACTTGGAGACGGCAGTTTGCGGTGTCGATGGTAGCCATGATGTGGAGGTGCCGGCGTTGGACTGGGATAAGCACAGTACGAAATCTCATTACTGAGACTTCTTACTGTGCTTACCCCAGTCCAACGCCGGCATCTGAGATGCGTAGGTTAGAGGGATTAGTGGGTAAAATATGTAGGGATGGGGGGGAGGGCCTGGGTGGGATTGTGGTCGGTGCAGACTCGATGGGCCGAATGGCCTCTTTCTGTACTGTAGGGTTTCTATGATTTCTATGAAGTGGACAGGATCTCCAAGAAGATTGCGCACATCGACACAGACATCAAGTTTCTACAAAGATGCAAGAAAGCAGACAAGACTCGCATTCCAACCATTATCTTGTAAATTGAGTTTGTGCCCGTATATGCCCTGTTTGTGAACACGAGTCCTCACTCACCTGATGAAGGAGCAGCGCTCCGAAAGCTTGTGCTGCCAAATAAACCTGTTGGACTTTAACCTGGTATTGTGAGACTTCTTACTGTCCTTACCCCAGTCCAACGCCGGCATCTCCACATTCTGTCATCAAGCCAATTTTATATCCATTTAGCTACCTCACCTTGGATCCCGTGAGATTTAACCTTATGCAACAACCTGCTATGTGGTGCCTTGTCAAAGGCCTTGCTAAAGTCCATGTAGACAACATCAATTGCACTGCCCTCATCGACCTCCTTGGTTACCCCTTCAAAAAACTTTATCAAATTTGTGAGACATGATTTTCCATTCACAAAGCCATGCTGACTGTACGATAGGATGAGGGTGGAATTGGCTAATGTAGACTGGGCGAGCAGACTGGTAGGTAGGACAGCTGAGGAACAGTGGAGGATTTTTAAGGAGATTTTTTTAAGTACTCAGCAAAAATATATTCCGGTGATAAAGAAGGACTGTAAGAAAAAGGATAACCGGACGTGGATAACGAAGGAAATAAAGGAGAGTATTAAAATAAAATCAGATGCGTACAGAGTGGCCAAAAATAGTGGAGAATTAGTGGATTGGGAAAGCTTTAAAGAAAAACAAAGAACGACGAAGAAAGCGATTAAGAAAGGAAAGATAGATTATGAAACTAAACTAGCTCCTCGGGCGGCATGGTAGCACAGTGGTTAGCACTGCTGCTTCACAGCTCCAGGGTCCCGGGTTCGATTCCCGGTTCGGGTCACTGTCTGTGTGGAGTTTGCACATTCTCCTCGTGTCTGCGTGGGTTTCCTCCGGGTGCTCCAGTTTCTTCCCACAGTCCAAAGATGTGCGGGTTAGGTTGATTGGCCAGGTTAAAAATTGCCCCTTAGAGTCCTGAGATGCGTAGGTTAGCGGGATTAGCGGGTAAATATGTGGGGGTAGGGCCTGGGTGGGATTGTGGTCGGTGCAGACTCGATGGGCCGAATGGCCTCCTTCTGCACTGTAGGGTTTCTATGATTCTTCTTTCTATGAAAATATAAAAAATGATAGTAAAAGTTTTTGCAAGTATATAAAAAGGAATAGAGTGGCTAGAGTGAATGTTGGACCCTTGGAAGATGAGAGGGGGGATTTAATAGTGGAAAACGAGGAAATGGCTGAGACTTTAAATAAGTTCTTTGTGTCGGTCTTCACGGTGGAAGACACAAATAGTTTGCCGAATATTAGAGATCGAGAGTTGGTGGGAGGGGAGGTCCTTAATACAATTACTGTTACTAAGGAGGTGGTGCTTGGTAGACTAATAGGACTGAAGGTAGACATGTCCCTGGGCCCGGATGGAATGCATCCCAGGGTACTGAAAGAAATGGCTGAGGTAATAGCAGATACGTTAGTAGTAATTTATCAAAATTCGCTGGACTCTGGGGTAGTGCCGGCTGACTGGAAAACAGCTACTGTTACGCCACTGTTTAAAAAAGGAAGTAGACAAAAGGCGGGTAACTACAGGCCGGTTAGCTTAACGTCCGTAGTTGGGAAGATGCTAGAGTCCATTATTAAAGAGGAAATAACAGAGCACCTGAATAAGAATGGTTCGATCAAGCTGACGCAGCATGGATTCATGAAGGGAAAGTCGTGTTTGACGAGTCTGTGTGGAGTTTGCACATTCTCCTCGTGTCTGCGTGGGTTTCCTCCGGGTGCTCCGGTTTCCTCCCACAGTCCAAAGATGTGCGGGTTAGGTTGATTGGCCAGGTTAAAAATTGCCCCTTAGAATTCTAAGATGCGTAGGTTAGAGGGATTAGTGGGTAAATATATGGGGGTAGGGCCTGGGTGGGATTGTGGTCGGTGCAGACTCGATGGGCCGAATGGCCTCCTTCTGCACTGTAGGGTTTCTATGATTCTATGAATCTACTGGACTTTTATGAAGATGTCACTAGTGCGATTGACAGAGGGGAACCGGTGGATGTGGTGTTTTTAGATTTCCAGAAGGCGTTCGATAAGGTGCCTCACAAAAGGTTGCTGCAGAAGATTGGGGTACACGGAGTTAGGGG
Organism: Mustelus asterias; assembly: GCF_964213995.1. Lineage (NCBI taxonomy): Eukaryota > Metazoa > Chordata > Chondrichthyes > Carcharhiniformes > Triakidae > Mustelus > Mustelus asterias. The sequence continues at coordinate 72,955,004 of NC_135804.1, read as the reverse complement.
TAAGGTGTTGGCGTGGATTGAGGATTGGCTATCTAACAGGAAGCAGAGAGTTGGGATAAATGGGTGCTTTTCTGGTTGGCAGTTGGTGACCAGTGGCGTGCCGCAGGGATCGGTGCTGGGGCCTCAATTGTTTACCATTTACATAGATGATCTGGAGGAGGGGACTGAATCTAGGGTATTCAAGTTTGCTGATGACACGAAGGTGAGTGGGAAAGCGAATTGCGTGGAGGACGCGGAAAGTCTGCAGAGAGATTTGGATAGGCTGAGCGAGTGGGCGAGGATCTGGCAGATGGAATATAACGTTAGCAAATGTGAGGTTATCCACTTTGGAAGAAATAATAATAAATTGGAATATTATTTAAATGGAGAAAAATTACATCGTGCGACTGTGCAGAGGGACCTGGGGGTCCTTGTGCACGAATCGCAAAAACTCAGTCTGCAGGTGCAGCAGGTGATCAAGAAGGCGAATGGAATGTTGGCCTTTATCGCGAGGGGGATAGAATATAAAAACAGGGAGGTCTTGTTGCAACTGTACAAGGCACTGGTGAGGCCGCAACTGGAGTACTGTGTGCAGTTTTGGTCCCCTTATTTGCAAAAGGATATATTGGCCTTGGAGGGAGTGCAGAGAAGGTTCACCAGGTTGATACCGGAGATGAGGGGTGTAGCTTATGAGGAGAGATTAAACAGATTGGGTCTGTACTCGTTGGAGTTTAGAAGGATGAGGGGTGATCTTGTAGAGACATATAAGATAATGAAGGGGCTGGATAGGGTAGAGGTGGAGAGATTCTTTCCACTTAGAAGGGAAACCAGAACTAGAGGGCACAGCCTCAAAATAAGGGGGGGCCGGTTCAGAACAGAGTTGAGGGGGAACTTCTTCTCTCAGAGGGTAGTGAATCTCTGGAATTCTCTGCCCATTGAAGTGGTGGAGGCTTCCTCGTTGAATATGTTTAAATCACGGGTAGATAGTTTTCTGATCGATAAGGGAATTAGGGGATGTGGGGAGCAGGCGGGTAAGTGGAACTGATTCGCTTCAGATCAGCCATGATCTTGTTGAATGGCGGGGCAGGCTCGAAGGGCCAGATGGCCTACTCCTGCTCCTATTTCTTATGTTCTTATGTTCTTAATCAGTCCTCGCGTCTCCAAATGCCTGTAGATCCTGTCTCTCAAAATATCTTCCAACAATTTACCCACCACAGATGTGAGGCTCACCAGCCTGTAGTTCCCAGGCTTTTCCCTGCAGCCCTTTTTAAACAAAGGCACAACATTTGCCACACTCCAATCTTCAGGCACCTCACCTGTGACTATCGATGATTCAAATATCTCTGCTAGGGGACCCGCAATTTCCTCCCTCGCCTCCCAGAATGTCCTGGGATATACTTCATTAGATCCCAGGGATTTATCTGCCTTGCTGTGCTTTAAGACTTCCAGCATGACCACCTCAAGACATCACTATAGAGTGGATAGTCAAACGCTTTTTCCAAGGGTGGAAGAGTCAATTACTAGGGGGCATAGGTTTAAGGCGCGAGGGGCAAGTTTTAAAGGAGATGTACGAGGCAAATGTTTTACACAGAGGGCGGTGGGTGATTGGAACTTGCTGCCGGGGGAGGTAGTGGAAGCAGATACGATAGTGACTTTAAAGGGATGTCATGACAAATTCACACCAGGGTGGGAATGGAGGGATATGGTACCGGGAAAGGTGCGGGGTTTTAGTTCAATTGGGCAGCATGGTCGGTGCAGGCTTGGAGGGCCGAAGGGCCTGTTCCTGTGCTGTAATTTCCTTCTTTGTTCTTTGTTCAAAAGAAGCAAAAGCAAAATGAGAAAACAATGTTTTCTCACAGCAGGTACTTAAGGTTTAGAATACATTGTCTGAGAGTGTGTTGGAGGTAGGTTCAATCCAGGCATTTAATACAGAAACAGACTGTTATAAATGTGAGGTTATTCACTTTGGAAGCAAAAATAAGAAGGCAGATTACTACCTGAAAGGCTGTAAATTGGGAGAGGGGAGTGTGCAGCGGGACCTGAGTGTCCTTGTGCACCAGTCACTGAAGGTAAGCATGCAGGTGCAGCAGGCAGTAAAGAAAGCAAATGATATGTTGGCCTTCATAGCGAGAGGTTTCGAGTATAGGAGTAGGGATGTGTTGTTGCAATTATACAGGGCCTTGGTGAGACCACATGTAGAATATTGCGTGCAGTTTTGGTCCCTTTTGGTCTTCTTTTCTGAGGAGGGATGTTCTTGCTCTTGTGGGAGTGCAACGAAGATTTACCAGGATAATTGCAGGGATGGTGGGACTAAGGTATGAGGAGAAATTGACTAAGTTAGGATTGTTTTCGCTGGAGTTCAAATGAATGAGGGGGGATCTCACAGAGACTTATAAAATTCGAACAGGACTAGACAGGGTCGATGCAGGGAGGATATTCCCGATGGTGGGGAGTCCAGAACCAGGGGTCACAGTCTGAGGATTCGGGGTAGACCATTTAGAACATAGAACAGTACAGCACAGTACAGGCTCTTCGGCCCACGAAAATGTGCCGAACCTTTTCCGAAACCAAGATCAAGCTATCCCACTCCCTATCATTCTGGTGTGCTCCATGTGCCTATCCAATAGCCGCTTGAAAGTTCCTAAAGTGTCCGACTCCATTATCACAGCAGGCAGTCCATTCCACACTCCAACCACTCTTTGAGTAAAGAACCTACCTTGCACATCCCTCCTATATCTCCAACCACGAACCTTATAATTATGCCCCCTAGTAACAGCTACATGCACCCATGGAAATAGTCTCTGAACGTCCACTCTATCTATCCCCCTCATCATCTTATAAACCTCTATTAAGTCGGCTCTCAACCTCCTCCGCTCTAAAGAGAAAACCCGAGCTCCCTCAACGTTTCCTCATAAGACCTACTCTCCAAACTAGGCAGCATCCTGGTAAATCTCCTTTGCACTTTTTCCAGCGCTTCCACATCCTTCTTATAGTGAGGTGACCAGAACTGCACACAATATTCCAAATGTGGTCTCACCAAGGTCCTGTACAGTTGCAGCATAACCCCACGGCTCTTAAACTCAAACCCCCTGTTAATAAATAACACACTATAGGCCCTCTTCACGGCTCTATCCACTTGAGTGGCAACCTTCAGAGATCTGTGGATATGAACCCCAAGATCTCTCTGTTCCTCCACTTTCCTCAGAACCCTACCTTTGACCCTGTTAACCGCATTCAAATTTGTCCTACCAAAATGAATCACCTTGCACTTATCAGGGTTAAACTCCATTTGCCATTTTTCGGCCCAGCTCTGCATCTTATCAATGTCTCTTTGCAGCCTACAACAGCCCTCATCCACTACTCCACCAATCTTGGTGTCATCAGCAAATTTACTGATCCACCCTTCAGCCCCCTCCTCCAAGTCATTTATAAAAATCACAAATAGCAGAGGACCCAGCACTGATCCCTGTGGTACACCGCTGGTAACTGGTCTCCAGTCTGAAAATTTTCCATCCACCACCTGTCTTCTATGAGATAGCCAGTTACTTATCCAATCGGCGAAATTTCCCTCTATCCCACACCTCCTTACTTTCTTCATGAGCCGACCATGGGGGATCTTATCAAACGCCTTACTAAAATCCATGCATATGACATCAACTGCTCTACCTTCATTGACACACTTAGTTACCTCCTCAAAAAATTCAATCAAATTTGTGAGGCAAGACTTGCATTTCACGAATCCATGTTGACTATTCCGGATTAAGCTGCATCTCTCCCAATGGTCGTAAATCCTATCCCTCAGGACCTTTTCCATTAACTTACCGGCCGCCGAAGTAAGACTAACCGGCCTATAATTACCAGACTAACCGGCCTATAATTACCAGACTAACCAGCCTATAATTACCATAATTATAATTATAATTAGGATGGAGATTAGGAGACATTTCTTCACCCAAAGAGTGGTGAGCCTGTGGAATTCATTACCACAGGAAGTAGTTGATGCCAAAACATTGAATGTATTCAAGAGGCGGCTGGATATAGCACTTAGGGCGAATGGGACCAAAGGTTATGGGGAGAAAGTAGGATTTGCCTGTTGAGTTGGATGATCAGCCGTGATGAATGGTGGAGCAGATTCAAAGGGGCGAATGGCCTCCTCCTGCTCCTATCTTCTATGTTTCTATTTTAAAATAATCAATGTGCAGGATTATGAGGACAAGGCAGGAGAATGGCACGAAGTGAGTTGCTCATTCGGAACACTGCTTGGACAGTGATTCTGAAATCATTGAATCACCACAGTGCAGAAGAGGCCATTTAGCCATCGTGTCTGCACCAATTCTCTGACAGAGTATCTTACCCAAGATCTCTCCCCCGCCCTGTCCCCATAAGTATTCGCATTCCAACCATTATTCATGTAAATTAAGTCTGTGTCTTTATAAGCTCTGTTTGTGAACAGAATTCCCACTCACCTGAAGAAGGGGCTTGCAGCTCCGAAAGCTTGTGTGGCTTTTGCTACCAAATAAACCTGTTGGACTTTAACCTGGTGTTGTTAAACTTCTTCCCATAACCCCACACATTTCCCATAGCTAATCCATCTAACCTACACATGTTGGGACACTAAGGGACAATTTAGCATGGCCAATCCACCTAACCTTTGCACAGTGGGGGGAAACCGGAGCACCTGGAGAATGTGCAAACTCCACACAGACAGTCACCCGAGGCCGTAATTGAACCTGAGCCTGTTAGACAGCAATACTAACCACTGTGCCATCATGCCGTCCCTCTCTAAGATCCAGACACCATGGGGAGGACAGAGACGCACGAAGACACTGACTCTCTCTGAGGTCCAGACACAGCAGATACTGACTCTCCCCGTGGCCAAGACACACACACACATTGACTCTCTCTGATGTCCATACGCACACATGCACTGACTCTCCTCAACGGCCAGAAGCACATAGACACTGATTCTCGCTGAGGTACAGACGCACAAAGATACACTCTCACCACAGTCCAGAAGCACACAGACACTGCCTCTAGCTGATGTCCAGCTGCACATGGATTTTCTCTGAGGTCCAGACGCACTCAGACTCTTGACTGCCCATGAGATTTAGTTGCACACAGACAATGACACTCTCTGAAGCCCAGATGCACACAGACACGACTTTCTCGGAGTCTCTATGCATAGAGGCAATGACTTTCTCTGAGGTCCAGACGCACACAGACACCCACTCTCCCCGAGGTCCAAAAACACACAGATGCTGATTCTGAGGTCAGAATGCACACAGATACTAACTCTTTGAAGTCCAGACACCCAAAGAAACCGACTCTTTCCAAGGTCCAGATGCACACAGACATTGACTCTCCCTGAACTCAAGACACGCACAAACTGTGGCTCTCTCTGAGCTCCAAATGCACACACACTCACACTCCCCCAGCTCCATTTGCATGCAGACACTGACTCTCCTCAAGGGCCTGAAGCGCACAGACACTGATTCTCGCTGAGGCTATGACCCCCACAGACACTGATTCTCCCCAACCTCCAGTAGCACACAGACACTGATTCTCGCTGAGGCTAAGACCCCCACAGACACTGATTCTCCCCAACCTCCAGTAGCACACAGACACTGATTCTCTCTGAGGTCCTGACGTCTAGAAACACTGGGGGCGATTTTCCCAAAAGTGTTCTGAGTGCTGAATTCACGGGAAAACTTGTGTAAATCACGATTGTGTTTTCAGTGGGAGTTCAGACTTGAATCTCCCACACTCTGTGCACAGCAGAGGTTACAATTGGGAATATCATTAAAAGTTCAGGGGCTGTCAGAGTCTGACAGTTCTGTGCCTCTGCCCGTGTGCAGTGGCCCCGATCCGTTAACCTTTGAACAAAGAACAATACAGCACAGGAACAGGCCCTTCGGCCCTCCAAGTCCGCACCGCTCCCTGGTCCAAACTAGACCATTCTTTTGTATCCCTCCATTCCCACTCCGTTCATGTGGCTATCTTGATAAGTCTTAAACGTTCCCAGTGTGTCCACCTCCACCACCTTGCCCGGCAGCGCATTCCAGGCCCCCACCACCCTCTGTGTAAAATGCGTCCTTCTGATATCCGTGTTAAACCTCCCCCACCCCCCCCCCTCACCTTGAACCTATGACCCTTTGTGAACGTCACCACCGACCTGGGAAAGAGCTTCCCACCGTTCACCCTATCTATGCCTTTCATAATTTTCTACACCTCTATTAGGTCTCCCCTCATCCTCCGTCTTTCCAGTGAGAACAACCCCAGTTTACCCAATCTCTCCTCATAACTAAGCCCCTCCATACCAGGCAACATCCTGGCAAACCTCCTCTGTACTCTCTCTAAAGCCTCCACGTCCTTCTGGTAGTGTGGCGACCAGAACTGGACGCAGTATTCCAAATGCGGCCGAACGAACGTTCTATACATCTGCAACATCAGACCCCAACTTTTATACTCTCTGCCCCGTCCTATAAAGGCAAGCATGCCATATGCCTTCTTCACTACCTTCTCCACTTGTGACGTCACCTTCAAGGATCTGTGGACTTGCACACCCAGGTCCCTCTGCATATCTACACCCTTTATGGTTCTGCCATTTATCGTATAGCTCCCCCCTACATTAGCTCTACCAAAATGCATCACTTCGCATTTATCTGGACTGAACTCCATCTGCCATTTCTTTGCCCAAATTTCCACCTATCTATATCCATCTGTAGCCTCTGACAATGTTCCTCACTATCTGCAAGTCCAGCCAATTTTGTGTCGTCTGCAAACTTACTGATCACCCCAGTTACACCTTCTTCCAGATCGTTTATATAAATCACAAACAGCAGAGGTCCCGATACAGAGCCCTGCGGAACACCACTAGTCACAGGCCTCCAGCCAGAAAAAGACCCTTCCACTACCACCCTCTGTCTTCTGTGACCAAGCCAGTTCTCCACCCATCTAGCCTGGTTTGCTGGCCAGCCCAGGAACACCGCACTGCTGCCCCAATACATTCCTCCATGGCCCAATCATGGCTCCGACCACGACCATTCCTGGGCCAGCCCCAACCACCCCCCCCCCCGATCTCCAGCCCCCCCCCCCCCCCCCCCCCCCATCCCCCAGGTGATTCCCTCCTACCACACCCACACTCCTGCAAACCTCACCCCTCCTCCCCGAGAGGCAGATCCCCCCCCCTCCCCCCAGCCCGCCCCGAACAATCCCAATGCAGTGTGGCAGGGCAACCCCCCACCCCCACTGATCGCTCTCGTAGGCACTGCCCCCTAGGCTCTGCCGCACTGGCACTGCCCAATGTCCGGTGGATAGTGCCAAAGGTGCCCCCTGGGCATGGACACCTTGCCCCTTGGACAGTGCCAGGGGGCACAGGCTGGCACTGCCAGGGTTCCCAATGCCCAGGGGACAGCACCTCCCTAACCCCCCACCGCCCGACCCGCTGGGGGACCCCGATTGCCTCCCCCTTAATTCCAGCGGGGTCTCCACTAGTTCACCGAAAGTGGGCTGCTACTCTAAACCCCGCCAGATTGACATTGTACTGGCGGGGCGGGAGATACTATCGGGCCCAGAGACTTCAGTCCCAGGCCCGATAATGACATTCAAATCACATTAAAAATCGATTAAAATCACTTACCTGCTGTTCCCGCTGGTTTCCAATGTGGTCCCGACCATGCCAGATATCCGTCGCTGGGAGATGCGCACAAGTCAGGAACATGTGCGCGAATCAGCACACGCGTGATTGTCCTGGCCCGACCCACCAAAAAATTAGTGGGTCGGGATGGGAGAATCGCGGCCACTGACTTTTTCTGAGGTCCAGACATGAACAGATTCCGACTCACCTGTGATCCAGACACATACAGACACTGACTATCCCCAAGAGCCAGAAGCGCACAGGCACTGACCCTCGCTGAGTTTCAGATCCCCACAGAAACTCACTCTCCCCAAACTCCAGAAGCACAGGCACTGATTCTCTCTGTAATCCAGATGCACATTGACACTGACTCTCTCTGAAATCTAGACACACACACAGACACTGACTCTGAGTGTCTATGCATAGAGACACTGACTCTCTTTGAAATCCAGATGCACACAGACAGCCACTCTCCGCAAGATCTGGGTGCACACAGACCCTGGCTCTCCCCACGCTCCAGAAGCACACAGACACTGAACTTCTCTGAAATCCAGATGCAGATAGACATTGACTCTCCACTATGGCCAGATGTACACAGACACTGACATTTGCTGAGCTCCAGATGCACACAGACACTGACTCTTTCTCTGAGGTCCAGAGGTACACAGATACTGTCTCTGTCTAAATTCCAGATACACTGACTCTCTCTGACCTCCAGATAGACACTGACAGTGATTATCTCTTGAGGTCCAGACAGGCACAGATACTAACTCTCTCTGACATCCAGATGCACGCGGACACTGACTCTCCCTGAGTTCCAGCCGCACACAGACACTGAATCTCCCTGAATTCGAGACGCTAGACACTGACTCTATCCGAGGTCCAGGCGCACATATAAGCTGACTCTCTGAATTCCAGGTGCACACAGCCACTGACTCTCTCTGAGGTCCAGACACACACAGATTTTGACACTGTCTGAGGTCAGGGGCCACACAGACACCAGCTCTCTCAGAGGAGCAGACGCACTCGGACACTGACTCTCTCTGAGGTCCAGACTCGCACAGACACTGACTCAACCCAAGCTCCAGACATACAGATACTCATAGAAGAGTCATAGAAACCCTACAGTGCAGAAGGAGGCCATTCGGCCCATCGAGTCTGCACCGACCACAATCCCACCCAGGCCCTACCCCCACATATTTTACCCGCTAATCCCTCTAACCTACGCATCCCAGGACTCTAAGGGGCAATTTTTTTTTAACCTGGCCAATCAACCTAACCAATCTTTGGATTATGGGAGGAAACCGGAGCACCCGGAGGAAACCCACGCAGACACGAGAAGAATGTGCAAACTCCACACAGACAGTGACCCGAGCCGGGAATCGAACCCGGGATCCTGGAGCTGTGAAGCAGCAGTGCTAACCACTGTGCTACCGTGCCGCCCACTGAGATACTGAGGGCGGAATTTTACTGGCACATCTACCCAAGGTTCGTACGATCCTGCCCGAAGCCAACAAAGAATGTTGTTTTCCGAGCCTCGCCCATCCCCGGAATTGGGGCGGGCGTGTTGGTAAAATTCCAGCCTGACTCTCTCTTAGGTTTTGACGCCCATACACACTGGCTTTCTCTGAGGTCCAGACACACAGATGCTGACTGACTATACCTGAGGTCCAGATTCCCACAGGACGCATCCAGACATTGACTCTTTTGGAGGACCAAATACACACACAAACCAGCTCCCTCTGAGGTCCAGCCGCACAGACATTGAATCTCCAGAAATTCTGGTCGCACAGAGACATTGACACTCTGTGAGCTGCAGAGCCACACACATTGACTTTCTCTCTGGGGTCCAGTCGCACACAGATATTGACTGTTTCTCATGTCCAGAAGCACACAGACACTGACTCAGCCCAAGCTTCAGACATACACACCAACATTGCTTCTCCCTGAGCTCCAAACGCACAGAGACATTGACTCTGAGGTCCAGACGCATATAGACACTGACTTTGTCCAAGGCAGATCATGCCTTACGAGCCTAATTGAATTTTTTGAAGATGTAACTCGACACATAGATGAGGGAAGAGCGGTAGCTGTAGTTTATATGGATTTCAGCAAGGCATTTGATAAGGTGCCCCATGCAAGGCTCATTGAGAAAGTGAAGGGGCATGGGATACAAGGGGACATTGCTTTGTGGATTCAGAACTGGCTTGCCCACAGAAGGCAAAGAGTGGTTGTAGATGGGTTTTTTCAGCATGGAGGTCGGTCACCAGTGGAGTGCCCCAGGGATCTGTTCTGGGATCCTTGCTCTTTGTGATTTTTATAAATGACCTGGATGAGGAAGTGGAAGGATGTGTTGGCAAGTTTGCTGATGACACAAAGGTCGGTGGTGTTGTGGATAGTGTAGAGGGATGTCAGCAGTTGCAACGAGACATAGATAAGATGCAAGACTGGGCGGAGAAGTGGCAGATGGACTTCAACCCAGATAAGTGTGTGGTGGTTCATTTTGACAGGTCGAATAGGATGAAAGAATATAACATTAAGGGTAAGACGCTTGACAGTGTGGAAGATCAGAAGGATCTTGGGGTCCGGGTTCATAGGACACTCAAAGCAGCATCACAGGTAGAGGCTGTAATTAAGAGGGCGTATGGAATACTGGCTTTCTCCAATAGAGGAATTGAGTTTAGAAATAGGGAGATAATGCTGCAGCTGTATAGGACCCTGGTCAGACCCCACCTGGAGTACTGTGCCCAGTTCTGGTCGCCTCATTACAGAAAGGATGTGGAAGCCATAGAAAGGGTGCAGGGGAGATTTTCAAGGATGTTGCCTGGATTAGGTGGCATGCCTTATGAGGATAGTTTGAGAGAGCGAGGTCTTTTCTCCTTGGAAAGGCGAAGGATGAGAGGTGACCTGATAGAGGTGTATAAGATCATAGAAATCATCATAGAAATCATAGAAACCCTACAGTGCAGAAGGAGGCCATTCGGCCCATCGAGTCTGCACCGACCACAATCCCACCCAGGCCCTACCCCCACATATTTTACCCGCTAATCCCTCTAACCTACACATCGCAGGACTCTAGGTGGCAATTTTTTAACCTGGCCAATCAACCTAACCCGCACATCTTTGGACTGTGGGAGGAAACCGGAGCACCCGGAGGAAACCCACGCAGACACGAGGAGAATGTGCAAACTCCACACAGACAGTGACCCGAGTCGGGAATCGAACCCGGGACCCTGGAGCTGTGAAGCAGCAGTGCTAACCACTGTGCTACTGTGCCGCCCGGTATGAGTAGATGTTGAGAGGTATTGATAGAGTGGATTCTCAGACGCTTTTATCCAGGGCTGGAATGGTTGCCACAAGAGGTCACAGGTTTAGGGTGCTGGGGACTAGGTATAGAGGAGATGTTAGGGGTAAGTTTTTCACTCAGCGGGTGGAATCGGCTGCCGGTAGTGGTGGTGAAGGCGGATTTGATGGGGTCTTTTAAGAGACTTTTGGATAAGTTCATGGAAGTTAGTAAGATAGAGGGTTATAGGTAAGCCTAGTAGGTAGGGACATGTGGTACGAAGGGCCTGTTTGTGCTGTAGCTTTTCTATGTTCTATGACTCCCTCTGAGGTGCAAATCCCCACAGGCACTGTCATTCTCTGAGGTCCAGATGACACAGTCACTGACTCTCTCTGAGGTCCATACCCACACACACACACTGACTTTCCCCAAGCTCCACAGACACTAACACCCTCGAAGGTCCAGATACACAGATGCCAAGACGGCGATCTTGTGGAAAAAATCCAGAACAAGCATGAAAATGGGAGATTTTCTGATCTATTTTTTGGCCGAGTTCAAATCTGTTATCTTATGCATTTGGAGCAAAAAATCCCTTAAAAACTGTTCCTTGCCTATAGGGGCATGGGGCGAGGATTATATCACCTGAATATTGGCTGAGAGCTGCTGTAGGTGCCATTGCACTGCACAGGTCCCTCGGCTCTGAGAGCAGAGAGGTCTGTCACTCTGAGAGAGGCCTTTGCCTCTCTCAGCCAGCCTCCATGGACTAAAGCAGGCCCCCCCCCCCCCCCCATGTGGCCGATCATGACCTCCCTCATAGCCGGACTGATTGAATTCCCCGCCCCCAACCCAGACCGATTTTCTCCCCCCCCCTCCTTCCCCCTAACAATCGCAACTGCAGAGTGGCAGCTCACCACCACCCCTCCCCCCCACGATCTCTCATGCAGAGTGGCAGCGGGTCCCCACTCCCTCTGCATTTAACAGGGTTAAGCATTAACTGTATGGAGACATGAAGATAGTAAGTTTTGAGGCTCCTTCATTGAGCGGGATCTGCGAGAATCCACAATTCACATCCAGGATGCTGAAAACCTTGAAACAGGGCATGTCTGCTGTCACCTGTTCCACTGTCTTCAGAGGGTGATGAGGTCTCAGCAGTGCCTTGTTTGGGCGAACTGGGTCAATGCCGATCCTAACTCTGCCATCTTTTACTGCAGCCACCATTGCTGAAACCCATTCTGTGGCCTCGTCTATGGGAGTTATGACACAGTGTCATCATCTGATGCAGCTTATTGACTACTTTTTGTTTCATCACTAAGGGAACTCTTCTGGGTGCACAGAGTGCCAGTGACACCGAATCATCTAACCTCATATGATATATTATTGCAGGTAGCTTCTCAATTATTTCATAGTTGAATAGGTCTTCATACTTGATCATTTCTGGAGCTGAGTGCTGCAGAGTGTATACGTCTGGACCAAGGTGATTAACCCCAGTGTGATGCTGAACCAAAGACCCAGCAGTGACTTCACGTTTTGGTTGACAACTGGAAATTGGAAGCCATCCTGCAGAAATAGAGAGTGACCAAACCTACTGTGTGGAGAGTTTGTCTGCCATACACCACAAAGCTTCACCTAAGTATTAGGATCTGGGACAGAATATGGGTTGATTTTCTGCAACAGCTGCTGGACCTGAACGTTGCACTTTGCTCCTGTGTTGATCTTTACTTTTAGTCTTCCGTTGTGTTAAGGACCAGGTCAGAAGCTCCAGGGTATTAGAACAAAGAACAGTGCAGCACAGGAATAGGCCCTCCAGGTCTGCGCCGATCACATTGTACGATCCAGACAAATCGCTTGTATCCCCCTATTCCCCGTCCGTTCATGTATCTATCCAGATGAGTCTTGAATGTCACTAACCTGGCAGTGAGGCCCCAACCACTCTCTGTGTAAAGAAACTTGCCCTGCACATCTCCCTCCTCATCTTGAACTTGTGCCCCCTTGTAATTGTCATTTCTGCCCTAGGAAAAAGCTTCCATCTGTTCACCCTATCTATACCTCTCATAATTTTATAAACTTCTGTCAGGTCACCCTGATCTTACTGGCTCGCCTCGCCCATCGGGGGTAAGATCAATGGGAAAGTCCATCGGTAAAGCCCTCTATGACTTTCCGAGTTCCAGACACTGACCCTCTCTGATCCTGATGCAGATAGACACTGAGTCTCCCTGACGTTCAGATGCATATAGACACGAGTCTCTCTTAGGTCAAGAAGTACACAGGCACTGACTTTCTCTGAGGTTCAGACATGCATTCACAATGACTCTATACCTCACCAGGGACTGATTCTACTCGGGTACAAATTTTCCCTGAGAAAGGGCCTTTTACTTACTGACTTCAGTTTATGTGTCCACACGTTTTGATTGTCTTTTTTTCTGTATCTTTTCAGATGATCAGGGTCCTCTGCGACATGGAGTCTGTTCCTCCTGGCTGAATCGCATTAATCCTGGTCAGGCTGTTCCATGTTTCATCAGAAGGTAGGATCTCAAACAGAACAAAATATGGAATGGCCCCACCCACTCCGTTCACATAAACATGCAGCATTGCGATTCGGAGGCAGCAGTGTGGAGAGAGAGATTCACAGAAGCCATTCTGAACTGTTACACCCACATTAAACCTGTAACTCTGTCTTGTTTATAGGACTCCACTGTTCCACCTGCCACGGGAAATCTCAGTCCCATGTGTGCTTGTGGGTCCTGGCACTGGGATTGCTCCTTACAGAAGTTTCTGGCAACAGAGATTATATGAGATTGAAAACAAAGGTTTGTGCATTCCCACTCACAATTCCATATAGAGTTATGGTTCATCAACTCACCCTTCCTCATCCCCCTTTCTCCTTCAGGTTCCCCCTTATTCTCCTTCTCATGGAAACATAGAAAATAGGGGTAGGAATAGGCCATTCAGCCCTTTGAGCCTGCTCCACTATTCAATATGATCATGGTGATCATCCAACTCAAAACCATTATCCTGCTTTCTCCCCATACCCTTTGATGCTATGAAATTTTTTTTTAAATCTATCTCTTTCTTGAATACTTTCAGTGACTTGGCCTCCACAGCCTTCTGTGGTAGGGAATTCCACAGGTTCACCTCTGAGTGATTAAATGTTTTCTCGTCTCTATCATAAATGATCAATGCTACCCCATATCCTAAGACTATGACCCCCGGTTCTAGATTCCCCAACCAGGGAAAACACCCTGCCTGCCCCAGCCCTGTTAGAATTTCAATCAAAAATCCTTTCACCCTTCTCAACTCTAGTGAATACAGGTTCAGTCGAAACAATCTCTCCTCAATGGACAGTCCCACCAACCTTGGTATCAGCTTAGTGAACCTGTGCTGCATTCCCTCCATGTCAAGTACATCCTTTATTAGATAGGAAGACCAAAACTGCACACAGTCCTCCAAGTGTGGTCTCATTAAGGCCCTTAATGAGGCCTGAGTAATATACCTCTCCTTCTGAACTCAAATCCAACATACCATTTGCCTTCCTAATTGCTTGCTGCATCTGCCTCTCCATTTTTATTGACTGGTGTTCAAGGACACCCAGAGATCCCAATATATCACCATTTAAATAATATTCCCCCTTTCTGTTTTGCACACCAGAGTGTATAACTTCATATTCAGCAATGTTGAACTGCATTTGCCATGTGTTTGCCCACTCATTCAATTTGTCTAAATCATTTTGAAGCCCCCTTGCATCCTCCTCACAACTCATAATTCTGCCTAGTTTTGTGTCATCAGCAAATTTGGAGATGTTACATTTGGTTCCTTCATCCAAGTCATTTGTATATGCTATGAACAGCTGGGGCCCAAGCACTGATCCCTGTGCTATCTCACCAATCAGAAATAGAAAAAGAACCATTTATTCCTCCTTTCCATTTCCTGTCTGTCAATCAATTCTCCACCTCTGCCAATGGAGTTTAATCTGGACAAATGTGAGGTAATGCATTTTGGAAAGTCTAATACAGATAGGAAATATACAGTAAATGGCAGAACCCTTAAGAGTATTGATAGGCAAAGGGATCTGGGTGTACAGGTACACAGGTCACTGAAAGTGGCAATGCAGGTGGAGAAGGTAGTCAAGAAGGCATGCGGCATGCTTGTCGTCATCGGCCGGGGCATTGAGTTTAAAAATTGGCAAGTTATGTTGCAGCTTTATAGAAGCTTAGTGAGGCCACACTTGGAATATAGTGTTCAATTCTGGTCGCCACACTACCAGATGGATGCGGAGGCTTTGGAGAGGGTACAGAAAAGATTTACCAGGATGTTGCGTGGTATGGAGGGCATTAGCTATGAGGAGAGGTTGGAGAAACTTGGTTTGTTCTCACTGGAGCGACGGAGGTTGAGGGGAGACCTGATAGAAGTCTACAAGATTATGAGAGGCATGGACAGAGTGGATAGTCAGAAGCTTTTTCCCAGGGTGGAAGAGTCAATGACCCAGGGGCATAGGTTTAAGGTGCGAGGGGCAAGGTTTAAAGGAGATGTACGAGGCAGATTTTTTACACAGAGTAGTGGGTGCCTGGAACACGTTGCCGGGGGAGGTAGTGGAAGCGGATACGGTAGTGACTTTTAAGAGGCATCTTGACAAGTACGTGAATGAGATGGAAATAGAGGAATATGGTCCCCGGAAGTGTAGGGGGTTTTCGTTAAGTCGGGCAGCATGGTCGGTGCAGGGTTGGTGGGCTGAAGGGCCTGTTCCTGTGCTGTAATTTTCTTTGTTCTTTGTTCAATACATTACCCCATATCCCGTACGTTTTAATTTTGCCCACTAACCCCTTATTAGGGACCTTATCAAAAGCCTCCTCAAAATCCAAATACACCACATCCACTGGTTGTCTCTTATCCTACTAATTACATCCTCAAAGAACTCCAGTAGATTTGTTAAACACGATTTGATGCTGACTTCATCCAATCCCGTTAAAATTTTCCAAACGTTCTGTTACCACATCTTTTATAACAGACTCTAGCATCTTCTCCACTGCTGATGTCAGGTCTGTATTTTTTCTGTCCCTCCCTTTTTACATACAGGGGTTACATTTGCCACACTCCAAACGGTAGGAACTGTTCCAGAGTCTGTAGAATTTTGGAAGATGACCACTGATGCATCCAATATTTCCAGGGCAATTTCCTTTAATACCCTGAGCTTTCAGGTCCTGGGTATTTGTCTACCTTTAACCCCATTAATTACCCCAGCACCATTTTTTTACTAATACTGATTTTCTTCAATTCTACCCTCTCACCAGATCCTTAGTTACCTAACGTTTCTGGGAAGTTATTTGTGCCCTTTTTTGTAAAGTCAGAAACAAAGTATGTGTTTGCCATTTCTTTGTTCCCCAGTATAATTTTCCTGGCTTCTGACTGTAAGGGACCTACATTTGTCTTTACTAATCTTTTTCTCTTCACATATCTATAGAGGCTTTTACAGTCAGTTTGTATATTCCCTGTAATTTTGCTCTCACACTCTATTTTTCCCTTCTTGATAAAAATTTTGTCTTCTTTTGCTGAATTCTAACATGCATGATTGAGCCACCTTCTATTTTTGCACAAGGCAGAAATTAATAATTGTTGGAGTTTATACATACGTTCTTTAAATATGAACGATTGTCTATCCACCACCAACCCCTTGAGTAAGGTTATCCAATCTATCCTTGCCAATTCGCATCTCATACTCTCATAGATTCAGGACCCTTGTTTCGGATTCAACTGTTTCACTCTCCATCTTAATGAAGAATTCTATCATAATATGAGTTGCTCTTCCCGAAGGGAACAAAATTGTTAATTGACCCTTTCTCATTGCACAGTACTGTTGTACCTGTTAATTCTCAGATACTTTCGACCAGTTTGCTTACTCCAAGGTTTTATCACAATGTCCTTATTTGCAAGATGGACAAAGGACAAACACGAGTAAAGGTTTAATAAGTTTATTAATAATAACACTATTAACCCTTAAATTACCCACATAAAACAAGAGGATACCTCAGATTCAAGTATACAGGTCCGATTCTCTGAGTCCCTC
Source organism: Mustelus asterias (assembly GCF_964213995.1). NCBI lineage: Eukaryota > Metazoa > Chordata > Chondrichthyes > Carcharhiniformes > Triakidae > Mustelus > Mustelus asterias. The sequence goes on along the minus strand of NC_135804.1, from coordinate 72,938,048 downwards.
TGGTCCGTCGTCACGAAGGTGAGTCTCGATGGCAGCTTCTTCCTTCCTTCCTTCTCTGGTCAGTCTTCTGGATGGTCAAGGTCGCCTCCCTCGTCGAGTCTTTGCTGCTTGTGTGTCTGAGATGAGTACCTTTATCGCTCTCCCTCCCCGCCTTTCCAGACACTTCTCTGGTTTCCAGCCAATGAGGTCCCAGGAGGGGGGTTCCCAATACCCAGCAAGTTTATTGATGTCTACCTGACAGAACACCAGGGCCCACCCCGAGTGTCTGTCTCCATGGTGTTGCTTACATGAAACCTGTTGCCAGATAAGGTAACTGCAGGAACTCTCGGTGACGAAGTCTGGCCCGATCTGGGCTTCTAACAATAGACTGGTGCATTTCAATCGGGTGAAATGATCTCCTGCTGGGTCTCAGCAGAATGCTATGATCCTTGATGGGTGATTGATGGGCCAGGCCCAGACATGTTCCTATGTCTTTGTATATTTGATTTTCGTCAAGTCTGGCCTGCCCGAGATTTGTCTGTGTTTGATTTAAATATGCCAATTATTTAGTCTAGGATATCCAATTTAATCAGCCTTAAAACTGGGCCCTGATTATATTACCACACTCCCTCCTCTTGATCCAGTGAATGTCAGCGAACCAGATCTCACAGTCCTTACCAAATCATCTCCATGAGCAAGTACCCAAATCCGGAGTTGACGGTTTCATCTCTAACCCACAATAGTAACAATTAATTTAAATGAAGTAAAATAATAAAAGAAGCAATAAAGAAATGATACATCAATAGGGTATATACAAAACATAGCAATAAACAGTACAAAATGACAAGTGACTGTATATATTGCAATATAGATGGGAGAGTATCAAGGTTCTTGATTGTAGAGCCTTTCCCGATGTCGGATGGCCGTTGCCGAGTCCAAGTGTTGCAGAAATTCTTTTTGTCATCGGGCTAATTTAAATGTGAGGATGGTTAGGTACACTGCCATAAGTAGCATTCCTATTACGGCCAGGTGTGACAGAATGCAGACCCATGGGTGAATTTGGACATTTGAACCCCAATCCCTGAGGTCCTCCCACCATGTAGTGACTCTAATTTCACTAATGTTCTTTTTTATTTCCCCTGTTTGTTGCACCACTTTGACAAAGGTCTTGTGTGCTGTGATCAATTGTGCCCAAATTTGTTGAAGTTTCTCGGGTAGAAGTGTTATCCCGGTATCAAATCTTTCAAAATAGCTTTTGAAAGCTTTTTCAAACTTTGTCTCCATTCCTCGCTAGCATTTATTAGTGCTTTCTCTCTTCTGTGTATGTCTAACATTTCAATTAATCCAATCCTCGTGGGAATCTGTGGTTTAATGCAAAAGGTAGTGTTGTGGATGTTACAAATGGCTGCCCCATACTGGTAATTTTCTAGTGAGGTTGTAATACAATATTCTCCCTCCCCTCTGTAAGCCACCTGAGTGACATCCCTTTCCAAATTTCAAATTTCCAGTGTACAATTTAGGTCAGTGGTTGTTCTGAATCCACATAGGGCATGTTCGTTTTCATATACTGGATATGGGCACACGACCGTTTTGTCTGTGTGTTCACATTTCTCCAGACTGGTGCCTAAGAGCTTCCCCCCCTTTCTCAACCACATATGGTAGAGTCCCCTGGTATCCCATCCACATCCCTCCTTTAACGATCCCTATATTATCGGCTTCAAAAAGTCACAACCCGACCTTATTTTTTAATATTACTGGGATCCCCAACATCATTCCTAGTGCGGTCCCCGGGATTCCTCGACAACTATCGTTAGACCAGACCTTGGTCAGTTGCCGTCGTTGGCAGTTAGTGACATTGGGGTGTCTTTTTCCCTGGTACAGGTATTCAATCTGTTCATTACTGATCCAGGATGGAACTTTCCCTCTGATTACTGATCGAGGTTCTCTCTTAGCTGCTCGACCATCCATTGCCCAGAGATGCAACACAGGATTCGGTTCTGTTGCCTGGCATCATCTTCCATCCTCCCTCGGGCGATCTAATTAATAGTTTGGGCATGTCCTTCTAGTACATAGAAATCATAGAAATCATAGAAACCCTACAGTGCAGAAGGAGGCCATTCGGCCCATCGAGTCTGCACCGACCACAATCCCACCCAGGCCCTACCCCCACATATTTTACCCGCTAATCCCTCTAACCTACACATCCCAGGACTCTAAGGGGCAATTTTTTTAACCTGGCCAATCAACCTAACCCGCACATCTTTGGACTGTGGGAGGAAACCGGAGCACCCGGAGGAAACCCACGCAGACACGAGGAGAATGTGCAAACTCCACACAGACAGTGACCCGAGCCGGGAATCGAACCCGGGACCCTGGAGCTGTGAAGCAGCAGTGCTAACCACTGTGCTACCGTGCCGCCCCTGCCGCTACCGTACAGTAACCATAAGGCTATTCTCAGCCAAATCTCCCTCGGCATCTTGCTGAGCATTTACATTTAAGCTGTCCAAGGTCTGTTTAACTTTTCGGGTTAGGATTCTGAGCTTATTATCCAAATCAGCCAGATCCAGCGCATAAATGGTGGATACCCCTGCTCCGTATGCAGTCGCCAGATCATTCAGGATTTCCCTCCTCTTGGGCGTCTCTTCCCCCTCGTGTATCCCCGTCTTTCGGCTTAGCAGCCTCTGGGTCAGGTAGAAGTACAATTTTCTAAGTGGGGAGGGACACCAGTCTGGTAATTGTGTTCCGGCTAAATCTACTACTGGTACAATTCGTAGTGTATGCTGCAAATATTTTCTCTGTATGTTTTAGTATCAACCCATTTTGGGGCCATGGGGTGGTTTCGGGACAAGTGAGGATGGGTTGGTCTTAATCCATTCTTAATTTCATAGTATATGTATTCATTCTGAATAACTTTACCAGAGCACTTCTTTCCTAATTCCAGCCCTTTTTCTGGGCCAGGGCTAGACAGGCTAGCTCCATGCACCCATGGTTAGTGTACACCCACCAATCACTAGTGAGGGTTGTCCTTAGGGAGCAGTAATCAGAGCTCCCATTATCTTTCCTGTACACCACTCTTTGGTTGTTACACCCATTACACTTGCTTCTGGTGGAGCGGGCAGAGAGGGGAGTGATTTTTGGAGGGCAGAACTGGAAGATAAGATAAGCTGAAATTATTTTTACTTACTTTTTTCGGAGTTGTTTTTTTTGCTTTTTTTCCTGAGCAAAAGGAAACCGGAAGGAGGCCGCAGGGTGCCCTGGGACGGTTTGTAGTTTTTTTTTTAAAAAGGCACTGACCTCCGAGGTTCTACTTCATTTTTCCGGTGGAGCGGGCAGAGAGGGGAGTGATTTTTGGAGGGCAGAACTGGAAGATAAGATAAGCTGAATTTATTTTTACTTACTTTTTTCGGAGCTGTTTTTTTCCTTGAGCAACAGGAAACTGGAAGTAGGCCGCAGGGAGACCTGGGATGGTTTTTTGCCCAATAAATTTGAACGGGGAGGTAACCCGAGACTCTACATGTGTAGAGTCTCCCACCCTCCCCCCTCCTCTAACCTAAAGAAAAAGACTCGGTGTGAGAGCAGGGAGCTTTTTTTTTCTTCTTTTCTCTTTCATTTCTTAGTAAGGAAAGTTAGCAAGGATGTCAGTGCAGGCAGTGCATTGTTCCTCCTGTGGGATGTTTGAGGTGAGGGACACCATTAGTGTCCCAGGTGAGTGCACCTGTAGGAAGTGCACCCAATTCCAGCTCCTTGAAGACCGTGTTAGGGAGCTGGAACTGGATGAACTCAAGATCATTCGGGAGGCAGAGACAGTTATGGATAAAAGCTACAGGGAGGTTCATACTCCTAGGAATGAGGATACTTGGGTAACTGTTAGAAGGGGTAAGAAGCAGTCAGTGCAGCGATTCCTTGTGGCCGTTCCTCTGTATAACAAGTATACCGTTTTGGATACTGTTGGGGAGGACGACTTACCAGGGGTAAGCCATGGGGTACAGGTCTCTGGCACAGAGTTTGTCCCTGTTGCTCAGAAGGGAAAGGGGGGGAGGAGTAGAACATTAGTCATTGGGGACTCCATAGTTAGGGGGACAGATAGGAAATTCTGTGGGAGCGAGAGAGACTCGCAGTTGGTGAGTTGCCTCCCAGGTGCCAGAGTCCGTGATGTCTTGGATCGTGTTTTCGAGATCCTTAAAGGGGAAGGGGACCAGCCCCAAGTCGTGGTCCACATAGGCACCAATGACATAGGTAGGAAAAGAGATGGGGATGTAAGGCAGAAATTCAGGGAGTTAGGGTGGAAGCTTAGAGCTAGAACAAATAGAACAAATAGAGTTGTTATCTCTGGTTTGTTACGGCTTTGGGGCGGCACGGTAGCACAGTGGTTAGCACTGCTGCTTCACAGCTCCAGGGTCCCGGGTTCGATTCCCGGCTTGGGTCACTGTCTGTGTGGAGTTTGCACATTCTCCTCGTGTCTGCGTGGGTTTCCTCCGGGTGCTCCGGTTTCCTCCCACAGTCCAAAGGTGTGCGGGTTAGGTTGATTGGCCAGGTTAAAAATTGCCCCTTAGAGTCCTGAGATGCGTAGATTAGCGGGTAAATATGTGGGGATAGGGCCTGGGTGGGATTGTGGTCGGTGCAGACTCGATGGGCCGAATGGCCTCCTTCTGCACTGTAGGGTTTCTATGATTTTCTATGATTTCTATGTTACCCGTGCCACGTGCTAGCGAGGAGAGGAATAGGGAGAGAGAACAGTTGAACACGTGGCTATAGGAATGGTGCAGGAGGGAAGGATTCAGATACCTGGATAATTGGGGCTCATTCTGGGGTAGGTGGGGCCTCTACAAACGGGATGGTCTTCACCTGGACCAGAGGGTACCAATATCCTGGGGGGGAAATTTGATAATGCTCTTTGGGAGGGTTTAAACTAATTCGGCAGGGGGATGGGAACCTGAATTGTTGCTCTAGTGTGCAGGAGGATGTGAGTGGTGAGGTCATGAATAAGGTTTCAAGATTGCAGGAGTGTACCGGCAGGCAAGAAGGTGGTTTGAAGTGTGTCTACTTCAATGGCAGGAGCATCCAGAATAAGGTGGGTGAACTTGCAGCATGGGTTGGTACCTGGGACTTCGATGTTGTGGCCATTTCGGAGACATGGATAGAGCAGGGACAGGAATGGTGCAGGTTCTGGGGTTTAGATGTTTCAGTAAGATCAGGGAAGGTGGTAAAAGAGGGAGAGGTGTGGCATTGTTAGTCAAGGACAGTATTATGGCGGCAGAAAGGACGTTTGATGAAGACTCGTCTACTGAGGTAGTATGGGCTGAGGTTAGAAACAGGAAAGGAGAGGTCCCCCTGTTGGGAGTTTTCTATAGATCTCCGAAAAGTTCCAGAGATGTAGAGGAAAGGATTACAAAGATGTTTCTAGATAGGAGCGAAAGTAACAGGGTAGTTGTTATGGGGGACTTTAACTTTACAAATATTGACTGGAAACGCTATAGTTCGAGTACTTTAGATGGGTCAGTTTTTGTCCAGGAGGGCTTCCTGACACAGTATGTAGATAGGCCAACAAGAAGCGAGGCCACATTGGATTTGGTACTGGGTAATGAACCAGGCCAGGTGTTAGATTTGGAGGTAGGTGAGCACTTTGGTGCGAGTGACCACAATTCGGTTACATTTACTTTAGCGATGGAAAGGGATAGGTATATACCGCAGGGCAAGTGTTATAGCTGGGGGAAAGGAAATTATGATGCGATTAGGCGAGATTTAGGATGCATAGGATGGGGAAGAAATCTGCAGGGGATGGGCACAATTGAAATGTGGAGCTTGTTCAAGGAACAGCTACTGCGTGTCCTTGGTAAGTATGTACCTGTCAGGCAGGGAGGAAGTGGTCGAGCGAGGAAACCGTGGTTTACTAAAGAAGTTGAATCTCTTGTGAAGAAGAAGAAGAAGAAGGAGACTTATGCAAAGATGAGACATGAAGGCTCAGTTAGGGCGCTTGAGAGTTACAAGTTAGCCAGGAAGGACCTGAAGAGAGAGCTAAGAAGAGCAAGGAGCGGACATGAGAAGTCTTTGGCAGGTAGGATCAAGGAAAACCGGGTCCAGATGGGATGTACCCTAGGTTACTGTGGGAGGCGAGGGAAGAGATTGCAGAGCCTCTGGTGATGATCTTTGCGTCATCGATGGAGACGGGAGAGGTGCCGGAGGATTGGTGGATTGTAGATGTGGTTCCTATTTTCAAGAAGGGGAATAGGGATAGCCCAGGAAATTACCGACCGGTGAGTCTAACCTCAGTGGTTGGTAAGCTGATGGAGAAGATCCTGAGGGACAAGATTTATGAGCATTCAGAGAGGTTTAGTATGCTCAAGAATACTCAGCATGGCTTTGTCAAAGGCAGATCATGCCTTACGACGCCTGGTGGAGTTCTTCGAAAATGGGACTAAACACATTGACGAAGGGAAAGCGGTAGATGTGGTTTATATGGATTTTAGCAAGGCGTTCGATAAGGTCCCCCATGCAAGGCTTCTAGAAAAAGTGAGCGGGCATGGGATCCAAGGTGCTGCTGCCCTGTGGATCCAGAACTGGCTTGCCCAAAGGAGGCAGAGAGTGTGTATAGATGGGTCTTTTTCTAAATGGAGGTCGGTCACCAGTGGTGTGCCCCAGGGATCTGTTCTGGGACTCTTGCTGTTTGTCATTTTCATAAATGACCTGGATGAGGAAGTGGAGGGATGGGTTGGTAAGTTTGGCGACGACACCAAGGTTGGTGGGGTTGTGGATAGTCTGGAGGGATGTCAGAAGTTACAGAGGGATATAGATAGGATGCAAGACTGGGCAGAGAAGTGGCAGACGGACTTCAACCCAGATAAATGCGCTGTGGTCCATTTTGGCAGGTCGAATGGGATGAAGGAGTACAATATAAAGGGAAAGACTCTTAGTACTGTAGATGATCAGAAGGACCTTGGGGTCCGGGTCCATAGGACTCTAAAATCGGCCCCGCAGGTGGAGGAGGTGGTTAAGAAGGCGTATGGTGTGCTGGCCTTTATCAAGCGAGAGATTGAGTTTAGGAGTCTGGGGATAATGATGGAGCTATATAAGACCCTCGTCAGACCCCACTTGGAGTACTGTGCTCAGTTCTGGTCGCCTCATTACAGGAAGGATATGGAAAAGATTGAAAGGGTGCAGAGGCGATTTACAAGGATGTTGCCTGGATTGAGTGGTATGCCTTCTGAGGATAGGCTGAGGGAGCTCGGTCTTTTCTCCTTGGAGAGACGTAGGATGAGAGGAGACCTGATAGAGGTATATAAGATGTTGAGAGGCATAGATCGGGTGGACTCTCAGAGGCTTTTTCCCAGGGTGGAAATGGCTGCTATGAGAGGACACAGGTTTAAGGTGCTAGGGGGTAGGTACAGGGGAAATGTTAGGGGGAAGTTTTTCACACAGAGGGTGGTGGGTGAGTGGAATCGGCTGCCGTCAGTGGTGGTGGAGGCAAACTCAATAGGGTCTTTTAAGAGACTCCTGGATGAGTACATGGGACTTAATAGGATGGAGGGTTATAGGTAGGCCTAAAAGGTAGGGATATGTTCGGCACAACTTGTGGGGCCGAAGGGCCTGTTTTGTGCTGTAGTTTTTCTATGTTCTAAAACCCTAAAGCTTTCTATAGGTATGTCAGGAATAAAAGAATGACCAGGGTAATATTAGGGCCAGTCAAGGACAGTAGTGGGAAGTTGTGCGTGGAGTCCAAAGAGATAGGAGAGGCGCTAAATGAATATTTTTCGTCAGTATTCACACAGGAAAAAGACAATGTTGTCGAAGAGAATACTGAGATACAGGCTATTCGACTAGATGGGATTGAGGTTCATAAGGAGGAGGTGTTAGCAATTCTGGAAAGTGTGAAAATAGGTAAGTTTTAGATATAGGTAATAGGTAAGTGATAGATATAGGACAGATGTCAGAGGTAGGTTCTTTACTCAGAGAGTAGTAAGGGCGTGGAATGCCCTGCCTGCAACAGTGGTGGACTCCAATGGATGATATTGGAATAGTGTAGGTTAGATGGGCTTTTGATTGGTTTCACAGGTCGGCGCAACATCGAGGGCCGAAGGGCCTGTCCCGCGCTGTAATGTTCTATGTTCTATAGGTTGTATTGTTATTGGAGTGTACCCATAGGATGCCATCCTCATATTTGCCTGCATCTGGTGGGGTGAACCACATATATTCGGGGTATCATAGGCTGATCTGGTCTTCGGTTGGTGTGGTGTCTGTGGTTCGGTCTGAGATGAGGAGTCCCAGATAGCAGAGAAGTATGTAATTCATTCTGGGGGCGATCAAGGTAGCACCTGTTCTATTTCTATTAGTACCCGATTCTCTTTTCCTTTTCTTTACGAGAATGTCATATGACTCTCCTCTCTTTTTTTACAAAAAACAAAGAAATAAGTAAATGAATAATAAAGGCCCAATAGTGTCATATGAAGGGTTGGTCAGCAATCAGTGTTTAATGGGGTTGAGTGGGGTAAGGAGTTTGCAGAGCGTGAAAATAAAATGTTGGGCATGTGACATGTGTCTTTGTTGTTGGAGGACTATGGCAAACTGGTGTGTCGGAAGATCATGGCGCACTACAATGAGAGCAGATAGAAGCCCTTTTCAATTGGATGATGCGTGGAGTGGACGGATAAAGCTATTTACAATTTGGACTGTAATGTCCTGATTCTTCCTTAGTGGAGGGAACCTACATGGGTGGACTTTGGCTGCCAGGTACCCACTGCATTACCACCTCTGGTAGTGAGTGCCGGGTCAAATGGTTCTGAGAGTCCCGGTACCAGGTAGAAGGTAAGGTTTGCGGGTGCCCCATCCTTTTCGTCGGGGTCCCCTGGGCCGGGGTTTTATTCCTGAAGCCCTGTAAATTGGGGCGGGAACCGAGGATGCGTGTGCTGGTCCTGGGGGTACCAGGTGGGGGTTGATAACCTGGGGTACAGGTTGTGGACCGTTGTTTGAGTCCAGTGGTATGGGGTGAGCGTTGGGGCTCCCTTGTGGCTCAAAGACTCCTTCTAGGGTGACGTATTGGTGAAAATCTTGCTGGGAGCCGAATGCCTTCATTTGGTTCACGGTACCACCCAGTTTTCTTATAGTCTACCATGACCTTGTACACCGAGGGGCTGGCCTTATCTACCACTGGATAGGGTCTGGCGTATTTGGGGACAAGAACGTACCAGGCTGAGCATTATCTGTTGCCCAACCTTGTATTCGATGGGTTTTACCTTACCATCAAAGTAGGCCTTACTTTGCGACTTGTCTTTCCCTGTCTGAACGGCTGCAGCCTGTTGTGTGGCCTGTATGTTTTCCAGGATGGCTCTCCCGGCATTCCCGTGGGTGAGGGCCGTGACTTCGGGCCTGGACAGATCCAGCCCGAGCAGAGGTTCAATTCCTCGCACAGGTCACCCGGTCATGAGGACATGAGGGGTGAATCTGGTGGAACTAGATACGGAATTGCGCACTATCATTAATATGAAGGGGAGGACTTTGTTCCAGGAGTGATTGTTCTGCTGAACGATTTTACGGATCATATCTTTGAGGGTACGGTTCATCCTCTCTACTACACTGCTAGATTGGGGGTGGTAAGCAACATGACTTGTTGCTTTATCCCAAACAATTCCATTACCCGTTGCATTACGTGGACAGTGAAGTGAGTGCCCTGGTCGAGTTGATACTGCGGGGAAGCCCCCACCTAGTGAATATGTGCTGCACTAGGATGTCAGCTGTGACCTTGGCTGTGTTAGTGCGGGTTGGAAAAGCTTCCACCCATTTACTAAAAGTGTCTACAATGACCAGGATGTATTTGTAACCTCCCACTCCGGGCGATAGGGGACCAATATAGTCAATCTGGAAATTTGTCCAGGGACCTTCCACAGGACGAGTATGCCTCAGTTCCCCTTTGTGGGCATATTTATCAGGATTGTTCTGTGCACAGATGATACAATTATCAACGTAATGCCGCACTTCCTGTTCTAGGTTTGGCTACCAGTACATCCTTTGATTTACTCACTTGTGGTTCCTGCCCCTTGATGGCCCTGGACATGGTGGTTTTGGAAAATGATTTGGTTACGGTCCCGGGTTGGGACCACAAATAGGCCGTCCTTAAGGACAAACCCATCCCGTACCGATATTGCGTCTCGCCATTTTTCAAAGGAGGCGGGGTTTGCCCCTTCCTGAATTTGTTTCAGGTCCTGGTCACTGCTCTGGGCTTGTTTTAGGTCTTCGACCTTGGTCTGGCTGACAGTTACAGCTTCAATTCGCTCTAACTATTGGTTGCCAAAATTTCCCCTCTCTAGCACCCTGTTTGGTTAATTCATCCGCCCTTACGTTCCCGACTGGGGAGGTGCGATGGTGTGCCTTTACTTTAATTATGCCATACTCCCGGTCTTGGACAGCCTGGAAAATAAATCTTAACAGTGAGGTTTCCCATCTGCAGATATGAATCCCCTTGCTTCCCATAGGGGCATGAAGTCTGTTAAACTGTTGCGGACATACATACTATCGGAGTGTATGTCTGCGGGTGTGGGGAGCAGGTCAGGATGGCTGACTACATATGCTATCACTGCCAGTTCTACAGCTTGTGAACTTGTGTGCTGGAAGTTTTAAGGCTATCTCCCTCAGGGGCTTGCCTCTTGGTCTTCCACATATATCCCACATCCTGTCCTCCTGTTTCCCCCTCTCACCATGGATGACCCATCTGCAAAATTTTTTAAACTGCCCTGACCCTGGGTTTGGCCGATTCCCCTGGCTCCTCCCCCATTTTGTCAAAAATGGCCCCTTGGGGTCTTTTATTGCAGAAACCTGGCATTCATGGGGCTCGCCCCCATAAGTTAGGTTGTCTGTCAGGAATGTGGGGACCCAGGTATGTTGCTACAGCATGTGTGTCCACCGTGCTATATGGTTTTGACTAACCGTCCCATCTTTAATTCAACCGTTCAGCAGTAGTTGCATAGGGGTGTGTTTTGTAAGTATAGTGAGAGGGTTCAAGCTGACTATGTAGTTAAAGTGGTGCACTGCCCAGAAAACTGATAAGTGGGTTTCGCACACTGAAAAACTTTGTTCCACCGGAGTTAGTATGCGGGAAGTGTAAACGATTGGGCCGACTCGTCCGTGCCATTTTTGGAGGAGCACAGCAGCTAGTATGCTGTCAGTGGCCGCTAATTCAAGGGCAAAGGGGAGTTCAGGGTTGGGTATGTGTAAGGCAGGAGCTTGTGCAAGGGATTGTTTGAGGTCTGAGACTGCTTGTGTATGTCGCGCAGTCCAGACCCATGGGGTGTTTTTTCGTAAAGGTTTGGACAGGGGAGCGGCTTTAGTGGTGAAACCGTCGATGTGGTTCCGGCAGTACCCCACTAAGCCTAGAAAGGAGCACAGCGAACTCACGTCCTCTGGTAAGGGAAGGCATGTGACAGACTCGATTCACTTTCTTTCTATCTCGTGCTTTCCCTCAGTCACTACTGTACTCAAGTAAGAGACCTGTGGTCTCATGATCTGGGCTTTCTTGGGATTTACTTTCAACCCAATGTAGTGAGGAGGTTCAGCAGTTCATGCAATAACTTTAGATGTTTCCCTCTTGTTTCAGTCTGTAAGAGGAGATCATCTACATATTGTTCCAAACATTCTGGTTTGGAGAATCCCTCCAAACCCTTTGCTAAGCGCTGGTGAAATATGGAGGGGAATTCTGAAAACCTTGAGGTAAACACGCCCAGGTGCACAGTTGTCCCTGGAATGTGAAGGCAAATTCGTATTGACAGTTATAGAAACATAGAAAACTACAGCACAAAACAGGCCCTTCGGCCCCACAGGTTGTGCCGAACATATCCCTACCTTTTAGGCCTACCTATAACCCTCCATCCTATTAAGTCCCATGAACTCATCCAGGAGTCTCTTAAAAGACCCTATTGAATTTGCCTCCACCACCACTGACGGCAGCCGATTCCACTCACCCACCACCCTCTGTGTGAAAAACTTCCCCCTAACATTTCGCCTGTACCTACCCCCCAGCACCTTAAACCTGTGTCCTCTCGTAGCAGCCATTTCCACCCTGGGAAAAAGCCTCTGAGAGTCCACCCGATCTATGCCTCTCAACATCTTATATACCTCTATCAGGTCTCCTCTCATCCTACGTCTCTCTAAGGAGAAAAGACCGAGCTCCCTCAGCCTATCCTCATAAGACATGCCACTCAATCCGGGCAACATCCTTGTAAATCTCCTCTGCACCCTTTCAATCTTTTCCACATCCTTCCTGTAATGAGGCGACCAGAACTGAGCACAGTACTCCAAGTGGGGTCTGACGAGGGTCTTATATAGCTGCATCATTATCCCCGGACTCCTAAACTCAATCCCTCGATTGATAAAGGCCAACACACCATACGCCTTCTGAACCACCACCTCCACCTGCGGAGCCGATTTTAGAGTCCTATGGACCCGGACCCCAAGGTCCTTCTGATCCTCTACCGTACTAAGAGTCTTTCCCTTTATATTGTACTCCTTCATCCCATTCGACCTGCCAAAATGGACCACAGCGCATTTATCTGGGTTGAAGTCCATCTGCCACTTCTCTGCCCAGTCATCCTATCTATGTCCCTCTGTAACTTCTGACATCCCTCCAGACTATCCACAACCCCACCAACCTTTGTGTCGTCAGCAAACTTACCAGCCCATCCCTCCACTTCCTCATCCAGGTCATTTATGAAAATGACAAACAGCAAGGGTCCCAGAACAGATCCCTGGGGCACACCACTGGTGACCGACCTCCAATTAGAAAAAGACCCATCTGTACCCACTCTCTGCCTCCTTTGGGCAAGCCAGTTCTGGATCCACAGGGCAGCAGCCCCTTGGATCCCATGCCCTCTCACTTTTTCATGATCTAAGGGAATTGACCAGAAGCCATGACTGATGTCCAACACTGTGAAAAGATTTGCATGTGGGGCTTGTTTCATCATGGCCTCTGGGCTAGTCGCCACTGTGGGGGCTGTGATTGGGGTGGTCTGATTCAGGGCTTGATAATCAATTCTGAGCGTCCAGAAACTGTCCGGTTTCCTTCCCAGCATATGGGGGAGCTGTTAGTAGAAGCAGGACTCCTTATTTTAATAAACTGCTAATCTCCTTGGCCACTTCTCCTTCGGCTTGCTTAGGGAAACTGTACTGTCTTTGGGGTTTAGAACAAAGAACAATACAGCACAGGAACAGGCCCTTCGGCCCTCCAAGCCCATGCCGCTTCCTGGTCCAAACTAGACCATTCTTTTGTATCCCTCCATTCCCACTCCGTTCATGTGGCTATCTAGATAAGTCTTAAACGTTCCCAGTGTGTCCGCCTCCACCACCTTGCCCGGCAGCGCATTCCAGGCCCCCACCACCCTCTGTGTAAAATACGTCCTTCTGATATACGTGTTAAACCTCCCCCCCCTCACCTTGAACCTATGGACCCTCGTGAACGTCACCACCGACCTGGGAAAAAGCTTCCCACCGTTCACCCTATCTATGCCTTTCATAATTTTATACACCTCTATTAGGTCTCCCCTCACCCTCCGTCTTTCCAGTGAGAACAACCCCAGTTTACCCAATCTCTCCTCATAACTAAGCCCTTCCATACCAGACAACATTCTGGTAAACCTCCTCTGCACTCTCTCTAAAGCCTCCACGTCCTTCTGGTAGTGTGGCGACCAGAACTGGGCGCAGTATTCCAAATGCGGCCGAACCAACGTTCTATACAACCGCAACATCAGACCCCAACTTTTATACTCTATGCCCCGTCCTATAAAGGCAAGCATGCCATATGCCTTCTTCACTACCTTCTCCACCTGTGCCGTCACCTTCAAGGATCTGTGGACTTGCACACCCAGGTCCCTCTGCGTATCTACACCCTTTATGGTTCTGCCATTTATCGTATAGCTCCCCCCTACGTTAGTTCTACCAAAATGCATCACTTCGCATTAAACTCCATCTGCCATTTCTTTGCCCAAATTTCCAGCCTATCTATATCCTTCTGTAGCTTCTGACAATGTTCCTCACTATCTGCAAGTCCTGCCATTTTCGTGTCGTCCACAAACTTACTGATCACCCCAGTTACACCTTCTTCCAGATCATTTATATAAATCACAAACAGCAGAGGTCCCAATACAGAGCCCTGCGGAACACCACTAGTCATGATGTGGAGATGACGGCGTTGGACTGGGGTGAACACAGTAAGAAGTCTCACAACACCAGGTTAAAGTCCAACAGGTTTATTTGGTAGCAAATACCATAAGCTTTCGGAGCGCTGCTCCTTCGTCAGATGGAGTGGAAAGGGACTTGGGAGTCCTAGTCCAGGATTCTCTAAAGGTAAACTTGCAGGTTGAGTCCGTAATTAAGAAAGCAAATGTAATGTTGTCATTTATCTCAAGAGGCTTGGAATACAAAAGCAGGGATGTACTTCTGAGGCTTTATAAAGCACTGGTTAGGCCCCATTTGGAGTACTGTGAGCAATTTTGGGCCCCACACCTCAGGAAGGACATACTGGCACTGGAGCGGGTCCAGCGGAGATTCACACGGATGATCCCAGGAATGGTAGGCCTGACATACGATGAACGTCTGAGGATCGTGGGATTATATTCATTGGAGTTTAGGAGGTTGAGGGGAGATCTGATAGAAACTTACAAGATAATGAACGGCTTAGATAGGATGGACGTAGGGAAGTTGTTTCCATTAACAGGGGAGACTAGGACGCGGGGGCACAGCCTTAGAATAAAAGGGAGTCACTTTAGAACAGAGATGAGGAGAAATTTCTTCAGCCAGAGAGTGGTGGGTCTGTGGAATTCATTGCCACAGAGGGCTGTGGAGGCCGAGACGTTGAGCGTCTTCAAGACAGAAATTGATAAATTCTTGATTTCTCGAGGAATTAAGGGCTATGGGGAGAGAGCGGGTAAATGGAGTTGAAATCAACCATGATTGAATGGTGGAGTGGACTCGATGGGCCGAATGGCCTTACTTCCGCTCCTATGTCTTATGGTCTTATGGTCTTATGGTCTTAAATGTGCTCTCAAACAGTGCACAGAGACACAAAATCCAGTTACAGAATACTGATTAGAATGCGAATCCCTACAGCCAGCCAGGCCTTAAAGGTACAAACAATGTGAGTGGAGAGAGCATTAAGACAGGTTAAAGAGATGTATATTGTCTCCAGACAGGACAGCCAGTGAGACTCTGCAAGTCCAGGCAAGCTGTGGGGGTTACTGATAATGTGACATAAATCCAACATCCCGGTTTAGGCCGTCCTCATGTGTGCGGAACTTGGCTATCAGTTTCTGCTCAGCGACTCTGCGCTGTTGTGTGTCGTGAAGGCCGCCTTGGAGAACGCTTACCTGAAGATCCTAGGCTGAATGCCCGTGACTGCTGAAGTGCTCCCCCACAGGAAGAGAACAGTCTTGCCTGGTGATTGTCGAGCGGTGTTCATTCATCCGTTGTCGTAGTGTCTGCATGGTTTCCCCAATGTACCATGCCTCGGGTCATCCTTTCCTGCAACATATCAGGTCGACAATGTTGGCTGAGTTGCAAGAGTAGGTACCGTGTACCTGGTAGATGGTGTTCTCACGTGAGATGATGGCATCCGTGTCAATGATCCGGCACGTCTTGCAGAGGGCGTCTTTCAGCGTCTTCCAGACGCTGAAAGATGCCCTCATAAGAACACGATATGGCGCTCGACTCATCGATCAACAGTTTCAACGCGCCACAGCGAAAAACCGCACCGACCTCCTCAGAAGACAAACACGGGACACAGTGGACAGAGTACCCTTCGTCGTCCAGTACTTCCCCGGAGCGGAGAAGCTATGGCATCTCCTCCGGAGCCTTCAACACGTCATTGATGAAGACGAACATCTCGCCAAGGCCATCCCCATACCCCCACTTCTTGCCTTCAAACAACCACGCAACCTCAAACAAACATTGTCTGCAGCAAACTACCCAGCCTTCAGGAGAACAGTAACCACGACACCACACAACCCTGCCACAGCAACCTCTGCAAGACGTGCCGGATCATCGACACGGATGCCATCATCTCACGTGAGAACACCATCTACCAGGTACACGGTACCTACTCTTGCAACTCGGCCAACATTGTCGACCTGATACGCTGCAGGAAAGGATGTCCCGAGGCATGGTACATTGGGGAAACCATGCGGATGCTACGACAACGGATGAATGAACACCGCTCGACAATCACCAGGCAAGACTGTTCTCTTCCTGTGGGGGAGCACTTCAGCAGTCACGGGCATTCAGCCTTGGATCTTCAGGAAAGCGTTCTCCAAGGCGGCCTTCACAACACACGACAGCGCAGAGTCGCTGAGCAGAAACTGATAGCCAAGTTCCGCACACATGAGGACGGCCTAAACCGGGATGTTGGATTTATGTCACATTATCAGTAACCCCCACAGCTTGCCTCCTGGACTTGCAGAATCTCACTAGCTGTTCTGTCTGGAGACAATACACATCTCTTTAACCTGTGTTTAATGCTCCCTCCACCTACATTGTCTGTACCTTTAAGGCCTGGCTGGCTGTAGGGATTCGCATTCTAATCAGTATTCTGTAACTTGATTTTGTGTCTCTGTGCACTGTTTGAGAGCACATTTCCACTCCATCTGACGAAGGAGCAGCGCTCCGAAAGCTTATGGTATTTGCTACCAAATAAACCTGTTGGACGTTAACCTGGTGTTATGAGACTTCTTACTGTGAACACCACTAGTCACAGGCATCCAGCAGGAAAAAGACCCTTCCACTACCACCCTCTGTCTTCTGTGACCAAGCCAGTTCTCCACCCATCGAGCCACCTCCCCCTTTATCCCATGAGATCCAACTTTTTGCACCAACCTACCATGAGGGACTTTGTCAAATGCTTTACTAAAGTCCATATAGACGACATCCACGGCCCTTCCCTCATAAACCATTCCAGTCACTTCTTCAAAAAACTCCACCAGGTTAGTGAGGCATGACCTCCCTCTCACAAAACCATGCTGACTATCGTTAATGAGTTTATTCCTTTCTAAATGCGCATACATCCTATCTCTAAGAATCCTCTCCAACAACTTCCCGACCACGGTCGTCAAGCTCACCGGCCTATAATTTCCGGGTTATCCTTCCTACCCTTCTTAAATAACTGTGAGGGACAGCTCGGTGGATAGGATATTAGGATGTAGATAGGCTGGAAAATTGGGCGGGGATCCTGGATTCAGGATTCAATCCTGGACCGGAGAGCGGCGCGGGCTTGGAGGGCCGAAGGGCCTGTTCCTGTGCTGTATTGTTCTTTGTTCTTTGTTCTATAACGGGACCACATTAGCTATCCTCCAATCCTCTGGGACCTCCACCTGTGTCCAGTGACGAGACAAAGATTTGCGTCAGAGGCCCAGCGATTTCATCTCTCGTCTCCCTGAGCAGCCTTGGATAGATTCCATCAGGCCCTGGGGATTTGTCAGTCTTTATATTCTCTAACAAACCTAACACTTCCTCCCTTGTAATGGAGATTTTCTCCAACGGTTCAACACTCCCCTCCGAGACACTCCCAGTCAACACATCCCTCTCCTTTGTGAATACCGTCGCAAAGTATTCATTTAGGATCTCCCCTACTTCTCTGGGCTCTAAGCATAATTCCCCACTTTTGTCCCTGAGAGGTCTGATTTTTTCCCTGACAACCCTTTTGTTCCTAACGTATGAATAAAATGCCTTGGGATTCTTCTTAATCCTGTCTGCCAAGGACATTTCGTGACCCCTTTTTGCCCTTCTAATTCCTCATTTGAGTTCTTTCCTACTTTCTTTGTATTCCTCCAGAGCTCCCTCCGTTTTTATCTGCCTGGACCTAACGTACGCCTCTCTTTATGACTAATCGCTCAATTTCCCTGGTTATCCAGGGAATCCTACCCTTCCGATCCTTCTTTTTTACAGGCACATGCCTATCCTGCAGCCCTAACAACTGTTCCTTAAAAGACTCCCACATGCCAGATGTGGATTTACCCTCAAACAGCCTCTCCCAATCAAGAGCTGCCAAATTCTGCCTAATCTCACTAAAGTTAGCCTTCTCCCAATCCAACACCCTTGGGACACCACTCATCCTTTTCCATCACTATCCTAAAGCTACCAGAATTGTGGTCACTATTTGCCACATGTTCCCCTACTGAAACTTTGAAGACCTGACCGGGCTCATTCCCCAGTACCAGGTCCAGTATAGCCCCCTCTCTAGTCGGGCTATCTACATATTGTTCCAAAGAACCTTCCTGTACGCCTTTTACAAATGCCTCCCCATTCAGACTCCCAGCCCTACGCGATTTCCAGTCTCTCCCAGGGAAATTGAAGTCTCCCACTACAACAACCCTATTTTTCCTGCACCTTTCCATTATCTCCTGACATATCCGTTCTTCCACTTCCCTTGGGCTGTTGGGGGGCCTGTAGTATACCCCCAACATAGTGACTGCGCCCTTCCTGTTTCTGAGCTCCACCCACAGTGACTCGTTACACGACCCCTCTGAATTGTCCTCCCTCTGCACCGCTGTAATATGCTCTCTAACTAATACTGCTACTCCCCCACCTCTTTTGGCCCCTCCTCTGTCTCGCCTAAACACTTGTACCCCGGAATATTCAGCTGCCAGTCCTGTCCCTCTTTCAACCAAGTCTCTGTCACCGCAACCACATCCAAATTCCTCGTAAGCATTAAGGCCCTAAGTTCGCCTGTCTTACCTGCTACGCTCCTTGCATTGAAGTAGATGCCTCCAGGCCCAGTGAGGTCATCCTCCCTCAGAGTGCTCTTCTTCTTTGCCAGCCTTGTCCTGGCCCCAAGCTCGTCCCCAGCCTCTACACTTGTAGACCTAATTTTTTGATCCCCACCCCCCTGCCATATTAGTTTAAACCCACCCGAACTGCACTAGCAAAACTCCCAGCCAGGATATTCGTGCCCTTCCAATTTAGTTGTGACCCGTCCTTGTACAGGTGTCCTCCTCTCTTGAAAACTTCCCAGTGATCCAGGAATATGAATCCCTCCCTCCTGGACCAGTCCTTTAGCCAAGCGTTCAATCGTACTATCTCCCTATTCCTAGCCTCACTGGCCCTAGGCATTGGTAGCAGCCCAGAGATTGGGGCGGCACGGTAGCACAGTGGTTAGCACTGCTGCTTCACAGCTCCAGGGTCCCGGGTTCGATTCCCAGCTCGGGTCACTGTCTGTGTGGAGTTTGTACATTCTCCTCGTGTCTGCGTGGGTTTCCTCCGGGTGCTCAGGTTTCCTCCCACTGTCCAAAGATGTGCGGGTTAGGTTGATTGGCCAGGTTAAAAATTGCCCCTTAGAGTCCTGAGATGCATAGGTTAGAGGGGTTAGCGGGTAAAATATGTGGGGGTAGGGCCTGGGTGGGATTGTGGTCGGTGCAGACTCGATGGGCTGAATGGTCGAATATGATTTCTATGCCACTCTGGAGGCCCTACTTTTTAGCCTATTTCCCAACTCCCTGAATTGCTCTCGTAGGATCCCCCTGCTCTTCCTATGTACGTCATTTGCACCAATGTGTACAATGACATCCGTTTCTTTATCCTCTCCTTTAATATGCCTCCTATCCGCTCGGAGACATCCAGTACCCCAGCCCCAGGTCGGCTGACTACCATCCTGGAGTCCCGTTCGCACCCACAGAATCGCCTGTCCGTGCCTCTAACCGACGCGTCCCCCTCCGCTATTGCTCTCCTAAGTCAGCATCTTTTCCCAAAGGTAGGGGAGTCTAAAACTAGAGGGCATAAGTTTAAGGTGAGAGGGGAGAGATACAAAAAAGTCCAGAGGAGCAGTTGTTTCACACAGAGGGTGGTGAGTGTCTGGAACAAGCTGCCAGAGGTGGGTACAATTTTGTCTTTTAAAAAGCATTTAGACATGGGTAGGATGGATATGGGCCAAACGTGGGAAATTAGTACTAGCTTAGTGGTTTAAAAAAAGAGCGGAATAAACAAGTTTCCATGGTGTAAACCTCTATGACTCTCTCTCTCTCTCTCTCTCTCTTTCTGATTCCTCGATCTCTCTCTAACTGATCCCTGGCTCTCTCATCTCACCCTCACTCCATCATTGATCCCACCATCTCTATCTCTTTGATCCCCCTCTCTCTCACACTCCCTCTGATCCCTTTCTCTCTCTCTCTCAGATCCCTTTCTCCTGCTCTGTGATCCCTCCCGCCCCTCTCTCTCTGTCTGATCCCTTCCTGTCTCCCTTTTTCTCATTCTGATCCTTCTCTTTCACTCTCTCTCTCTCGTTATCTCTCTCTCTCTCTGATCTCCCCCCCCCCCCCTTCTCTCTCTCTCTCTCTCTCTCTCTATCTGTTCCCTCTCTCTTTCACACTCTGATCCTCCCTCACTCTCTCTTGATTCCTCTCACTTTCTCTGATCCCTCCCCCTCTCTCTCTGATCCCTCATTCTCCCTTTTGAACCCTCCGTCTCTCTCTTTCTTTCTTGATCCCTCCCTCTCTTTCTTTGATCCCTCTCTCTCACACTCTCTCTCCCTCTCTCTGTTCCCTCTCTTTGTCTTCCCTCTCTTTGTCTTCCCTTTCTCTCTGTTCCCTCTCTCTCTGTTCCCTCTCTCTCTGTTCCCTCTCAATCTGTTCCCTCTCAATCTGTTCCCTCTCAATCTGTTCCCTCTCAATCTGTTCCCTCTCCATCTGTTCCCTCTCCATCTGTTCCCTCTCCATCTGTTCCCTCTCCATCTGTTCCCTCTCCCTCTGTTCCCTCTCCCTCTGTTCCCTCTCCCTCTGTTCCCTCTCCCTCTGTTCCCTCTCCCTCTGTTCCCTCTCCCTCTGTTCCCTCTCCCTCTGTTCCCTCTCCCTCTGATCACTCCCTCTCTCTCTGATCCCTCCCTCTCTCTTTCTGATCTCCTCTAGCCCTGATCCCTCTCTCTTGCTCTGATCCCTCCCTCCCCCTCTCTCTTTCTCTTTCAGATTCCACCCACACACTCTCTCTTTGTCATCCCTCAACCTTTCCCAATCTCTTTTACCGATTCTCTTTCACTCTCTGATCCATCTGTCTTTCTTTGATTTTTCTCACTCTTTTTCTGTGATCCTCTTTTGCTCTCTTTCTCATCCCTTCCTCTCTCTGTCCTCCCAATCTCTCTCTCTCATCTCTCTGTCTCTGATCCCTCCATCTCTCTCACTCTCTTCCTTCTCTCTCTTTCTGATCCCTCTCCCTCTGATCCTCTCTCTCTCTGATCTCTCCCACTCTCCCTCTGAATGCTCACTCACACACTCTCTCTCTCTGATCCATCTCTCACTCTCTGATCCGTCCATCTTTCTCTCTCTCCCGGATCGATCTCTTTCTCTCTTCCCTCTCTTTCTTCCTTCTCTCTCTCTTTCTGATCTCTCTCTCTGTCTCTGATCCCAACCTCCTTCCATCTCTCTCTCCCATAACCCTCCATCTCTCTCTCCCCCATCCCTCCATCTCTCTCCCCCCGATCCCGCCATCTCTCTCCCCCCGATCCCTCCATCTCTCTCTCTCTCCCCGATCCCTCCATCTCTCTCTCTCTCTCCCCGATCCCGCCATCTCTCTCTCTCTCCCCGATCCCGCCATCTCTCTCTCTCTCTCCCCGATCCCGCCATCTCTCTCTCTCTCCCCGATCCCGCCATCTCTCTCTCTCTCTCTCCCTGATCCCTCCACCTCTCTCTCTCTCCCCGATCCCTCCACCTCTCTCTCTCTCCTGGATCCCTCCATCTCTCTCTCTGATCCCTCGCTATTACTCTCTGATCCTGCTCTCTCTCACTCTCATCTCTCTCTCTGATGTCTCTCTTTCTCTCTCTCGATCTCTGGTCCCGCCTTCTTTCTCTCTGATCCCTCATTCTCATCCCTCCCTCTCTCTCGCTGATCTCTCCCCCTCTCTCTCATCCCTCGCCCTCTCTCTCCCTGATCACTCTTACTCCCTCTCTCTGATCCTTCCTGATCTCTCTCCCTTTCACTAGTCCCCCTCTCTTATCCCACCATCTCTCTCTCTCTCTCTGATCCTTCTCTCTTTCTCTCTCTGATCCCTCTCTCTCCCATTCTCTCTGATCTTTCTATCGGATCCCTTTCTCTCTCTGATCTCTTTCTCTCTCTCAGATCATTCTTTCTCTGATCCATCGCTCTCTTCTCTCTGATACTTCCCTCCTCACTCTCTGATCCTCCCCATCTCGCTCTGATCATAAGAACATAAGAAATAGGAGCAGGAGTAGGCCATCTAGCCCCTTGAGCCTGCCCCGCCATTCAATAAGATCATGGCTGATCTGAAGTGGATCAGTTCCACTTACCCGCCTGATCCCTATAAACCCTAATTCCCCGACCGATCAGGAATCCATCTATCCGTGATTTAAACATATTCAACGAGGTAGCCTCCACCACTTCACTGGGTAGAGAATTCCAGAGATTCACCACCCTCTGAGAGAAGGGGCGGCACGGTAGCACAGTGGTTAGCACTGCTGCTTCACAGCTCCAGGGACCTGGGTTCGATTCCCGGCTTGGGTCACTGTCTGTGTGGAGTTTGCACATTCTCCTCGTGTCTGTGTGGGTTTCCTCCGGGTGCTCCGGTTTCCTCCCACAGTCCAAAGATGTGTGGGTTAGGTTGATTGGCCATGCTAAAAAAAATTGCCCCTTAGTGTTCTGAGATGCGTAGGTTAGAGGGATTAGCGGGTAAAAATGTAGGGATATGGGGGTAGGGTCTGGGTGGGATTGTGGTCGGTGCAGACACGATGGGCCGAATGGCCTCCTTCTGCACTGTAGGGTTTCTATGATTCTATGAAGTTGTTCCTCCTCAACTCTGTCCTAAACTGACCCCCCTTTATTTTGAGGCTGTGCCCTCTAGTTCTAGCTTCCTTTCTAAGTGGAAAGAATCTCTCCACCTCTACCCTATCCAGCCCCTTCATTATCTTATAGGTCTCTATAAGATCCCCCCCCCCCCCCAGCCTTCTAAATTCCAACGAGTACAAACCCAATCTGCTCAGTCTCTCCTCATAATCAACACCCCTCATCTCCGGTATCAACCTGGTGAACCTTCTCTGCACTCCCTCCAAGGCCAATATATCCTTCCGCAAATAAGGGGACCAATACTGCACACAGTATTCCAGCTGCAGCCTCACCAATGCCCTGTACAGATGCAGCAAGACATCTCTGCTTTTATATTCTATCCTCCTTGCGATATAGGCCAACATCCCATTTGCCTTCTTGATCACCTGTTGCACCTGCAGACTGGGCTTTTGCGTCTCATGCACAAGGGCCCCCAGGTCCCTTTGCACCGTAGCATGTTGTAATTTTTTTCCAATTAGGTAATCCAATTTGCTATTATTTCCTCCAAAGTGAATAACCTCGCATTTGTCAACGTTAAACTCCATCTGCCAGATCCTCGCCCACTCACTCAGCCTGTCCAAATCTCTCTGCAGACCTTCTACGCCCTCCACACGATTCACTTTTCCACTTATCTTTGTGTCATCTGCAAACTTTGTTACCCTACACTCAGTCCCCTCCTCCAGATCGTCTATATAAATGGTAAATAGTTGAGGCCCCAGTACCTATCCCTGCGGCACGCCACTTGTTACCATCTGCCAACCAGAAAAGCACCCATTTATTCCGACTCTCTGCTTCCTGTCGGATAGCTAATCCCCAATCCACGCTAACACCCTACCCCCAACTCCGTGTGACCCAATCTTCTTCAGCAACCTTTTGTGAGGCACCTTATCAACGCCTTTTGGAAATCCAAAAACACCGTATCCACCGGTTCCCCTCCGTCAACCGCCCTAGTCACATCTTCATAAAGATCCAACAAGTTCGTCAAGCATGACTTTTCCCTCATGAATCCATGCTGCGTCTGCTTAATCGAACCATTCTTATCCAGATGGCCTGCTATTTCTTCTTTAATGATGGATTCCAGCATTTTCACAACTACAGACGTTAAGCTAACCGGCCTGTAGTTACCCGCCTTTTGTCTATTTCGTTTTTTAAACAGCGGCGTAACATTAGCCGTTTTCCAATCCGCCGGCACTACCCCAGAATCCAACGAATTTTGATAGATAACCACTAACGCGTCCGCTATTACCTCTGAAATCTCCCTCTCTCACCCTTCCCCCTTTCTTTCTGATCCCTCCCTCTCTCCCTCATCTTCCACCCTCTCCCTTTCTCATCTTCCACCCTCTCTTTCTGATTACTCCCTCACTCTGATCCCTCACTCACTCTCTCTGATCCCTCTTTCTCACTCCAATCCCTCCATCCCTCCCTCTCTGATCCTCCTCTCTCTCTCTCTCTCTCAACCTGCTCTCTGATCCCCCTCGATCTCTCTCCATTTCAATAATTTTTCCTTCTCTCCCTGATCTCACCCGTTCTCTCTCTGATACTTTCCTCTCTCAGACTGAATCCTCCCTCTCATCAAAATCATGGAATCCCTACAGTGTAGAAGGATGCCATTCGGCCCCCTCCCGCTGATCACACACCCCCTCCCTCCCGCTGATCACACACTCCCTCCCTCCCGCTGATCACAGATCCCCTCCCTCCCGCTGATCACACACCCCCTCCCTCCCTCCCGCTGATCACCCCCCTTCCTCCCTCCCGCTGATCACCCCCTCCCTCCCTCCCGCTGATCACACACCCCCTCCCTCACTCCCGCTGATCACCCCTCTCCCTCCCTCCCGCTGATCACACACCCCCTCCCTCCCTCCCGCTGATCACCCCCCTCCCTCCCTCCCACTGATCACCCCCTCCCTCCCTCCCGCTGGTCACACACCCCCTCCCTCACTCCCGCTGATCACCCCTCTCCCTCCCTCCCGCTGATCACACACCTCCTCCCTCCCTCCCGCTGATCACACACCCCCTCCCTCCCTCCCGCTGATCACACACCACCTCCCTCCCGCTGATCACACACCCCCTCCCTCCCTCCCGCTGATCACACACCCCCTCCCTCCTGCTGATCACACACCCCCTCCCTCCTGCTGATCACACACCCCCTCCCTCCCGCTGATCATACACCCCCTCCCTCCCTCCCGCTGATCACACACCCCCTCCTCCTGCTGATCACACACCCCCTCCCTCCCGCTGATCACACACCCCCTCCCTCCCGCTGATCATACACCCCCTCCCTCCCTCCCGCTGATCACACACCCCCTCCTCCCGCTGATCACACACCCCCTCCCGCTGATCACACACCCCCTCTCTGGTCTCTCTTTCTCTCTCTCTCTCTCTCTCTCCCTCTCTTTGATCCCTCTCTATCTGATCCCTTTCTCTCTGATCCATAAGCCCTCACTCTCTCTGTAAACTCACTATTTCTCATCGACCCATTCCTCTCTGGAACAGGATGGGAGCCATGTTCGATGATACTTATTTTTGGCTGTCGTCATCCTCAAATGGATCATCTTTACAAAGAAGAAATGATGGAAGCAAAGAAGAAAGGAGTTTTCAAAGAAATTTACACTGCATATTCAAGAGATCCAGATAGAAAAAAGGTAATGTGCGATGGAGAGTAGATGTTATTGTGGCTGGGAGAGAGGGTGATACAGAGAGAGGGTTGAGTTGGACAGATTATGTGATAAAGAGAGTAGGAGAGTGTGTCTAATTGAGAGTCTGTGGGAGAGAGCATGTACTGGATGGAATGGGGACAGAGCCTGTGAGGGAGAGAGGGGGGAGAGTGGGAGAATGGGTGTGTTAGAGAGAAAAAAAGTGAGTGGGACAGAGGGTCTTGTAGAGAGAAAGAGAGTTGAGGGGGATCAAACTGTATGATACAGAGAGAGATGACAGAGCAGATGATAGAGAGGGAGGGGAAAGTGGGTCAGACAGTGTGGGAGGGAGGAGAGTGCAACGGGGCATATGTAAGAGAGAGAAAGAGAGTGGAATAGAGCCTGTGATAGAGAGGTGAATGGGGGTGTGCATTTAATAGAAAGGGAGAAAGCACAGAGTGTGTTAACGTGCCTGATAGAGATAGAGAGTGGAGGGTCAACTTCTATAATTTATAAAAAAAGGCAAATTAGCCATAGTCCCAGATGACAATAGGCTGTGACTAGTGGTGATTTAACCTGAGGATCAACAACACCTCAGGCGTGGGGCACAGTTGAGAAGGCAGTACAGGAATTGAACCCACGCTGCTGGTGTCACTTTGCATCACCAACCAGCTGTCCAACAAACTGAACGAAACCGACCAAACATGACTTGGATGAGAGGATTTCAGGAATAGTTGCCAAATTTGCTGATGACAGAAAGATAGACAGGGAAGTAACTTATTAAGAGAACACAAGAAGGTTACAAAGTGGGCAAATGTGAAATTGTCCATTTTGGCAGGAAGAATAAAATCCAGGAAATCACAGGCGTCCGTCAATGGTAGGGAAATTATTGGAAAAGATTCTTAGGCACAGGATTTACTCACATTTGGATACTCACTAGTGATAGACAGCATGATTTTGTGAAGGATAGGTCGTGCCTCACTAACTTGATCGAGTTGTTCGAGGAAGTGACAAAGATGATAGATGAGGGAAAGGCAGTAGATGCTGTATACATGGACTTCAGTAAAGCCTTTGACAGGGTACCTCATGGTCGACTAATACGGAAAGTGAAGTCACACAGGATCAGAGTGATAAACAGCTGTTGCCAGAAAAATCAAAACCTTATGTAAATAAATCAAGAATTCTTGGGTATTCATACAAGAATAGTTTAAATTAAAGGTATACATCTTCAGAATGTTGTAGTCAACACTTTGAGCATTTTTGTGTGTACAAGATGAAATGTCACAGAATTATATAGATCACCTGGATGTTAAAGCTTGTCTTTCTCTCAGCATTGTCTGACGATTATACATAACCATATTTTAAAGTGTATCCCAGTGTATTTCAGAATTACATCTTTGACAGTTATCATTTCCCCAAACAAGATTTTCTGAAGTTGGTTTAACTACTCAGTGCCCACAATGTGCAGTCCTGGTAGCTCTGTCTTCCTCCTATCCTATCTGTATCTATTGTAACCATGTCCCTTAGTCCTTCACCAAAGAGAGGGACTTGATGGATGAGGAGCCTGGGGTAGGGTGTGTAGATATCTTGGGTTATGTCAATATCAAAAAGGAGGAGGTATTGGGTGTCATAAAAAGCATTAAAGTAGATAAGTCCCCAGGGCCTGATGGGATCTACCCCAGCATACTGAGAGAGGCAAGGGCAGAAATTGCTGGGGCCTTGATAGAAATCTTTGTATCCTCATTGGCTACAGGTGAAGTTCCAGAGGACTGGAAGATAGCCAATGTTGTTCCATTGTTTAAGAAGGGCAGCAGGGGTAATCCAGGAAATTATAGGCCGCTGAGCCTTACGTCAGTGGTAGGGAAATTATTGGAAAAGATTCTTAGGGACAGAATTTACTCACATTTGAAAACAAATGGACTAGTTGGACCAAGGAGCGGCACAGGCTTGGAGGGCCGAAGGGCCTGTTTCCTGTGCTGTACTGTTCTTTGTTCTTTAGTGTTTCGGCAGGATTTAAACTAGTGTGGCAGGGGGGTGGGGAACAAAACAGTAGGTCAGTAAATACTGAGGCTGGGGTTGAGCTGGGGGCCAGGGCAAGGCTAGCTAAGAAGAGGAGCACTCAGGAGGAGGATGACCTGAGTGGGCCTGGAGGTCTGGAGTGCATCTGCTTCAATGCGAGGAGCGTAACGGGTAAAACAGACGAACTTAGGGCCTTAATGCTTATGCGGAATTTGGATGTGGTTGCGGTGACGGAAACTTGGTTAAAAGAAGGACAGGACTGGCAGCTGAATATTCCGGGGTATAAGTGTTTTAGGCGAGACAGAGGAGGGGCTAAAAAAGGTGGGGGAGTAGCGATATTAGTTAAGGAGCATATTACCGTGGTGCAGAGGGTAGACAACTTAGAGGGGTCATGTACTGAGTCACTGTGGGTGGAACTCAGAAACAGGAAGGGTGCAGTCACTATGCTGGGGGTGTACTACAGACCACCCAACAGCCCACGGGAAGTGGAGGAAAGGATATGTCAGGAGATTCTGGATAGGTGCAGAAAACATAGGGTTGTTGTAGTGGGGGACTTTAATTTCCCTGGCACAGACTGGAAAGTGCTTAGAGCTGGGGGTCCGGACAGGGAGGAATTTGTAAAATCCGTACTGGAAGGTTCTTTGGAACAGTATGTAGATAGCCCGACTAGAGAGGGGGCTATACTGGACCTAGTTCTGGGAAATGAGCCCGGTCAGGTCGTCAAAGTTTCGGTAGGGGAACATGTGGCAAATAGTGACCACAACTCTGTTAACTTTAGGATAGTAATGGACAAGGATGAGTGCTGTCCTACGGGCAGGGTGCTAAATTGGGGGAAGGCTAACTATAGCCGGATTAGGCAGGAATTGGTGGATGTTGATTGGGAGAGGATGTTCGAGGGTAAGTCCGCGTCTGGCATGTGGGAGTCTTTTAAGGAACTATTGATAAGGCTGCAGGATAGGCATGTGCCTGTAAAAAGGAAAGATAGGAAAGGTAGGATTCGAGAGCCGTGGATAACCAGGGAAATTGAGGATCTGATTAAAATGAAAAGGGAGGCGTTACGTTAAGTCCAGGCAACAGAAAACAGATGGAGCTCTGGAGGAATACAGAGAGAGTAGGAAAGAACTCAAACGGGGAGTTAGAAGGGCAAAAAGAGGTCACGAGATGTTCTTGGCAGGCAGGATTAAGGAGAATCCTAAGGCATTCTATTCATACGTTAGGAACAAAAGAGTTGTCAGGGAGAAAATCGGACCTCTCAGGGACAAAGGAGGGGAATTATGCTTAGAACCCAAGGGAATAGGGGAGATCCTAAATGAATACTTTGCATCGGTATTCACGAAGGAGAGGGGCGTGTTAACCAGGAGTGTCTCGGAGGGAGGTGTTGACCCGTTAGAGAAAATCTCCATGACAAGAGAGGAAGTGTTAGGTTTTTTAGGGAATTAAAACTGACAAAGCCCCAGGGCCTGATGGCATCTATCCTCGACTGCTCAGGGAGACGAGAGATGAAATTGCTGGGCCTCTGACGGAAATCTTTGTCGCTTCTTTGGACACGGGTGAGGTCCCTGAGGATTGGAGGATAGCGAATGTGGTCCCGTTGTTTAAGAAGGGTAGCAGGGATAACCCAGGAAATTATAGGCCGGTGAGCTTGACGTCCGTGGTAGGGAAGTTGTTGGAACAAAGAACAAAGAACAGTACAGCACAGGAAACAGGCCCTTCGGCCCTCCAAGCCTGTGCTGCTCCTTGGTCCAACTAGACCAATCGTTTGTATCCCTCCATTCCCAGGCTGCTCATGTGACTATCCAGGTAAGTCTTAAACGATGTCAGCGTGCCTGCCTCCACCACCCTACTTAAACATAGAACATAGAAAGCCACAGCACAAACAGGCCCTTCGGCCCACAGGTTGCGCCGATCACATCCCCACCTCTAGGCCTATCTATAGCCCTCAATCCCATTAAATCCCATGTACTCATCCAGAAGTCTCTTAAAAGACCCCAACGAGTTTGCCTCCATCACCACCGACGTCAGCCGATTCCACTCACCCACCACCCTCTGAGTGAAAAACTTACCCCTGACATCTCCTCTGTACCTACCCCCCAGCACCTTAAACCTGTGTCCTCTCGTAGCAACCATTTCAGCCCTTGGAAATAGCCTCTGAGAGTCTACCCTATCCAGACCTCTCAACATCTTGTAAACCTCTATCAGGTCACCTCTCATCCTTCGTCTCTCCAGGGAGAAGAGACCAAGCTCCCTCAACCTATCCTCATAAGGCATGCCCCCCAATCCAGGCAACATCCTTGTAAATCTCCTCTGCACCCTTTCAATGGCTTCAACATCTTTCCTGTAATGAGGTGACCAGAACTGCGCGCAGTACTCCAAGTGGGGTCTAACCAGGGTCCTATAAAGCTGCAGCATTATCTCCCGACTCCTAAACTCAATCCCTCGATTAATGAAGGCCAGTACGCCGTACGCCTTCTTGACCGTATCCTCCACCTGCGAGGCCGATTTAAGAGTCCTATGGACCCGGACCCCAAGGTCCTTCTGATCCTCTACACTGCTAAGAATGGTACCCTTCATATTATACTGCTGCTTCATCCCATTGGATCTGCCAAAATGGATCACCACACACTTATCCGGGTTGAAGTCCATCTGCCACTTCTCCGCCCAGTCTTGCATTCTATCTATGTCTCGCTGCAACTTCTGACATCCCTCCAAACTATCCACAACACCACCTACCTTGGTGTCGTCAGCAAACTTACCAACCCATCCCTCCACTTCCTCATCCAGGTCATTTATGAAAATGACAAACAGCAAGGGTCCCTGGCAGCGCATTCCAGGCCCCCACCACCCTCTGTGTAAAAAACGTCCCTCTGATGTCTGAGTTATACTTCGCCCCTCTCAGCTTGAGCCCGTGACCCCTCGTGATCGTCACCTCCGACCTGGGAAAAAGCTTCCCACTGTTCACCCTATCTATACCCTTCATAATCTTGTATACCTCTATTAGATCTCCCCTCATTCTCCGTCTTTCCAAGGAGAACAACCCCAGTCTACCCAATCTCTCCTCATAGCTAGGATTCTTAGAGACAGGATGTATGTGCATTTAGAACGGAACAATCTCATTAGTGACAGACAGCATGGTTTTGTAAGAGGGAGGTCGTGCCTTACAAATTTGGTGGAGTTTTTTGAGGAAGTGACAAAAACGGTTGATGAAGGAAGGGCTGTGGATGTCGTCTATATGGATTTCAGTAAGGCATTTGACAAAGTCCCACATGGCAGGTTGGTTAAGAAGGTTAAGGCTCATGGGATACAAGGAGAAGTGGCTAGATGGGTGGGGAACTGGCTTGGCCATAGGAGACAGAGGGTAGTGGTCGAAGGGTCTTTTTCCGCTGGAGGTCTGTGACCAGTGGTGTTCATGATGTGGAGATGCCGGCGTTGGACTGGGGTAAACACAGTAAGAAGTTTAACAACACCAGGTTAAAGTCCAACAGGTTTATTTGGTAGCTTTTGCTACCAAATAAACCTGTTGGACTTTAACCTGGTGTTGTTAAACTTCTTACCAGTGGTGTTCCGCAGGGCTCTGTACTGGGACCTCTGCTATTTGTGATATATATAAATGATTTGGAAGAAGGTGTAACTGGTGTAATCAGCAAGTTTGCGGATGACACGAAGATGGCTGGACTTGCGGATAGCGAAGAGCATTGTCGGGCAATACAGCAGGATATAGATAGGCTGGAAAATTGGGCGGAGAGGTGGCAGATGGAGTTTAATCCGGATAAATGCGAAGTGATGCATTTTGGAAGAAATAATGTAGGGAGGAGTTATACAATAAATGGCAGAGTCATCAGGAGTATAGAAACACAGAGGGGCCTAGGTGTACAAGTCCACAAATCCTTGAAGGTGGCAACACAGGTGGAGAAGGTGGTGAAGAAGGCATATGGTATGCTTGCCTTTAAGGACGGGGTATAGAGTATAAAAGCTGGAGTCTGATGATGCAGCTGTATAGAACGCTGGTTAGGCCACATTTGGAGTACTGCGTCCAGTTCTGGTTGCCGCACTACCAGAAGGACGTGGAGGCGTTAGAGAGAGTGCAGAGAAGGTTTACCAGGATGTTGCCTGGTCTTAGCTATGAGGAGAGATTGGGTAAACTGGGGTTGTTCTCCCTGGAAAGACGGAGAATGAGGGGAGATCTAATAGAGGTGTACAAGATTATGAAGGGGATAGATAGGGTGAACGGTGGGAAGCTTTTTCCCAGATCAGAAGTGGCGTTCACGAGGGGTCACGGGCTCAAGGTGAGAGGGGCGAAGTATAAGTCAGATATTAGAGGGATGTTTTTTACACAGAGGGTGGTGGGGGCCTGGAATGCGCTGCCAAGTAGGGTGGTGGAGGCAGGCACGCTGACATCGTTTAAGACTTACCTGGATAGTCACATGAGCAGCCTGGGAATGGAGGGATACAAACGATTGGTCTAGTTGGACCAAGGAGCGGCACAGGCTTGGAGGGCCGAAGGGCCTGTTTCCTGTGCTGTACTGTTCTTTGTTCTTTGTATTAGTGATAGACAGCAACAGGTTTTGTGAAGGGGAGGTCGTGTCTCACTAACTTGATCGAGTTTTTCGAGGAAGTGACAAAAATGATAGATGAGGGAAAGGCAATGGATTTTGTGTACATGGACTTCAGTAAAGTCTTTGACAAGGTACCTCATGGTAGACTGGTACGAAAGGTGAAGTCACACCGGATCAGAGGAGAGCTGGCAAGATGGATACAGAACTGGCTTGGCCGTAGAAGACAGAGGGGTGCTTTTCTGAGTGGAAAACTGTTCCACAGGGATCAGTTCTGGGACCTTTGTTGTTCGTAGTATATACAAATGACTTGGAGGAAAATATAGCTGGTCTGTGTAGTAAGTTCGCAGACGACACAAAATTTGGTGGAGTTGCTGATAGTGAAAATTATTGTGTGGAGATGCCGGCGTTGGACTGGGGTAAACACAGTAAGAAGTTTAACAACACCAGGTTAAAGTCCAACAGGTTTATTTGGTAGCAAAAGCCACACAAGCTTTTGGAGCTGCAAGCCCCTTCTTCAGGTGAGTGGGAATTCTGTTCACAAACAGAGCTTATAAAGACACAGACTCAATTTACAGAATAATGGTTGGAATGCGAATACTTACAACTAATCAAGTCTTTAAGAAACAAAACAGCATGAATGGAGGGAGCATCAAGACAGGCTAAAAAGATGTGTATTGTCTCCAGACAAGACAGCCAGTGAAACTCTGTGGGAGTTACAAATAGTGTGACATGAAGCCAATATCCCGGTTGAGGCCGTCCTCGTGTGTGCGGAACTTGGCGACACACGACGGCGCAGTCGCTGAGCAGAAACTGATAGCCAAGTTCCGCACACACGAGGACGGCCTCAACCGGGATATTGGCTTCATGTCACACTATTTGTAACTCCCACAGAGTTTCACTGGCTGTCTTGTCTGGAGACAATACACATCTTTTTAGCCTGTCTTGATGCTCTCTCCACTCATGCTGTTTTGTTTCTTAAAGACTTAATTAGTTGTAAGTATTCGCATTCCAACCATTATTCATGTAAATTGAGTCTGTGTCTTTATAAGCTCTGTTTGTGAACAGAATTCCCACTCACCTGAAGAAGGGGCTTGCAGCTCCGAAAGCTTGTGTGGCTTTTGCTACCAAATAAACCTGTTGGACTTTAACCTGGTGTTGTTAAACTTCTTACAGTGAAAATTATTGCCAGAGGATACAGCAAGATATAGACCAGTTGGAGACTTGGGCGGAGAAATTGCAGATGGAGTTCAACCCGAACAAATGTGAGGTATTGTCTTTTGGAAGGTCCAATGCATGTAGGAATCATTCAGTAAATAGATAAGGTAGTCAAAAAGGCATATGGCATGCTTGCTTTCATCAGTCGTGGCATTGAGTATAAAAATTGGCAGATCATGCTCCTGCTATACAGAACCTCAGCTTGGCCTCCCTTGGAATATTGTGTACAATTCTGGTCGCCACACTACCAGAAGGATGTGGATGCTCTGGAGAGGATACAGAAGAGGTTTACCAGGATGTTGCCTAGTCTGGAGGGTATTAGCTACGGGGAGAGGTTGGATAAACTCAGTTTGTTTGCACTGGAACTGAGGAGGTTGAGGGACAACCTGATAGAGGTTTACAAGATTATGAGTGGCATGGACAGAGTGGATAGCCAGATGCACTTTCATAGCATAGAAAAGTCAAGTACTAGAGAACATAGGTTTAACGTGTGTGGGGAAAAGTTTAGAGGAGATGTGCGAGGCAAGTTTTTTGCATAGAGGGTGGTGAATATCTGGAACACGCAGCCCGGGGAGGTGGTGGGAGCAAGTACAATAGCAGCATTTAAGGGGCACCTAGATGAATACATGATTAGGATAGGAATGTAGGGATATGGACTCCATAAGTGCATGTGGTTTTAGTTTAGGCAGGCATCATGATCGACGCAGGCTTGGAGGGCCGAAGGGTCTGTACTGTTCTTTGTTGTTCTTTGTTCGTTGTTCTCATTATCTAAGTGGTGAGAGGTTACAGGGCTCTGAGGTGCAGAGGTGTCTGGGTGTCACAGTTCAAGAATCATAAAAGTATTCAGGGATGCAAGTAAATAGGAAAGCTAATAGAATGTTACTGATTATTGCGAGAGGAATTGAATATAAAAGTAGGTGATGCTTCAGTTGCACAGAGAGACTACATCTGGAGTACTTTGTACATTATCGGTCTCTTTATTTAAAGAAGAATGTTAATTGTTGGAAACAGTTCAGAGAATGTTTACGAGACTAATAACTGGAATGGGCAGTTTATCTCATAAGGAATGTTTGGACAGGCTGGGCTTGTATCCACTGGAGTTTAGAAGAGTAAGAGGCAACTTGATTGAAACATTTAAGATCCTGAGGTGACTTGACAGGGTGGATGTGAAGAGGATGTTTCATCTTGTGGGAGAATCTAGATCTGGGTCAATGTTTCAAAATAAGAAGTCATCCATTTAAGGTGACATGAGGTGAAGTTTTTGCTCTCAAAAAATTGAGAGTCTCTGGAACACTCTTCCTAAAAAGATGGTGGAAGCAGTTTTTGAATATTTTTAAAGCAGAGGTGGATAGATTCTTCGTAAGCAAGGGGTGAAAGGTTATATGGGGATTTGAGGTTACTATCAGATCAGCCATGATCTAATTAAATGAGGAAGCAGGCTTGAGGGGTTAAAAGGTGTACTCCTGCTCCTTGTATAAATGATGGAGCAACAGAGAGTAGAGAGTGTGAGCGAACCTGTGATGGAGAGAGTAAAAGAAGAGAGTGTAACACAGCATGTGATAGAGACGCAGAGGGAGAGAAATTGGGGCAGAGCATGTGATAGAAAGAAAGGGTGGAGTGGGGCAGAGTGCATGATAGATAGAGAGGAGAGTGGGACAAAGCATGTGATATAGAGAGAGAGAGATGCAAGTCAGAGAGAGCATGTGATAGAGAGAGACAAGGGTGCAGCAGAGCGTGTTGAAAGAGAGAGGGAGGAGAATGAGATAGAGCGTGTGATGGAGGGAGTGGGACAGAGCATGTGATGGAGAGAGAGGGAGAGTAGGACAGAGCATGTGATAGAGAAGGGCAGTGGGTCAGAGTGCATGATAGAGAGAGAGGTGAGTGGAACAGAGCATGTGATAGAAGAGAGAGAGTTGAAGAGAACATGTGGTAGAGGGAGACAAGACAGTGCAGCAGAACATGTTGAGAAAGAGAGAGGGAGGAGAATGGGACATGCATCTGATAGGGAGAGACAACAGATTGGAACAGAGTAAGGTGGAGAGAGTGGGACAGAGCATTTGATGGAGAGAGAGGAAGAGAGTGGGACAGAGTGTGTGATGGAGAGAAAGAGGTGAGTCAGAGAGAGCATGTGATAGAGACATGAGGGCGCAGCAGAGTGTGTTGAGAGAGAGAGGAAATTGGGCCATGCGTGTGATGGAGAGAGACAACAGATTGGGACAGAGTCTGTGATGCAAAGAGAGGGACAGAGCGTGTTGGGAGAGAGAGCAGGGAGAAAGAGAGAGTTTGACACTGGTTAAAAGTGGGAGAGGGCATACACACAACAATATTTGAAGCCCTTTCAGCAGACAATCATTTTGCCTGTTAACTTTGATTTAATTTATTTTCTTGGTTATTTAGTTGACTTGTTTTCATCCCCTAGGTGTACGTACAGGATATCATTCAAACACAACTATCTGTTGAGCTGTTCCACATCTTGCATTCAAGGAAGGGACACCTGTATATTTGTGGTGATGTTACAATGGCACAAGAAGTTGCAAAAACTATCCAAGAAATTGTTGCCAGTCAGGGAGACATGAGTTTCAATGACGCAGCAACCTATATTGCAAAACTGAAGGTAAGCAAACGATTTGCCTGCCAGCTTATCAAGTGACAATATTCCAGTGCCCTAGAAAATGGTGAGAGGCAAAGAGACCATTTGATTTGGGTTGTAAACAGATGAGCAGTTTAAATCAACAATCTCAAGTGTGATTTGAGAAAGAAATGTTTAGCATAACTTGCTGGTGAATCTTGATCTGAATAGAATCAGATACTCTGGGCAGGATTTTACAGCCTCGCTCAAATGATTTTGTGGCGGTTGAGGCGGTAGAATTCCAGCGTCTGAAGCTTTCTTCTTTGAAAAAACACATGGACAAAGGCTGTTCTGCCCCTCTACCTGTGCTTTAAAATGCCTGTGCTTTAAAAGCCTTTTAAAATAGCAGCAAAGCTTCGTCACAGAGTGACAGTCAATCAATATTTTCTCAGGGATCGGTATTGGGCCCCTTGCTTTTCCTGATTTATATTAGTGATCTTGATGTGCAGAGGACAAATTCAAAGTTTGCGGATGACATAAAACTTGGCAGTATTATAAACTGTAAGCAGGACAATATAGAATTTCAAAAAGACCTTGACATGTTGGTGGATGGGCAGATAGGTGGCAGATGAAATTTAGTGTTGGGAAGTGTAAGGTTCCTGAAAAATTCCTGAAAAATTTCCATTTTAGTTGGAAGAACATGGAGAGGAAGTGTAAAATAAGGCATAAAATTTTTCAGGGGGTGCAGGAGCAGAGGGACCTGAGTGCATATGTGCATAAATTACTGAAGGTGGCAGGACAGGTGGAGAGAGCAGTTAATAAAATATATCATATCTTGGACTTTATTAATATGGGCCAAAGGACAAGGGCTAGGAGGGCTACACTAAATTTATACAGGTTAGACCTCAAGAGAGAAAATGCTGGAAAATCTCAGCAGGTCTGGCAGCATATGTAAGGGGAGAAAAAAAAGAGCTGACGTTTTGATTCCAGGTCTCTCTTTATCAAAGCTAAAAGGCAGAGAAAGTGGGAGAGAGTGTGAGAAAGTGGCAGGGCGAGGGAATGAAAAATGAGTCATAGCCACAAAAACAAGGGGAAGGCTAAGAGGTGCTAATGGCAGTCTATAGAGAGAATAGAAGGTGTGAATAACCAAACAGCAGAGAAGCTGAAATCAGAGCTGTGACAGATGGAGATGTGGGGGAGGGTGGAGATGAGTGGGAGAGAGGTAAAGTTGAGAAAAGGGGGGAAACGGGAACCAAAGGGGGAGAAAGGTCAGAAAAGGGGGATAAAATAGGGGGAAAGAGTGGTGGGGGGGGAAGAAAAATAAAGAAAGACAATAAATAAAAGGTAGAGAACAGTTAACAATTTAAAAAATGAATACAAAGGGGACGAATTGGGGTAGAGCTAATCAGCTGGAGTTGTTGAATTGTTGTAATGCGTCTAGCCAGAAGATGGGATGTCGTTCCTCCAGTTTGCGTTGAGCTTCACTTGAACTTTGCAGCAGGCCAAGGACAGACATGGGAGTAGGATTGTGTGTTAAAATGGCAAGCAACAGGAAGGTCAGGGTCCTGGTTGCGCAGAGATGGTAGGTGCTCAGCAAAGCAATCACCCAGTCTACTTTGATCACTCCAATATAGAGGAGACCACATTGGGAGCAGCAAGTGCAACAGACCAAATTGAAAGAGATGCAAGTGAAACCCTGCTTAACCTAGAATGAGTGTTTTGGACCTTGGATGGTAAGCATGGAAGAGGTAAAGACGAGGTGTTGCACCTTCTGCGATTGCATGGGAAGGTGCTTTGGATGATGGGAGAGGTGTTGGGTACAATGGAGGAGTGGGGACTAGGTTATCCAGGAGGGAACAGTCTCTGGAATGCTGACAGAGGAAGTGGTGGGAAGATGTGTTTAACGGTGGCATCACGCTGAAGTTGGCGAAAATGGCAGAGGATTATGATCTGCATGCGGATATC
Source organism: Mustelus asterias (assembly GCF_964213995.1). NCBI lineage: Eukaryota > Metazoa > Chordata > Chondrichthyes > Carcharhiniformes > Triakidae > Mustelus > Mustelus asterias. The sequence goes on along the minus strand of NC_135804.1, from coordinate 72,900,330 downwards.
TCCCACTTGCCATGCCTTTTAGCTTTGACAAAGGGTCATCTGGACTTGAAACGTCAGCTTTTTTTTCTCTCCTTACAGATGCTGTCAGACCTGTTGAGATTTTCCAGCATTTTCTCTTTTGGTTTCAGATTCCAGCATCCGCAGTAATTTGCTTTTAACTAGTTAGACCTCAGCTGGAATATTATGTACAGTTATGGATGCCACACTATAGGAAGGGTGTGAACATATTGTAGAGAGTGCAGGGTTTACAAGAATGATTCCAGGGATGAGAAACTTCAGTTATGAGGATAGATTGGAGAGATGGGACTGTTCTACTTGGCGAGAAGGCGGCAAAGAGGAGATTTGATAGAGCTGTTCAAAATCATGAGGGGCTTGGATATAGTAGATAGGGAGAAACTGTTTCTGCTTGTAAAAGGATCAAGAATGAGAGGGCACAGATATAAAGTAATTTGCAGAAGAAACAAATGTAACATGAGAAAAAACTTCTTCACACGAGTGGTCGTGTGGGCCTGGAATGCACTGCCTGGAAGTGTGGTGGAAGTAGGTTCAATCAGGGCATTCAGGAGGACATGAGATGACGATTTGAATGGAAACAATGTGCATGGGTACGGGGAAAAGGCAGGAGAATGGCACTAAGTCATGATGCTTGTCAGGGAGAAAATCGGACCTCTCAGGGACAAAGGAGGGGAATTATGCTTAGATCCCAAGGGAATAGGGGAGATCCTAAATGAATACTTTGCATCGGTATTCACGAAGGAGAGGGGCGTGTTAACCGGGAGTGTCTCGGAGGGAGGTGTTGACCCGTTAGAGAAAATCTCCATTACAAGAGAGGAAGTGTTAGGTTTTTTAGGGAACATTAAAACTGACAAAGCCCCAGGGCCTGATGGCATCTATCCTCGACTGCTCAGGGAGACGAGAGGTGAAATTGCTGGGCCTCTGACGGAAATCTTTGTCGCTTCTTTGGACACGGGTGAGGTCCCTGAGGATTGGAGGATAGCGAATGTGGTCCCGTTGTTTAAGAAGGGTAGCAGGGATAACCCAGGAAATTATAGGCCGGTGAGCTTGACGTCCGTGGTAGGGAAGTTGTTGGAGAGGATTCTTAGAGACAGGATGTATGTGCATTTAGAACGGAACAATCTCATTAGTGACAGACAGCATGGTTTTGTAAGAGGGAGGTCGTGCCTTACAAATTTGGTGGAGCTTTTTGAGGAAGTGACAAAAACGGTTGATGAAGGAAGGGCCGTGGATGTCGTCTATATGGATTTCAGTAAGGCATTTGACAAAGTCCCACATGGCAGGTTGGTTAAGAAGGTAAGGCTCATGGGATACAAGGAGAAGTGGCTCGATGGGTGGAGAACTGGCTTGGCCATAGGAGACAGAGGGTAGTGGGCGAAGGGTCTTTTTCCGGCTGGAGGTCTGTGACCAGTGGTGTTCCGCAGGGCTCTGTACTAGGACCTCTGCTATTTGTGATATATATAAATGATTTGGAAGAAGGTGTAACTGGTGTAATCAGCAAGTTTGCGGATGACACGAAGATGGCTGGAATTGCGGATAGCGAAGAGCATTGTCGGGCAATACAGCAGGATATAGATAGGCTGGAAAATTGGGCGGAGAGGTGGCAGATGGAATTTAATCCGGATAAATGCGAAGTGATGCATTTTGGAAGAAATAATGTAGGGAGGAGTTATACAATAAATGGCAGAGTCATCAGGAGTATAGAAACACAGAGGGACCTAGGTGTGCAAGTCCACAAATCCTTGAAGGTGGCAACACAGATGGAGAAGGTGGTGAAGAAGGCATATGGTATGCTTGCCTTTATAGGACGGGGTATAGAGTATAAAAGCTGGAGTCTGATGATGCAGCTGTATAGAACGCTGGTTAGGCCACATTTGGAGTACTGCGTCCAGTTCTGGTCGCCGCACTACCAGAAGGACGTGGAGGCATTGGAGAGAGTGCAGAGAAGGTTTACCAGGATGTTGCCTGGTATGGAGGGTCTTAGCTATGAGGAGAGATTGGGTAGACTGGGGTTGTTCTCCTTGGAAAGACGGAGAATGAGGGGAGATCTAATAGAGGTATACAAGATTATGAAGGGTATAGATAGGGTGAACAGTGGGAAGCTTTTTCCCAGGTCGGAGGTGACGATCACGAGGGGTCACGGGCTCAAGCTGAGAGGGGCGAAGTATAACTCAGACATCAGAGGGACGTTTTTTACACAGAGGGTGGTGGGGGCCTGGAATGCGCTGCCAAGTAGGGTGGTGGAGGCAGGCACGCTGACATCGTTTAAGACTTACCTGGATAGTCACATGAGCAGCCTGGGAATGGAGGGATACAAACGATTGGTCTAGTTGGACCAAGGAGCGGCACAGGCTTGGAGGGCCGAAGGGCCTGTTTCCTGTGCTGTACTGTTCTTTGTTCTTTGTTTGGAGAACCGGTGCACACTTGATGGACCAAATGGCCTCTTTCTGCACTGTAATGATTCTATGATTCTGAAACTGTGACTGTCTATAATTCTACCTCTCCCCACCCCACAAATATAAACACAAGGGAAACTGAAAGTTATGATACAGTTTCCTGAATTAAATTTGTATCAGACGCTTCCTCAACTTTATAAGTGGTTAAAATTTAGATATGAAGATGCATCACATGCATACAGCAAACATTGCTGAGTAAAGAAAGCATATCATTTTTGTTTTTCATATTCTACATCACTGCAAAGATGGTTGTTAACAATTATAACAAAATCATATTATATACTACAATTTATAGTTGGAAATAGAAATCTTGGGGTTTTGCTATTTTACCCACCTTATCTGATCACAGCCCCTAATGAAAGAACTTACAGTGGCACTGCTGCCTCACAGTGCCAGGGACCGGTGTTCGATTCTCCCCATATCAGCGTGGGTTTCCTCCGGGTGCTCTGGTTTCCTCCCACAGTTCAAAGATGTGCAGATTAGTTTGATTGGCCATAGTAAATTGCCCCTTAGTGTCAGGGAGATGACCAGGGTAATATGTGGGGTTGCAGGGATAGGGCCCCGGTGGGATTGTTGTCGGTGCAGGCTCAATGGGCTGAATGACCGCCTTCTGCACTGTAGGAATTCTATGATTCTATTAGTGTTGTTAATTTTGTGAAAATACTGTTTAAAATTATTGATGAAATCACCTTCTGCTATGTTTCAGATTCTTACAAGTCTCTGAAACAAAAATAGTTCTCTCATCTGGGTTTTTTGTGAATGATTTTGAATCTATGACCTCGGGTTATTGAACCATTTACAAGAAGGAATCTATGAAAACACTCGTCATCTTAACAACCTCTTAATCTCTGTGATGTCATCAGGGGCTGTGTGCTGGAAGGGCGGTACTTTTCGCAACTTTCTTAACAGTTTCCGCCGATCAAGATGGCCACAGGAAGTCAACCCAAAAATCACAAGGCACACTGATGGAAAACCACCATCAGGAATCCGTGTAATGAGGATCAGCTCTGTAGCCTTACTACACTAGACTTAGAAGCAGCAAGGTGGCACAGTGGTTAGCACTGCTGCCTCACAGCGCAGGGACCCGGGTTCAATTTTGGCCTCAGGTCACTGTTGTGCGGAGTTTGCACATCCTCCCCGTGTCTACGTGGGTTTCCTCGGTTGCTTCGGTTTCCTCCTAAACTCCAAAGATATGTGGGTTAGGTGCATTGGCCATGCTAAAATTGCCCCTTCGTGTCAGGGAGATTAGCAGAGTAAATATGTGGGGTTATAAGGTTGGATTTGGATTGGATATGGGCCTGGGTGGGATTGTGGTTGGTGCAGGCTCGATGGGCCGAATGCCTCGTTTTGTACTGTTGGTAGGTTCTTTACTCAGAGCGTGGTTGGGGTGTGGAATGGACTGCCTGCTGTGATAGTGGAGTCGGACACTTTAGGAACTTTCAAATGGTTATTGGATAGGCACATGGAGCACACCAGAATGATCGGGAGTGGGATAGCTTGATCTTGGTTTCGGACAAAGCTCGGCACAACATCGAGGGCTGAAGGGCTGTGCTGTACTGTTCTTTGTTCGATCTATGATTCTATGACTCTTGATTAGAAGTGTGCTGCTAAGGGCAGCAGCAGCCAACTTAATGAATGCAAGGGGAGTGCCTTGGAGAGTGAAGAAATTGCTGTGTGCATAACTGTGTTTTGTTGCTGACCTTGAACTGTATCAAACCATGATTTGGATTGTACCTTGACCTGTAGGGGAACCCGCTCTGGTAATCTGACCTTTTAGTAGAATGGCATGGTGGCACAGTGGTTAGAACTGATCTCTCACAGCAGTAGTTTGATTTGGGTTTGATTCCGGTCTTGATTGTCTGTGTGGATTTTGTATGTTCTCCCCATGTCTGCATGGGTTTCCTCCCACACTTGAAAGATGTGCGGGTTAGATGTATTGGCCATGCTAAATTGCTGCTCAGTATCCCAAGATGTGTAGGTTAGGTGGAATGGCCATGGTAAATGTGCAGGGTTGTGTGGATAGGTTAGGGGCAGGGGATTGCCAATGTGTTTCGGCTATTAAAGAAGAATTGTAGAGACAAGCCAGGGAGCTACAAACGAGTGAGTCTCACGTCAGTGGTAGGAAAACTATTGGAGAAAATTCTGAAAGAGAGATTCTATCTCCACTTGAGAGGCAAGGTTTGATCAGGGATAGTCACCATGGCTTTGTCAGATGAAGGTCATATCTAAAATTGATTGAATATTTTGAGGCGTTGATCAGGTTTGTCGATGACGATAGTGCAGTTGATGTAGTCTATATGGTTTCAGGAAAGTCTTTTGACAAATTCCAACATGAGAGACTTATAAAGAAGACAAACGCACATGGGATACAAGTAGATTCAAAATTGGCTCAGTTGCAAAATACCTAAAGATATCAAAAATATATTGATGATTCTGTTGGGCGGTGGGGGCGAGTGGTGGTAGGATTAGTAAGTTTGTGGATGACACGAAGATTGGTAGGGTGGTTAACAGTGAGGCTGAGTGTCTTGGGCTACAAGAAAACATAGACAGTTTGGGCAAATGGGCAGATAAGTGGCAGATGAAATTTAACCCTGAACAGTGTGAGGTGATGTGGGGTTATAGGGTCAGATCTGGATTGGGTCTGGGATTGTGGTCAGTGCAGGCTCGATGGACCGAATGGAGTAATAATCCGAAAGGAGTAATTTGACAAAGAGCTGTGTACTTTGGAAGGAGTAATTTGGCAAGAAGCTATTCAAAGAATGGTACGACACTAGGAACTTCTGAGGAACAAAGGAACCTTGATGTGTTTGTCCATCAATCCTTGAAGGCAGAAGGGCATCTTAGTAGGGTGTTGAAAAAGGCATATGGGACATTTCCTTTCATCAATCGGGACATAGATTACAAAAACAGGGAGGTCAGGTTGGATTGCATAGAACTTTGATGAGGCCACAGCTCAAGTACTGTGTGCAGTTCTGCATGCCACATTGTAGGAAGGATGTGATTGCACTGGTAGACGTGCAGAGATGTACCAGGATGTTACCTGGGATGGAACATTTATGAAGAGAGGTTGGAGAAACCTGGATTGTATTCACTCGAGCAGAGAAGACTGAGGGCTGACTTGATTGAAGTGTACAAGGTTATGAGGGGCATAGACAGGGTGTATAGGGAGCAGCTGCCTCCCCTGTAGTTGAAGTGTCAGTCACAAAGGGACTCGAGCTCAAAGTGAGGAGCAAGGGGATGTGAGGAAAATCAATTTTACCCAAAGCATGTCATGTGCTATATGAGGCAGGTTGTCTCACATTTTGGTCACCCTGTTATAGGAAAGACATTGATAAACTGGGAAGAGTGCAAAGAAGATTTACGAGGATGTTGCCAGTGCTAGTTATGGGCGGCACGGTAGCACAGTGGTTAGCACTGCTGCTTCACAGCTCCAGGGACCTGGGTTCGAGTCCCGGCTTGGGTCACTGTCTGCGTGGAGTTTGCACATTCTCCTCGTGTCTGCGTGGGTTTCCTCCGGGTGCTCCAGTTTCCTCCCACAGTCCAAAGATGTGCGGGTTAGGTTGATTGGCAATGCTAAAATTGCCTCTTAGTGTCCTGAGATGCGTAGGTTAGAGGGATTAGCGGGTAAATGTATAGGGATATGGGGGTAGGGCCTGGGTGGGATTGTGGTCGGTGCAGACTCGATGGGTCAAATGGCCTCTTTCTGCACTGTAGGGTTTCTATGATACTAGTGGGCCTGAGTGATAGGGAGCAGTTGGCCAGGCCATGGCTTCATTCCTTGAAACATAGGAGAATGAGATGACCTTACTGAGGTGTATAAAATCATGAGGGGCATAGATGAACACACACACTGTTTTTCTCAGCGTTGGGGATTTGAAAACTAGAGGGCATAGGTTTAAGTTTAGAGGGGAAATATTTAAAAGGGACCTAAGGGGCAACTTCTTCAGGCAGAGGATGGTGCATATATGGAATGAGTTGCCAGAGAAAGTGGTTGCGGCAGATTCAATAGCAACATTTAAAAAGCATTTGGATAAGTACATGGATGGGAAAGGATTAGAGGGGTGTGGGCCAAATGCAGGCAATTGGGACGAACTGGGAGGACACTATGGTCAGCATGAACCGGTTGGGCTGAAGGGCCTGTATCTATGCTGCATTGCTCTCTGACTCTATCCTTTAAAAAGTACCTGGATAAAGACTTTGGCACATTATAACATTTAAGGCCAAGTGCTGGTGAATGGGATTAGGTGGGAGGTCAGGTATTTCTCATTTGTCGGTGCAGACTCGATGGGCCGAAGGGCCTCTTCTGCACTCTGAGATTCTGTGATGCCCAGAACTGTCCACAATATTCCAATTAAGGCAAATGAATAGCAGGAAGATCGCGATAATGTTGAAACATGATCATAGTGAATGGCGCACTCAAGGTGCCAGATGTTCCTATTGCCTGTGTTGTTCTGTAGAGATGGAGATTATAGGGAGCAGTTGGCCAGGCCATGGCTTCATTCCTTGAAACATGAGGTGACCTTATTGAGGTGTATAAAATCATGAGGGGCATAGATGAACACACTGTTTTTCTCAGCGTTGGGGATTTGAAAACTAGAGATCTACTATCTTCATGGATTCTGTTTGGTATCAGTATTGAAATGGAACTCTTTCTCACGATTAGATGGGTGGGTAGAGTCAGTGATAGAAAAGTGTGCACAGTGGGAAAAGTGATGTTGGAGTTTATTGACTGGATGTATCTACTCCTGTGTGTTTGTGTCTTTTACTCTAACCTTGTTCAAATAATTATTGTATTCCATTCACAATTCACCGAGCACAATTCATGTTAGTAATCCTTTTTTCTTTCTCGCAGGACGAAAATCGCTACCATGAAGATATATTTGGTGTAACTCTGCGAACCTGGGAGGTTACCACAAAAATACGATCATCTTTGACATATTGGTGGGGAACAAAGTCAATGATTGGCTCTGATTAACTCACTAAGATAAACGGCTGTTGCCAGAAACTCAAAACCTTTCATAAATGAATCAAGAATTCTTGGGTATTCATAAAAAAGTAGTTTAAATTAATGGGCATATATCTGCAGCCAACACTTTGAGCATTTTTGTGTGTATAAGATGAAATGTCACAGAATTAGATAGATCACCTGGATGTTAAAGCTTGTCTTTCTCTCAGCATTGTCTGACGATTATATGTTACCTTATTTTAAAGTGTATCTCAGTGTGTTTCAGAATTAAGTTTTTGACAATTATCACTTCCCCAAACAAGATTTTCTGAAGTTGGTTTAACTGTTCAGTGCCCATAATATGCAGTCTTGGTAGCTGCGTCTTCCTCCTATCCCATCTGTATCTATTGCAACTATGTCCCTTAGTCCTTCACCAAAGAGAGGGACTTGATGGATGAGGAGCTTGGGGTAGGATGTGTAGATATTTTGGGTGATGTCAGTGTCAAAAAGGAGGAGATATTAGGCATCCTAAAAAGCATTAAGGTAGATAAGTCCTGATTGGATCTACCCCAGAATACTGAGGGAGGCAAGGGCGGAAATTGCTGGGGCCTTGATAGAAATCTTTGTATCCTCATTGGCGACAGGTGAAGTTCCAGAGGACTGGAAGATAGCCAGTGTTGTTCCATTGTTTAAGAAGGGCAGCAGTGATAATCCAGGAAATTATAGGCCGGTGAACCTTATGTCAGTGGTAGGGAAATTATTGGAAAAGATTCTTGGGGACAGGATTTACTCACATTTGGAAACAAATGGACTTATTTAGTGATAGACAGCATGTTTTTGTGAAGGGGAGGTCATGCCTCACGAACTTGATCGAGTTTTTCAAGGAAGTGATGAAGGTGATACATGAGGGAAAGGCAGTAGATGTTGTATAAATGGATATCAGAATAGCCTTTGACAAGGTACCTCATGGTACGAAAGGTGAAGTCACATGGGATCAGAAGAGAGCTGGCAAGATGGATACAGAACTGACTTGGCCATAGAAGACAGAGGGTAGCAGTAGAGGGGTGCTTTCTGAATGGACAGCTGTGACGAGTGGTGTTCCACAGGGATCGGTTCTGGGACCGATAAATATATAAATGATTTGGAGGAAAATGTAGCTGGTCTGATTAGTAAATTCGCAGTTGCGGATAGTGAAGAAGATAGATATAGACTGGTTGGAGACTTGGGTGGAGAAATGGCAAATGGAGTTTAATCCAGACAAGTCTGAGAGAATGCATTTTGGAAGGTCCAATGCATGTAGGAATTACCCTTAGGAGTGTTGACAGGCAGAGAGATCTGGGCGTACATGTCCACCGATCACTAAAAGTGGCAACGCAGGTGGATAAGGTAGTCAAGAAAGCATACGGCATGCTTGCGTTCATCGGTCGGGGCATTGAGTATAACAATTGGCGGGTCATGCTGCAACTGTGCAGAAACTTAGTAAGGCCTCATTTAGAATGTTGTGTACAATTCTGGTCGCCACACGACCAGAAGGATGTGGATGCTTTGGAGAGGGTACAGAAGAGGTTTCCCAGGATATTGCCTGGTCTGGAGGGTATTGGTTATGAGGAGAGCTTGGATAAACTTAGTTTGTTCTCACTGGAACAATGGAGGTTGAGAGGTGACCTGATAGAGGTTTACAAGATGCTCTTTTCTTGGGTAGAAAAGTCAAGTACTAGGGTACATAGGTTTAACGTGCATGGGGAAAAGTTTAGAGGAGAGGTGAGAAGCAAGTTTTTTTTACACAATGTCTGGAACACGCTGCCTGGGGAGGTGGTGGGAGCAGGTGCGATTGCGCCATTTAAAGGGCAACTAGATGAATACATGAATGAATCATCATAGAATCATAGAAACCCTACAGTGCAGAAGGAGGCCATTCGGCCCATCGAGTCTGCACCGACCACAATCCCACCCAGGCCCTACCCCCACATATTTTACCCGCTAATCCCTCTAACTTACGCATCCCAGGACTCTAAGGGGCAATTTTTTAAACCTGGCCAATCAACCTAACCCGCACATCTTTGGACTGGTTTGAATGGGATGGGAATGGAAGGATACGGATGCATAAGTGCATTCAGTTTTAGATTAGGCAGGCATTTGCCAGAAAAATCAAACTTTTTTTGTAAATGAATCAAATATTGTTGGACCTGAATTTGTGGTTAAACCAGAGGTTCGTGAAGGTTCAGTATAATCTCCCTGCTCAATCCCTCTAATAATGAAACTCGAGACCCATAGTTTTGCCAACTACTCTCTAAATTGTCCTGTCACCTTCAAGAATCTACATACATGAATCCTCAGCTCTGTGTTCCAGTGCACTCTTTAGAATTGTGCACTTGGCCGATATTGCCTCTCTTCATAGAATCATAGAAACTCTACAGTGCCATTTGGCCCATGAAGTCTGCACCGACAACAATCCCACCCAGGCCCTATCCCCGAAATCCACATTTTTACTATGCTAATCCCTCTAACATACAAACCTGGGACATTAAGGGGCAATTTATCACAGCCAATCAACCTAACCTGCACATCTTTGGATTGTGGGAGGAAGTCGGAGCACCCGGAGGAAACCCACGCAAACACAGGGAGAATGTGCAGACTCCACACTCACAGTGACCCAAGCCGGGAATCAAACTCCCTGCAGCTGTGAGGCAGCAGTGCTAACCATTGTGCCACCGTGCCGCCAATTTGCTTCTGCCAAAATGCATTATTGCACACCATTTTTCATTTCACATGCTGCCCATTCCTGTAAGTTTGATATCATTGACAATTTTGAAATGTTAGTCCATATTCTAAAACTCAAATCATTTATATCTATCAAAAAGATAGTGATCCTATGGAACACCAACGACTCCCTCCAGTCTGAAAAACTGAAAACTCACCGTTTTCTGCCCTTAAATCAATTTTTGTCCAAATTCTTATCCTCCTATTCAATGAACCACAATTTTATTAACTGGCCTTTGACAGTACCCTGTCAAATGTTTGTAAAATTCCATGTAAAAACGATCTACTGCATTTTCTCATCAAATTTATTTAGTTAGTCAAACACAATCTGCTTTTTACTAATCCATGCTGGCTTCCTTAATGAACTCAAACCTTTTAATTCATTCATGGGATGTGGGCATCGCTCGCTGGGACAGCATGCATTACTCATCGTTACAATTAAGGGTCAGCACATTCTTGTGGATCTAGAGTCACATGTAGACCACAGAATAAGGTTCTAATAAGGATAACAGGTTTTTAATAGTTTTATGGTCATCATTAGACTTTTAATTCCAGATTTTTATTGAATTTAAATTTCACCATGTTGGGATTCAAATCTGGGTCCTCAGAGCATTACCCTCGGGTCTCTGGATTGCTAGTCCACAACCTCCACAAGTGCCGGTTACTTTTTTTCCCACTGATGATTTTTTTCCACAATCTTACCCACATCTGATATTAAACTAGCGCCTTCCTTTTTGTGGCACCTCCCGTGTATCTCAGAAAAATTGGAAGATTATGGCAAGCCACTTCCACCAGCTCTACCCCCACTTTCTTTAGCAGCTTGGGTTGTAAGCCATCGGAACCTAGCCAGCTTTTCCAGTATATCCTGCTGATCAATTTTCACCCCGTCAATTACCTATATCAGCTCCACTTCCACCTTGTCCTTTTTTGCCCTGTTGGAATGCCCCTGTGTCTGAAACATCTCCTCCTAAATTATTGGGTTTTTTTCCGTTTTCTCAGCCATGTCAAAGCAGCATTTACAACGAAACCATTTAGTAGCAGAGTGAGCTGAATCTAATGCCAAGTTCACCCCACCCTCGTTACCATTTCTCTCTGGTGATTCATATCTTTTGTTACACTTTTAAAAACATTCATGGCATGTAGGAATCACTGGCTGGGCAGGCATTTATTGCTCTTCCTGAGGGCTTTTTTTTAAAGAGTCAACCACATTGCTGTGGGTCTGGAGTTATGTGTCGGCCAGATCGGGCAAGGGCGACAGATTTCCTTCCCTAAGGTGAACAATAATTTCATGGTCATCATTAGACTTTTAATTCCAGATTTTTATTGAACTCAAATTTCACTATCACCAAATTTCACGTGATGGTATTTGAACCCAGTCCCAGGGGCATTACTCTAGGATTACTAGTTCAATGACAAGACCAGGATGCCACCGCCTCCCCATCAGTAAGAATAGATTTAACGAGTTCTTCTTTCACACACTTTGCTTTCCAAAAAAATGACACTTTTTGCTAACTTCTCTGAAATATATGCATCAGTCTTACAATTTGGTTTACTGATAAACTGAGCAATGTCTTACGTTCTGTAGCAGTGTATTGAAATAGATTTACACAGGCAAAAACTGCAGGTTTCATAATAAAGAATCGGCAACAATTTAACAGGAGCAAAATTTTTTCTTCACTTTGTCGGGTGGAGGTGGCTTTGTTGGTTCATGGAGGCAGGTACTGAGCATTTTGTTAGTATCTTATCTATCACAGGTTACCCACTGGATTTATGTATATCAGAAATATGATTCATAACATATTATAATTTCACATTGAATACAGGCAAAAAGATTGGAATCTCTCAAGTCACCAGCTCCAGATGGATTGAATTCTAAATGACTCAGATTTAAGATAGTAGAAATCTTCCAAACCTCTCTGAATATGTGAGATAAAGAACAAAGAAAATTACAGCACAGGAACAGGCCCTTCGGCCTGCACCGACCATGCTGCCTGACTTAACTAAAACCCCCTACCCTTCCGGGGATCATATCCCTCTATTCCCATCCTATTCATGTACTTGTCAAGACGCCCCTTAAAAGTCACTACTGTATCTGCTTCCACTACCTCCTCCGGCAACGAGTTCCAGGCACCCACTACTCTCTGTAGAAAAAATCTGCCTCGTACATCTCCTTTAAACCTTGCCCCTCGCACCTTAAACCTGTGCCCCCCAGTAATTGATCCTGGAAGAAAGCTTCTGACAATCCACTCTGTCCATGCCTCTCAATCTTGTAGACTTCTATCAGGTCTCCCCTCAACTTCCGTCGCTCCAGTGAGAACAAACCAAGTATCTCCAAACTCTCCTCATAGCTGATGCCCTCCTGGTAAATCTTTTCTGTACCCTCTCCAAAGCCTCCACATCCTTCTGGTAGTGTGGCGACCAGAATTGAAAACTATATTCCAAGTGCACACTAAGGTTCTATAAAGCTGCAACATGACTTGCCAATTTTTAAACTCAATACCCTGGCCGATGAAAACAAGCATGCCATATGCCTTCTTGACTACTTTCTCCACCTGCATTGCCACTTTCAGTGACCTGTGTACCTGTACACCCAGATCCCTATTGCCTATCAATACTCTTAAGGGTTCTGCCATTTATTGTATATTTCCTATCTGTATTAGACCTTCCAAAATGCATTACCTCACATTTGTCCGGATTAAACTCCATCTGCCATCTCTCCGCCCAAGTCTCCAATTGATCTATATCTTGTTGTATCCTCTGATAGTCCTCATCGCTATCTGCAAATCCACCAACCTTTGTGTCATCCGCAAACTTACTAATCAATCCAGTTACATTTTCCTCCAAATGATTTATATATATTACAAACAGTAAAGATCCCAGCACTGATCACTGAGGAACACCACTTGTCACAGCCCTCCATTCAGAAACACACCCTTCCACTGCTATCCTCTGTCTTCTTTGACCGAGCCAGTTTTGTATCCACCTTGCTAGCTCACCTCTGATCCCATGCGACTTCACCTTCTGCACCAGTCTGCCGTGAGGGACCTTGTCAAAGGCCTTGTCAGATGATAGGAAAATTTCAAATATTAAAGATCCATTTCAATTATGAGAGAAAGGAACGATCCAGCAGACAGTAAGTGGCGATAAAACATTAGAGTAATTAATCTAGGACTTACTGAGGACAGACTGGGCAGTTCAGGCATTTGGGAACACTGGGAAGAATCATTGAATCCCGACAGTGTCATTTAGGCCATTTAGCCCATCGAGTCTGCACCGACCCTCCAAAGAGCATCCCACCCAGGCCCATCTCCCTGCCCCACCCCCACAATCCAGCAATCCATCGTAGCTAATCCACCTAACCCACCTATAACCACCTATTTTAGCATAGCCAAACCACCTAACCTGCACATCTTTGGACTGTGGCAGGAAATGTGACCACAGAATCATAGAATCCTGACAGTGTAGAAAGAGGCCATTTGGCCCATTGGGTCTGCACCAACCACAATCCCACTCAGGCCCTATTCCTGTAACCCTACAAATTTACCCTGCAACCCTTGACACTAAGGGTCAACTTAGTGTAGCCAATCAACCTAACCTGTACATCTTTGGACTGTGGGAGGAAACCAGAGCACCCGGTGGAAATCCATGCAGACATGTGCAGAACATGTAAACTCCACACAGTCACCCAAAGCCAGAATTGTACCCGGGTCCCTGGCGCTGTGAAGCAGCAATGCCAGCCCCTGTGCCACCATGCCCTGCACATCTCAATGAGTTAACCATTTTCTCACACTGCCATTGAGTCATTTTTGCCAAAAGGCTGCAAAGCGCATATCTCAATGAGTTAAGCATTTTCACTGACTCCACACTTCCTTCCAAAGTAACTCGCACTGCCATTGAGTCATTTTTGCCACAAAGCTGATATTGCAGCAAATTGCACGTCTCAATTAGTTAAGCATTTTGACTAACTCTACACTTGGTTCCAAAGTGGCTCTCACTGTCATTGAGCCGTTTTGTCAAAAGGCTGATTTTGCGTTTAGGACCCAAATCACCTGTCTCGCTGTGCATAGAATCCCTACAGTGCAGAAGGAAACCATTCGGCCCATCGAGCCTGCACTGACAACAGTCAATCTAACTCGCACATTATTGGACTGTGGGAGGAAACCGGAGCACACGGAAGAAACCCACGCAGACACGGGGAGTACGTGCAAATTCCACATAGACAGTTACACAAGCCGAGAATCGAACCCGGGTCCCTGGCGCTGTGAGGCAGGAGTGCTAACCACTCTGCTGCCCCCATTAAGGGTCCTCTGCTGCTCTCTTGCTGGTACTGGCCCCGCTGCTGCTCCCTCACTATTTTTGGTGCCACTGCTGGTCCCTCTCTGTTAAAGGCTACACGGTTTCTCTCTCACTGTTAATAGTCCTGCCTCTGCTCTGTTGCTCTTACTGGCCCCGCTCTGCTCCCACGCTGTGTATGTCCTGCTGCTGCTCACTCGCTGCTAAGGGCTTCAATTCTCCTCTCGTTGTTACTGGCCCTTCTGTTTCCCTCTCGCTGTTAATGGCCACACCACTGAGCTCTCACTGTTAGTGACCCCGCCATTGCTCTCTCTCTCTCTTAATAGCCCCGGTGCACTTTTATCAGTGTTACTGGTCCCTCTGCTTCTGTCTCATGGTTAATGACCCGCTAATGCTACTTCACTGTTCAAGCTCCCATTGCATCTCTCTCGCTTTTAATGGCCCTGCTGGCGCTCTTTCGCCATTACTGGCCCCACTGGTCCTCTCGCCATTACTGGCTCCCTGCCACGCTTTCACCATTACTGGCCCCTCCCCGCCGCTCTCTCAATATTACTGGCCCCCCGCCGCACTTTCGCCGTTAGTGGCCCGACCTTCCTGTCTCCACATTTGTTTCCAAAGATCCTCTAAATCCCATTGATTGTTTTTCTCCATGAAGCTGATATTGCGGCCAGATGAATATATTGATGATTTGAGCATATTGAGTAAATCCAGTTGTTTTCAAAGTTTCTCTCAATGCCATTGAGCCTTTCTTGCCAAGAAGCTGATATAGCGGCAAAATGTCGATAAGTGAAGAATTTTGCATAAATCCACATTGGTTTCCGAATTACTTTCCATGCCATTGAGTATTTTTCGTCAAGAAGCTGATATTGCAGCAGGTCCATATCTCGATGGGTTAAACATTTTAAGTAAACCAAGATTTGTTTTCCAAAGTTTGTCTCAATGCCATTGAGTCTTGTTCGCCAAGAAGCTGACAGTGCAGCAAAGTGCTTATCTCGATGAGTTGAGCAAGTTGAGTAAATCCACACTTGTTTCCAAGTGTCGGGGTAGGTCCACCATCGGGTCCGGGGAGGTGACTTTTAAGGGTCATCTTGACAAATACATGAATAGGATGGGAATGGAGGGATATGGTCCCCAGAAGGGTCGGGGGTTTTAGTTCAGTCGGGCAGCATGATCGGTGTCGGCTTGGAGGGCCGAAGGGCCTGTTCCTGTGCTATAATTTTCTTTGTTCTTTGTCATCTGTTGAGAGCAGGAAGGTGCACCATCAGGCACCTTTATTCTTTGTTCTTTGTTGACTGCGTTCAGGTCCAAGGAAGACCGCCGTCAGATCCAGGAAGATCTGCCGTCGGGTCCAAGGAGGACCGCCGTAAGGTCTGGAGAGGTCCGCTATATAGTTCGGGGAGGCCCGCCGTCAGACCCGGGGAGCTCTGCCGTCGGGTCTGGGGAGGTCATCTGTCAGTCCAGGGAGGTCATCCGTCTTTTTGTCCACGGAAGTCTGCCACCTTGTCCGCAGAAGTCCGCCGTCGGGTGCGACGAGGTCCGTCGTCAGATCCAGAGAGGTCTGCCATCAGCCGACGGGATGACCGCTGTAGGGGCCGGGGAGGGCCGCCATTGGGTGCAGGTCCTATGTTGAACCCAGGAGGTCATCTGTCTGGTCCGGGGTTGTTCGCCGTGGGGTCCAGGAACGTCCGCCATCCAGACCGACGAAGTGTGCCATCAAGACCGGTGAGGTCCATCGTAGGGTCCGGGCTGGTTCACCGTTGGGTCCAGGGATCACCGCCATCAGGTCCAGGGAGGTCAGCCGTTGGGTGCGGGGTGATCAGCCGTCAGGCCCGGGGAGGTCTGCTGTCTGGTCCAGTGAGGTCATCAGTCATAGAGTCATAGAGGTTTACAGCATGGAAACAGGCCCTTCGGCCCAACTTGTGCATGCCGCCCTTTTTTTTTTAAAACCCCGAAACTAATCCCAATTGTCTGCATTTGGCCCATATCTCTCTATACCCATCATACCATGTAACTATCTAAGTGCATTTTAAAAGATAAAATTGTACCTGCCTCTACTACTACCTCTGGCAGCTTGTTCCAGACACTCACCACCCTCTGTGCGAAAAAATTGCCTCTCTGGACACTTTTGTATCTCTCCCCTCTCAACTTAAACCCTGTAGTTTTAGACTCCCATACCTTTGGGAAAAGATATTGACTATCTACCTTGTCTGTGCCCCTCATTATTTTATAGACCCTTCAGCCTCCTACGCTCCAGAGAAAAAAGTCCCAGTTTATTCAGCCTCTCCTTATAACTCAATCCATCAAGTCCCGGTAGCATCCGAGTAAATCTTTTCTGCACTCTTTCTAGTTTAATAATATCCTTTCCATAACATGGTGACCAGAATTGCACACAGTATTCCAAGTGTGGCCTTACCAATGTCTTGCACAACTTCAACAAGACGTCCCAACTCCTGTATTCAATGTTCTGACCGATGAAACCAAGCATACTGAATGCCTTCTTCACCATTCTGTCAACCTGTGACTCCACTTTCAAGGAGCTATGAACATGTACCCTGGATCTCTTTGTTCAATAACTCTCCCCAATGCCCTACCATTAACTGAGTAAGTCCTGCCCTGGTTCAATCTACCAAAATGCATCACATCGCACTTGTCTAAATTAAACTCCATCTGCCATTCGTCAGCCCAGCAGTTGTCAGTCGGGTCTGGGGTGGTCCGCTGTCATATTCTGCTGTTGGGTCTGATGTGTTGCGCTGTCGGTACCGGAGACGTCATCCATCTGGTCAGGTGAGGTTCACCATCTGGTCCGTGCAGGTCCGCCGTCGGGTCCGGGGAGGTCCATTGTCAGATCAGCGGAGGTCTGCTGTCGGATCCGGGGAGGTCCACCGTTGGGTCCGGGAAGGTCTGCCATCAGGTCCGGGGAGGTCCACCTCGGGGCCAGGGAGGTCCACCATTGAGTCCAGGGTAGGTTCGTTGTCGGGTCCGGGGTAGGTTCGCCGTCGGGTCCTGGTAGGTCTGCCGTCGGGTCCGGGTAGGTCTGCCGTTGGGTCCGGGTAGGTCTGCCGTCGGGTCCTGGTAGGTCTGCCGTCGGGTCCTGGTAGGTCTGCCGTCGGGTCCGGGTAGGTCTGCCGTCGGGTCCGGGTAGGTCTGCCGTCGGGTCCTGGGAGGTCTGCCGTCGGGTCCGGGTATGTCTGCCGTCTGGTCCGGGGAGGCCTGCCGTCGGGTCCGGGGAGGCCTGCCGTCGGGTCCGGGTAGGTCTGCCGTCGGGTCCTGGGAGGTCTGCCGTCGGGTCCGGGTATGTCTGCCGTCTGGTCCGGGGAGGCCTGCCGTCGGGTCCGGGGAGGCCTGCCGTCGGGTCCGGGGAGGCCTGCCGTCGGGTCCGGGGAGGCCTGCCGTCGGGTCCGGGGAGGCCTGCCGTCGGGTCCAGGGTAGGTTCGTTGTCGGGACCAGGGTAGTTCGCCGTCGGGTCCTGGTAAGTTCGTTGTCGGGTCCGGGGTAGGTTCGCCGTCGGGTCTAGTAAGGTCTGCTGTAGGGTCTGGCGAGATCCGCCATCTGGTCCGGTGAGGTTCACCATCAGCTGAGGGGACGACCACCGTCGGGTCCGGGGAGGTCATCCATCGGGTCTGGGGAGGTCATCCATCGGCCCGGGGAGGTCCGCCATCGGCTGAGGAGATGACTGCCATAGGGTCCGGGGAGGGCCACCGTCGAGTCCAGAGAGGACTGTCGTCAGGACTGTGCAGGTCTGCTGTTGGGTCCAGGGAGGTCCGTCATTGTGTCCAGGGAGGTCCGCCATCATGTCCAGAGAGGTCCGCAGTTGGGACCGCAGACGTCCACTGTTGGGACCATGCAGGTCCGCTGTCTGGTGCAGATAGGTTTGCCTTCAGGTCTGGGGAGGTCCACCATTATGTCCAGGGAGGTCCGCCGTCAGGACTGCGCAGGTCCGCCATTGGGTCTGGGTAGGTCTGCCGTCAGGTCCGGGGAGGATCGCTGTTGGGTCTGGGGAGAAATTGGCAAGTCATGTTGCAGCTTTACAGAACCTGAGTTGGGCCGCACTTGGAATGTAGAAACATAGAAAACTACAGCACAAAACAGGCCCTTCGGCCCCACAAGTTGTGCCGAACATATCCCTACCTTTTCGGCCTACCTATAACCCTGCATCCTATTAAGTCCCATGTACTCCTCCAGGAGTCTCTTGAGTTTGTCTCCACCACCACTGACGGCAGCCGATTCCACTCGCCCACCACCCTCTGTGTGAAAAACTTCCCCCTAACATTTTGCCTGTACCTACACCCCAGCACCTTAAACCTGTGTCCTCTCCTAGCAGCCATTTCCACCCTGGGAAAAAGCCTCTGAGAGTCCACCCGATCTATGCCTCTCAACATCTTCTATACCTCTATTAGGTCTCCTCTCATCCTACGTCTCTCCAAGGAGGAAAGACCGAGCTCCCTCAGTCTATCCTCATAAGGCATGCCACTCAATCCAGGCAACATCCTTGTAAATCGCCTCTGCACCCTTTCAATCTTTTCCACATCCTTCCTGCAATGAGGTGACCAGAACTGAGCACAGTACTCCAAGTGGGGTCTGACGAGGATCTTATATAGCTGCATCATTACCCCCGGACCCCGAAACTCAATCCCTCGATTGATAAAGGCCAGCACACCATACGCCTTCTTAACCACCTCCTCCACCTGCGGGGCCGATTTTAGAGTCCTATGGACCCGGACCCCAATGTCCTTCTGATCCTCCACAGTACTAAGAGTCTTTCCCTTTATATTGTACTCCTTAATTCCATTTGACCTACCAAAATGGACCACTACGCATTTATCTGGGTTGAAGTCCATCTGCCACTTCTCCGCCAAGTCTTGCATCCTATCTATGTCGCTCTGTAACTTCTGACATCCCTCCAGACTATCCACAACCCCACCAACCTTCGTGTCATCGGCAAACTTACCAACCCATCCCTCCACTTCCTCATCCAGGTCATTTATGAAAATGGCAAACAGCAAGAGTCCCAGAACAGATCCCTGGGGCACACCACTGGTGACCGACCTCCATTTAGAAAAAGATCCATCTCTACCCACTCTCTGCCTCCTTTTGGCAAGATGTGGAGATGCCGGCATTGGACTGGGGTGAACACAGTAAGAAGTCTCACAACATCAGGTTAAAGTCCAACAGGTTTATTTGGTAGCAAATACCATAAGCTTTCGGAGCGCTGCTCCTTCGTCAGATGGAGTGGAAATGTGCTCTCAAACAGTGCAGAGACACAAAATCAAATTACAGAATACTGATTAGAATGTGAATTCTAATTCTATGGAGGTCGGTCACCAGTGGTGTGCCCTCTCACTTTTTCTGGAAGCCTTGCATGGGGGACCTCATCGAACGCCTCGCTAAAATCCATATAAACCACATCTACCGCTTTCCCTTCGTCAATGTGTTTAGTCACATTTTCGAAGAACTCCACCAGGCTCGTAAGGCATGATCTGCCTTTGACAAAGCCATGCTGAGTATTCTTGAGCATACTAAACCTCTCTAAATGCTCATAAATCCTGTCCCTCAGGATCTTCTCCATCAGCTTACCAACCACTGAGGTTAGACTCACCGGTCGGTAATTTCCTGGGCTATCCCTATTCCCCTTCTTGAAAATAGGAACCACATCCGCAATCCTTCAATCCTCCAGCACCTCTCCCATCTCCATCGACGACACAAAGATCATCGCCAGAGGCTCTGCAATCTCTTCCCTCGTCTCCCACAGTAACCTGGGGTACATCCCATCTGGATAGACTTATCTATCTTGATGCCATTCAAAGATTCCAGCACAACCTCTTTGTTAAAGTCCACATACTCAATCTTTTCAGCCCACTACAAGCCCACAGTACATCCACCCAGGTCCTTCTCCTCTGTGAAAACCGAGGCAAAATACTCATTAAGCACCTCTGCCATTTCTACTGGTTCCGTACTGATTTTCCTGCTTTCACCTGTTATAGGCCCTATTCCTTCATGTCTCATCCTTTTACTCTTCACATATGTATAGAACGCCTTAGGGTTTTCCTTATTTCTACTTGCCAAGGCCTTCTCGTGACCCCTTCTGGCTCTCCTAATTTCCTTCTTTAGTCCCTTCCTACAAGCCGTATACTCATCTAGATCCCTATCTTCGCCAAGCTCTCTGAACCTTTTGTACGCTTTCCTTTTCTTCTCGACTAGGTCCCGCACAGCTTTCGTGCACCACGGTTCCTTTAACCTACCAACTCCTTCCTGTCTGCTCGGAACATTGTCCTGTAGAACCCTAGACAGACATTCCTTGAAAAACTGCCACCTCTCTTCAGTACATTTCCCCGAGAATACCTCCTTCCAATCTACTCCTTTAATTTGCTGCCTTATGTCTTCATATTTCCCCTTACTCCATATAAACACTTTCCTAGCTTGCCTGATCCTCTCTTTTTCCAATGCAAGCCTAAAGGAGATCGAGTTATGATCGCTATCCCCAAGATGCTCTCCCACTGAGAGATCTGACACCTGTCCAGGTTCATTGGTCAGTATCAGATCAAGTACAGCCTCTCCTCTTGTAGGCTTGTCCACATGCTGTGTCAGGAAACCCTCCTGAACACACCTAATGAACTCTTCCCCATGCAATCCCCTTACCCTCGGGATATTCCAAACTATGGGAATTAAAGTCTCCCATCACAACAACTCTGCTATTATTGCAACTCTCCAGGATCTGTATCCCTATCTGCTCCTCCACCTCCCTGTCACTATTGGGCGGCCTATAGAAAACTCCCAGCAAAGTGATCGACCCCTTCCCACTCCAAACTTCCACCCACAGAGACTCTGCAGACAATCTCTCCACAGCAGACACCTTCTCTACAGCTGTGACACTATTCCTGATCAGCAGTGCCACTCCACCCCCTCTCTTGCCTCCCTCCCTGTCCTTCCTGAAACATCTGAATCCCGGCACCTGTAATATCCAGTCCTGTCCCTGAGACATCCAAGTCTCCGTAATGGCCACCACATCACACTTCCAGGCATCGATCCACACTCCGAGCTCATCCTCTTTATTCACTATACTCCTGGCATTAAAGTAAACACATCTCAATCCTTTGGTCTAAAGTAAACACATCTCAATCCCTTCTCTATCCCCCGTCCATCCTCCCTCTTGCACCGTCTATAACCCTTCTCTGTTTGCGAGCTAACTTCCTCGCTCCCAGTCACCTCGTCTCGATCCCCTCCCCCCAACCTATCTAGTTTAACCTCTCCCCAGTAGCCTTAGCCAACCTTCCTGCCAGGATATTGGTCCCCCTGGGATTCAAGTGCCACCCGTTTTTTGTGTGCAGGTCACACCTGCCCCTAAAGAGGTCCCAATGGTCCAGGAACCTGAATCCCTGCCCCCTGCACCAGTCCCTCAGCGCCACATTCATCCTCCACCTCACTCCATTCCTGCCCTCACCCTCCTGTGGCACAGGCATATAGTGTTCAATTCTGGTCGCCACACTGCCAGAAGGATGTGGAGGCTTTGGAGAGGGTACAGAAAAGATTTACCAGGATGTTGCCTGGTATGGAGGGCATTAGCTATGAGCAGAGGTTGGAGAAAGTTGGTTTGTTCTCATTGGAACGACAGAGGTTGAGGGGCGACCTGACAGAAGTCTGCAAGATTATGAGAGGCATGGACGGAGTGGATAGTCAGAAGCTTTTTCCCAGGGTGGAAGAGTCAATTACAAGGGGACACAAGCTAAAGTGTGAGGGGCAAGGTTTAAAGGAGATGTACGGGGCAGATTTTATGCACAGAGTACTGGGTGTCTGGAACTCGTTGCCGGGGGAGGTAGTGGAAGCGGATATGGTAGTGTCTGCCTTCGGGTCCAAGGAGGACCGCCATCAGGTCCCAGGAGGACCACCGTCAAATCCGGGAAGGTCTGCCATCGGTTCCCAGTAGGACCACCGTTAGATCTGGAGAGATCCGCTGTACGGTCCAGGGAGGTCCACCGTCAGGCCCAGGGAGAACCGCCGTCGGGTCCGGGGAGCTCTGCCGTCGGGTCTGCGGAGGTCCGCCGTCGGGTCCGGGGAGGTAATCTGTCAGGTCCAAGGAGGTCATCCGTCTTTTTGTCCACGGAAGTCCGCCACCCTGTCCGCGGAAGTCCGCCGTCGGGTCTAGCGAGGTCTGCTGTCGGGTGTGGTGAGGTCCACCGTCGGATCCAGAGAGGTCCGCCATCAGCTGACGTGGCGACCGCTGTAGGGTCCGGGGAGGGCTGCCATCGGGTGCAGGGAAGTCCTACGTAGGCCCGGGAGGTCATCTGTCTGGTCCAGGGTTGTTCACCGTGGGGTCCGGGGACGTCCGCCATCCAGACCAGCGAAGTCTGCCATCAAGACCGGTGAGGTTCAGCATAGGGTATTGCGAGGTCCGCCGTTGGGTCCGGGCTGGTTCACCGTTGTGTCCAGGGATGACCGCCGTCAGGTCTGGGGAGGTCAGCCGTCGGGTCCAGGGAGATCAGCTGCCTGCTCCGGGGAGGTCTGCTATCGGGTCTGGGGTGGTCCACCAGCATATCCCGGGAGGTCCGCCATCGTATCCAGGGAGGTCCGCCGTTGGGTCCGATGTGTTGCGCTGTCAGGTCCGGGGAGGTCATCCATCAGGTCAGGTGAGGTCCGTCATTGGGTCCAGGGAGGTCCGCCGTCGGGTCCGGGGAGTTCCGCCGTCGGGTCCGGGAAGGTCCGCCTTGGGGCCAGGGAGGTCCGCCGTTGGGGCCAGGGAGGTCTTCCGTCAGGTCCAGGGTAGGTTCACTGTCGGGTCCGGGTAAGCCTGCCGTCCGGTATGGGAGGTCCGCCGTCGGGTCTAGGGGTGGTCCACTATCAGGTCCACGGAGGTCAGCCATGAGATCCGGGGAAGTCTGCCATCGGGTCCCGGTCGGTCTGCCATCTGGTCTGGGGAGGTCCGCTGTTGGGTCCAGGGTGGTCTGCCGTTGGGTACGCTGTCGGAACTGGTGAGGACCACTGTCGTGTCAGTGAGGTCATCTGTCAGGTCTGGGGTGGTGCGCCGTCGTATCCCGGGAGGTCCGCCATTGGGTCTGATGTGTTGGGCCGTCGGGTCCGGGGAGGTCCACCGTCGGGTTTGGTGAGGTCATCTGTCATGTTAGGGGAGGCCTGCCATTGGGTCTGGGATTGTCATCCGTCAGGTCAGGTGAGGTCCGCCATCTGGTCCATGCAGGTCTGCCGTCAGGTCCAGGAAGATCTGCCGTCAGGTCCGGGGAAGTTTGTTGTCGGGGCCGGGGAGCTCTGCCGTCAGGTCTGGAGAGGTTCTCCATCGGGCTGTGGGGGTCATCTGTCGGGATCATAGAACATAGAACAGTACAGCACAGAACAGGCCCTTCGGCCCACGATGTTGTGCCGAGCTTTGTCTGAAACCCAAATCAAGCTATTTCCTCCCTATCATCACGAAGTACTCCATGTGCCTATCTAATAGCTTCTTAAATGTTCCTAAAGATTCTGATACCACTATCCCTGCAGGCAGTCCATTCCACACCCCAACCACTCTCTGAGTAAAAAACCTACCTCGGACATCCTTCCTATATCTCCCACCATGAACCCTATAGTTATGCCCCCTTGTTACCGCTCCATTCACCCGAGGAAATAGTCTTTGAACGTTCACTCTATCTATCCCCCTCATCATCTTATAAACCTCTATCAAGTCTCCTCTCAACCTCCTCCGCTCCAAAGAGAAAAGCCCAAGTTCCCTCAACCTTTCCTCATAAGACCTACCCTCCAAACCAGGCTGCATCCTGGTAAATCTCCTTTGCACTCTTTCCAGTGTCTCCACATCATTCTTATAGTGAGGTGAGCAGAACTGCTCACAATATTCCAAATGTGGTCTCACCAAGGTCCTGTACAGTTGCAGCATAACCCCACGGCTCTTAAACTCCAACCCCCTGTTAATGAACGCCAACACACTATAGGTCTTCTTCACGGCTCTATCCACTTGAGTGGCAACCTTCAGAGATCTATGGATATGAACCCCAAGATCTCTCTGTTCCTCCACATTCTTCAGAACCCTACCTTTGACCCTGTAATCCACATTTAAATTTGTCCTACCAAAATGAATCACCTCGCATTTGTCAGGGTTAAACTCCATTTGCCATTTTTCAGCACAGCTTTGCATCCTATCTATATCTCTTTGCAGCCTACAACAGCCCTCCACCTCATCCACTACTCCACCAATCTTGGTGTCATTAGCAAATTTACTGATCCATCCTTCAGCCCCCTCCTCCAAGTCATTTATAAAAATGACAAATAGCAGAGGACCAAGCACTGATCCCTGTGGCACTCCGCTGGTAACCGGTTTCCAGTCCGAAAATTTTCCATCCACCACCACCCTCTGTCTTCTGTTAGATAGCCAGTTCCCTATCCAATCGGCCAAACTTCCCTCTATCCCACACATCCTTACTTTCTTCATAAGCCGACCATGGGGGACTTTATCAAACGCCTTACTAAAATCCATGTATATGACATCAACTGCATTACCTTCATCTACACACTTAGTTACCTCCTCAAAAAATTCTATCAAATTTGTGAGGCAAGACTTACCCTTCACAAATCCGCATTAAGCTGCATCTTTCTAAATGGTCGTAAATCCTATCCCTGAGGACCTTTTCCATCAACTTACCGACCACCGAAGTAAAACTAACCGGCCTATAATTACCAGGGTCATTTCTATTCCCTTTCTTAAACAGAGGAACCACATTCGCCACCCTCCAGTCCCCTGGCACCACCCCCGTGGACAGTGAGGACACAAAGATCAATGCCAAAGGCTCTGCTATCTCATCCCTTGCCGCCCAAAGACTCCGAGGATATATTTCATCAGGCCCAGGGGACTTATCAACTTTCAGTTTATTCAAAATTGCTAGTACATCTTCCCTCCGAACATCTACTTCCTCCATCCTATCAGCCTGTGACACCCTCTCTTCCTCAAAAACATGGCCCCTCTCCTTGGTGAACACCGAAGAAAAGTATTCATTCATCACCTCTCCTATCTCTTCTGACTCCATGCACGAATTCCCACTGCCGTCCTTGACCGGCCCCAACCTCACCCTGGTCATTCTTTTATTCCTCACATAAGAGTAAAAAGCCTTGATCCGATCCGCCAAGGACTTCTCATGCCCCCTCCTAGCTCTCCTAAGCCCCTTTTTCAGCTCATTTCTTGCTAACTTGTAACCCTCCATCGAGCCAACTGAACCTTGTTTTCTCAACCTTACATATGCTTCCTTCTTCCTCTTGACAAGACATTCCACCTCTTTTCTGAACCATGGTTCCCTCACTCGTCCATTTCCTCTCTGCCTGGCAGGGACATACCTATCAAGGACATGCAGTATTTGTTCCTTGAAAAAGTTCCACTTTTCATTAGTGCCTTTCCCTGACAATTTTTGTTCCCATCCTATGCTTCCTAATTCCCGCCTGATTGCATCATAATTACCTCTCCCCCAATTGTAAACTATGCCCTGCCGCATGGCCCTCTCCCTCTCCATTGCAATAACAAAAGACACCGAATTGTGGTCACTATCTCCAAAGTGCTCTCCCACAACCAAATCCAACACTTGGGTTCGGGGAGGTCCACCATCGGGTCCAGGGAGGATTGCCGTCGGGTCCGCTGTTGTGCCAGAGGAGGTCCATCGTCAGGTCCGGGAGGTCTGCCGTCGGGTCTGGGGAGGTCCACCATCATGTCCAGGGAGGTTCGCCGTCGGATCCGCGGAGGTCCACTGTCGGGAACGTGCAGGTCCATCGTCGGGAACGTGCAGGTTCACCATCGGGAACGCGCAGGTTCACCGTCGGGAACGCGCAGGTTCACCGTCGGGAACGCGCAGGTTCACTGTCGGAAACGCGCAGGTTCACCTTCGGGAACGCACAGGTCCATAAGAACATAAGAAACAGGAGCAGGAGTAGGCCATCTCGCCGCTCGAACCTGCCCCGCCATTCAATAAGATCATGGCTGATCTGAAGTGGATCAGTTCCACTTAGCCGCCTGATCCCTATAACCCCTAATTCCCTTACCGATCAGGAATCCATCTATCCGTGATTTAAACATATTCAACGAGGTAGCCTCCACCACTTCAGTGGGCAGAGAATTCCAGAGATTCACCACCCTCTGAGAGAACTCTGTCCTAAACTGACTCCCCCTTTATTTTGAGGCTGTGCCCTCTAGTTCTAGCTTCAAAGAACAAGAACAAAGAACAATACAGCACAGGAACAGGCCCTTCGGCCCTCCAAGCCCGTGCCGCTCCCTGGTCCAAACTAGACCATTCTTTTGTATCCCTCCATTCCCACTCCATTCATATGGCTATCCAGATAAGTCTTAAACGTTCCCAGTGTGTCCGCCTCCACCACCTTGCCTGGCAGCACATTCCAGGCCCCCACCACCCTCTGTGTAAAATATGTCCTTTTGATATCTGTGTTAAACCTCCCCCCCTTCACCTTGAATCTATGACCCCTCGTGAACGTCACCACCGACCTGGGGAAAAGCTTCCCACCGTTCATCCTATCTATGCCATTCATAATTTTATAAACCTCTATTAAGTCTCCCTTCATCCTCCGTCTTTCCAGGGAGAACAACCCCAGTTTACCCAATTTCGCCTCATAACGAAGCCCCTCCATACCAGGCAACATCCTGGTAAACCTCCTCTGCACTCTCTCCAAAGCCTCCACGTCTTTCTGGTAGTGTGGCGACCAGAACTGGACGCAGTAGACCAAATGCGGCCGAATCAACGTTCTATACATCTGCAACATCAGACCCCAACTTTTATACTCTATGCCCCGTCCGATAAAGGCAAGCATGCCATATGCCTTCTTCACCATCTTCTCCACCTGTGACGTCACCTTCAAGGTACTGTGGACTTGCACACCCAGGTCCCTCTGCGTATCTCCACCCTTTTTGGTTCTGCCTTTTATCGTATAGCTCCTCCCTACATTATTTCTACCAAAATGCATCAGTTCGCATTGATCAGGATTGAACTCCATCTGCCATTTCTTTGCCCAAATTTCCAGCCTATCTTTATCCTTCTGTAGCCTCTGACAATGCTCCTCACTATCTGCAAGTCCTGCCAATTTTGTGTCGTCCGCAAACTTACTGATCACCCCAGATCGTTTATATAGATCACAAACAGCAGAGGTCCCAATACAGAGCCCTGCGGAACACCACTAGTCACAGGCCTCCAGCCGGAAAAAGACCCTTCCACTACCACCCTCTGTCTTCTGTGACCAAGCCAGTTCTCCACCCATCTAGCCACCTTCCCCTTTATCCCATGAGATCCAACCTTTTTCACCAGCCTACCATGAGGGACTTTGTCAAATGCTTTACTAAAGTCCATATGGACGACATCCACGGCCCTTCCCTCGTCAACCATTCTAGTCACTTCTTCAAAAAACTCCACCAGGTTAGTGAGGCATGACCTCCCTCTCACAAAACCATGCTGACTATCGTTAATGAGTTTATTCCTTTCTAAATGTGCATACATCCTATTTCTAAGTATCTTCTCCAACAACTTCCCCACCACGGACGTCAAGCTCACCGGCCTATAATTACCTGGGTTATCCTTCCTACCCTTCTTAAATAACGGGACCACATTAGCTATCCTCCAATCCTCTGGGACCTCACCTGATAAAGATTTGTGTCAGAGGCCCAGCGATTTCATCTCTCGTCTCCCTGAGCAGCCTTGGATAGATTCCATCAGGCCCTGGGGATTTGTCAGTCTTTATATTCTCTAACAAACCTAACACTTCCTCCTTTGTAATGGAGATTTTCTCCACCGGTTCAACACTGCCCTCCGAGACACTCCCAGTCAACACATCCCTCTCCTTTGTGAATCCCGACGCAAAGTATTCATTTAGGATCTCCCCCACTCCTTTGGGCTCCAAGCATAATTCCCCACTTTTGTCCCTGAGAGGTCCGATTTTTTCCCTGACAACCCATTTGTTCCTAACGAATGAATGAGAAATCTCTCCATGACATTTGAAGAATCATTGGAAACTAATGTAGATTTACTCAAATTGCTCAACTCATCGATTTTAGCACTTTGCCGCCATATCGCTTGAGTGTTGAAAAATACTATGCGAGAAACATTGGAAGCTAATGTGGATTTACACCAAGTCCTTAACTCAACTGGATAGGCGCTTGGGCGCAATATCACCTTTCTTGGCTAAATCATATCCAATGGCATGGAGAGAAATTTTGGAAACGATTGTGGATTTAGTAAAAACGCTTGATAAATCGAGATGAGGACTTCACCACAATATCAGGAACTTGGGAGAAATCTCTCCATGACATTGAACGAATCATTGGAAATTTACGTAGATTTACTCAAATTGCTCAACTCATCGGGATTAGCGCTTTGCCGCCATATCGCCTGAGTGGCGAATACTATTCAATTAAAATGCGAGAAACATTGGAAGCTAATGTGGATTTGCTCAAAATCCTTAACTCAACTGGATAGGCACTTGGCCGCAATATCACCTTTCTTGGCGAAAACATTTCGAATGGCATGCAGAGAACTTTTGGAAACGATTGTGGATCTAGAGAAATTGCTTAACACATCGAGGTGAGGACGTCGCCACATTATGCATAAGTTGGCAAGAAAACTCCCGATGACATTGAAAGAATCATTGGAGACTAATGCAGATTTACTCAAATTGCTCAACTCATCGAGATTAGCACTTTGCCTCCATATCGCTTGTGTGGCGAATAATATTCAATTACTATGCGAGAAACATTGGAAGGTAATGTGGATTTACTCAAAATCCTTAACTAAACTGGATAGGCACTTGGCCGCAATATCACCTTCCTTGGCGAAAACATTTCGAATGGCATGCAGAAAAACTTTGGAAACGATTGTGGATTTAGTGAAAACGCTGAATAAATCGAGATGAGGACTTCGCCACAATATCAGTAACTTGGGAGAAATCTCTCCATGACATTTGAAGAATCATTGGAAACTAATGTAGATTTACTCAAATTGCTCAACTCATCGAGATTAGCACTTTGCCGCCATATCGCTTGAGTGGCCAATACTATTCAATTGCTATGCGAGAAACATTGGAAGCTAATGTGGATTTACTCAAAATCCTTAACTCAACTGGATAGGCACTTGGCCGCAATATCACCTTTCTTGGCGAAAACATTTCGAAAGGCATGCAGAAAACTTTTGGAAACGATTGTGGATCGAGAGAAATTGCTTAACACATCGAGGTGAGGACATAGCCACATTATGAATAGGTTGGCAAGAAAACCCCCGATGACATTGAAAGAATCATTGGAAACTTACGTAGATTTACTCAAATTGCTCAACTCATCGAGATTAGCACTTTGCCGCCATATCGCTTGAGTGGCGAATACTATTCAATAACGATGCGAGAAACATTGGAAACTAATGTGGATTTCCTCAAAATCCTTAACTCAACTGGATAGGCACTTGGCCGCAATATCACCTTTCTTGGCGAAAACATTTCGAATGGCATGCAGAGAACTTTTGGAAACGATTGCGGATCTAGAGAAATGGCTCAACACATCGAGGTGAGGACATAACCACATTATGAATTAGTTGGCAAGAAAGCTCCCAATGACATTGAAAGAACCATTGGAAACTTACGTAGATTTACTCAAATTGCTCAAATCATCGAGATTCGCACTTTGCCGCCATATCGCTGGTGTGGCGAATACTATTCAATTACTACGCGAGTAACATTGGAAGCTAATGTTGATTTACTGAAAATCCTTAACTCAACTGGATAGGCGCTTGGCCGCAATATCACTTTTCTTGGCGAAAACATTTTGAATGACTGGCAGAAAAACTTTGGAAACGATTGTGGATTTCGTGAAAACGCTGAATAAATTGAGATGAGGACTTCGCCACAATATCAGTAACTTGGGAGAAATCTCTCCATGACATTTGAAGAATCATTGGAAACTAATGTAGATCGACCTAAATTGCTCAACTCATCGTGATTAGCACTTTGCTGCCATATCGCTTGAGTGGCGAATACTATTCAATTATTATGCGAGTAACATTTGGAAGCTAATGTGCATTTATTCAAAATCCTTAACTCAACTGGTTAGGCACTTGGCCGCAATATCACCTTTCTTGGCGAAAACATTTCGAATGGCAGGCAGACAAACATTGGAAACGATTGTGGATTTCATGAAAACGCTTAATAAATCGAGATGAGGACTTGGCCACAATATCAGTAACTTGGGAGAAATCTCTCCATGACATTTGAAGAATCATTGGAAACTAATGTCAATTTACTCAAATTGCTCAACTCATCGAGATTAGCACTTTGCTGCCATATCGCTTGAGTGGCGAATACTATTCAATTATTATGCGAGTAACATTTGGAAGCTAATGTGCATTTATTCAAAATCCTTAACTCAACTGGATAGGCACTTGGCCGCAATATCACCTTTCTTGGCGAAAACATTTCGAATGGCAGGCAGACAAACATTGGAAACGATTGTGGATTTCGTGAAAACGCTTAATAAATCGAGATGAGGACTTGGCCACGATATCAGTAACTTGGGAGAAATCTCTCCATGACATTTGAAGAATCA
Organism: Mustelus asterias; assembly: GCF_964213995.1. Taxonomy (NCBI): domain Eukaryota; kingdom Metazoa; phylum Chordata; class Chondrichthyes; order Carcharhiniformes; family Triakidae; genus Mustelus; species Mustelus asterias. Next base: position 72,869,294 of record NC_135804.1, on the reverse strand, counting down.
TTGGAAACTAATGTAGATTTACTCAAATTGCTCAACTCATCGAGATTAGCACTTTTCTGCCATATCGCTTGAGTCGTGAATACTATTCAATTACTATGCGAGTAACATTTGGAAGCTAATGTGCATTTATTCAAAATCCTTAACTCAACTGGAGAGGCACTTGGCCGCAATATCACCATTCTTGGCGAAAACATTGCGAATGGGATGCAGGGAACCTTGGGAAACGATTGTGGATCTAGAGAAATTGCTTAACACATCGAGGTGAGGACGTCGCCACATTATGAATAAGTTGGCAAGAAAACTGCCGATGACATTGAAAGAATCATCGCAAACGAATGTAGATTTCCTCAAATTGCTGAACTCATCGAGATTACCACTTTCCCGACATATCGCTGGTGTGGCGAATACTATTCAATTACTACGCGAGTAACATTGGAAGCTAAAGTGGATTTCCTCAAAATCCTTAACTCAACTGGATAGGCACTTGGCCGCAAAATCACACTTCTTGGCGAAAACATTTTGAATGGCCGGCAGAAAAACTTTGGAAACGATTGTGGATTTCGTGAAAACGCTTAATAAATCGAGATGAGGACTTCGCCACAATATCAGTAACTTGGGAGAAATCTCTCCATGACATTTGAAGAATCATTGGAAACTAATGTAGATTTACTCAAATTGCTCAACTCATCGAGATTAGCACTTTGCTGCCATATAGCTTGAGTGGCGAATACTATTCAATTACTACGCGAGTAACATTGGAAGCTAATGTGGATTTACTCAAAATCCTTAACTCAACTGGATTGGCACTTGGCCGCAATATCACTTTTCTTGGCGAAAACATTTTGAATGGCAGGCAAAAAAACTTTGGAAACGATTGTGGATTTCGTGAAAACGCTTAATAAATCGAGATGAGGACTTCGCCACAATATCAGTAACTTGGGACAAATCTCTCCATGACATGTGAAGAATCATTGGAAACTAATGTAGATTTACTCAAATTGCTCAACTCATCGAGATTAGCATTTTGCTGCCACATCGCTTGAGTGGCGAATACTATTCAATTACTATGCGAGAAACATTGGAAGCCAATGTGGATTTACTCAAAATCCTTAACTCAACTGGAAAGGCACTTGGCCGCAATATCACCTTTCTTGGCGAAAGCCTTTCGAATGGGATGCAGGGAACCTTGGGAAACGATTGTGGATCGAGAGAAATTGCTTAACACATCGAGGTGAGGACGTAGCCACATTATGAATAAGTTGGCAAGAAAACTCCCAATGACATTGAAAGAATCATTGGAGAATAATGTAGATCTACTCAAGTTGCTGAACTCATCGAGATTAGCACTTTGCCGCCATATCGCTTGAGTGGCGAATACTATTCAATTACTGTGCGAGAAACATCGGAAGCTAATGTGGATTTACTCAAAATCTTTAACTCAACTGGATAGGCACTTGGCCGCAATATCACCTTTCTTGGCGAAAACATTTCGAAAGGCATGCAGAGAACTTTTGGAAACGATCGCGGAACTAGAGAAATGGCTCAACACATCGAGGTGAGGACGTAGCCACATTATGAATAAGTTGGCAAGAAAACTCCCGATGACATTGAAAGAATCATTGGAAACTTACGTAGATTTACTCAATATGCTCAACTCATCGAGATTCGCACTTTGCCGCCATATCGCTGGTGTGGCGAATACTATTCAATTACTACGCGAGTAACATTGGAAGCTAATGTTGATTTACTGAAAATCCTTACCTCAACTGGATAGGCACTTGGCCGCAATATCACTTTTCTTGGCGAAAACATTTTGAATGGCTGGCAGAAAAACTTTGGAAACGATTGCGGATTTCGTGAAAACGCTGAATAAATCGAGATGAGGACTTCGCCACAATATCAGTAACTTGGGAGAAATCTCTCCATGACATTTGAAGAATCATTGGAAACTAATGTAGATCGACCTAAATTGCACAACTCATCGGGATTAGCACTTTGCCGCCATATCGCTTGAGTGGCGAATACTATTCAATTACTGTGCGAGAAACATTGGAAGCTAATGTGGATTTATTCAAAATCCTTAACTCAACTGGATAGGCACTTGGCCGCAATATCACCTTTCTTGGCGAAAACATTTCGAATGGGATGCAGGGAACCTTGGGAAACGATTGTGGATCGAGAGAAATTACTTAACACATCGAGGTGAGGACGTAGCCACATTATGAATAAGTTGGCAAGAAAACTCCCAATGACATTGAAAGAATCATTGGAGAATAATGTAGATCGACTCAAGTTGCTGAACTCATCGAGATTCGCACATTGCGCCATATCGCTTGAGTGTCGAGTACCATTCAATTAATATGCGAGAAACATTGGAAGGTATTGTGGATTTACTCAAAATCCTTAACTTAACTGGATAGGCACCTGGCCGCAATATCAACTTTAGTGGCGAAAACATTTCGAATGGCATGCACTGAACCTTTGGAAACGTTGTGGATCTGGAAGAATTGCTTAACACATCGAGGTGAGAACGTAGCCACATTATGAATAAGTTGGCAAGAAAACCCCCGATGACATTGAAAGAATCATTGGAAACTTACGTATATTTACTCAAATTGCTCGAATCATCGAGATTAGCACTTTGCCGCCATATCGCTTGAGTGGCGAATACTATTCAATTACTGTGCGAGAAACATTGGAAGCTAATGTGGATTTATTCAAAATCCTTAACTCAACTGGATAGGCACTTGGCCGCAATATCACCTTTCTTGGCGAAAACATTTCGAATGGGATGCAGGGAACCTTGGGAAACGATTGTGGATCGAGAGAAATTGCTTAACACATCGAGGTGAGGACGTCGCCACATTATGAATAAGTTGGCAAGAAAACTCCCAATGACATTGAAAGAATCATTGGAGAATGATGTAGATCTACTCAAGTTGCTCAACTCATCGAAATTAGCACGTTGCTGCCATATCGCTTGTTTGGCGAATAATATCCAATTACTATGCGAGAAACATTGGAAGCTAATGTGGATTTACTCAAAATCCTTAACTCAACTGGATAGGGACTTGGCCGCAATATCACTTTTCTTGGCGAAAACATTTTGAATGGCAGGCAGAAAAACTTTGGAAACGATTGTGGATTTGGTGAAAACGCTTAATAAATTGAGATGAGGACTTCGCCACAATATCAGTAACTTCGGAGAAATCTCTCCATGACATTTGAAGAATCATTGGAAACTAATGTAGATTTACTCAAATTGCTCAACTCATCGAGATTAGCACTTTGCTGCCATATCGCTTGAGTCGCGAATACTATTCAATTCCTATGCGAGTAACATTTGGAAGCTAATGTGCATTTATTCAAAATCCTTAACTCATCTGGATAGGCAATTGGCCGCAATATCACCTTTATTGGCGAAAACATTTCGAAAGGCATGCAGAGAACTTTTGGAAACTCCCAATGACATTGAAAGAATCATTGGAAACTTACGTAGATTTACTCAAATTGCTAAAATCATCGAGATTACCACTTTCCCGCCATATCGCTTGAGTGGCGAATACTGTTCAATTACTATGCGAGAAACATTGGAAGCCAATGTGGATTTACTCAAAATCCTTAACTCAACTGGATAGGCACTTGGCTGCAAAATCACTCTTCTTGGCGAAAGCATTTCGAATGGCATGCAGAGAACCTTTGGAAACGATTGTGGATCTGGAGAAATTGCTTAACACATCGAGGTGAGAACGTAGCCACATTATGAATAAGTTGGCAAGAAAACTGACGATGACATTGAAAGAATCATCGCAAACGAATGTAGATTTCCTCAAATTGCTGAACTCATCGAGATTCGCACATTGCGCCATATCGCTTGAGTGTCGAGTACTATTCAATTACTATGCGAGAAACATTGGAAGGTATTGTGGATTTACTCCAAATCCTTAACTCAACTGGATAGGCACCTGGCCGCAATATCACCTTTACTGGCGAAAACATTTCGAATGGCATGCAGAGAACTTTTGGAAACGATTGCGGATCTAGAGAAATGGTTCAACACATCGAGGTGAGGACGGAACCACATTATGAATTAGTTGGCAAGAAAACTCCCAATGACATTGAAAGAATCATTGGAAACTTACGTAGATTTACTCAAATTGCTCAAATCATCGAGATTCGCACTTTGCCGCCATATCGCTGGTGTGGCGAATACTATTCAATTACTACGCGAGTAACATTGGAAGCTAAAGTGGATTTCCTCAAAATCCTTAACTCAACTGGATAGGCACTTGGCCGCAAAATCACACTTCTTGGCGAAAACATTTTGAATGGCCGGCAGAAAAACTTTGGAAACGATTGTGGATTTCGTGAAAACGCTTAATAAATCGAGATGAGGACTTCGCCACAATATCAGTAACTTGGGAGAAATCTCTCCATGACATTTGAAGAATCATTGGAAACTAATGTAGATTTACTCAAATTGCTCAACTCATCGAGATTAGCACTTTGCTGCCATATAGCTTGAGTGGCGAATACTATTCAATTACTACGCGAGTAACATTGGAAGCTAATGTGGATTTACTCAAAATCCTTAACTCAACTGGATAGGCACTTGGCCGCAATATCACTTTTCTTGGCGAAAACATTTTGAATGGCAGGCAAAAAAACTTTGGAAACGATTGTGGATTTCGTGAAAACGCTTAATAAATCGAGATGAGGACTTCGCCACAATATCAGTAACTTGGGACAAATCTCTCCATGACATGTGAAGAATCATTGGAAACTAATGTAGATTTACTCAAATTGCTCAACTCATCGAGATTAGCATTTTGCTGCCACATCGCTTGAGTGGCGAATACTATTCAATTACTATGCGAGAAACATTGGAAGCCAATGTGGATTTACTCAAAATCCTTAACTCAACTGGAAAGGCACTTGGCCGCAATATCACCTTTCTTGGCGAAAGCCTTTCGAATGGGATGCAGGGAACCTTGGGAAACGATTGTGGATCGAGAGAAATTGCTTAACACATCGAGGTGAGGACGTAGCCACATTATGAATAAGTTGGCAAGAAAACTCCCAATGACATTGAAAGAATCATTGGAGAATAATGTAGATCTACTCAAGTTGCTGAACTCATCGAGATTAGCACTTTGCCGCCATATCGCTTGAGTGGCGAATACTATTCAATTACTGTGCGAGAAACATCGGAAGCTAATGTGGATTTACTCAAAATCTTTAACTCAACTGGATAGGCACTTGGCCGCAATATCACCTTTCTTGGCGAAAACATTTCGAAAGGCATGCAGAGAACTTTTGGAAACGATCGCGGAACTAGCGAAATGGCTCAACACATCGAGGTGAGGACGTAGCCACATTATGAATAAGTTGGCAAGAAAACTCCCGATGACATTGAAAGAATCATTGGAAACTTACGTAGATTTACTCAATATGCTCAACTCATCGAGATTCGCACTTTGCCGCCATATCGCTGGTGTGGCGAATACTATTCAATTACTACGCGAGTAACATTGGAAGCTAATGTTGATTTACTGAAAATCCTTACCTCAACTGGATAGGCACTTGGCCGCAATATCACTTTTCTTGGCGAAAACATTTTGAATGGCTGGCAGAAAAACTTTGGAAACGATTGCGGATTTCGTGAAAACGCTGAATAAATCGAGATGAGGACTTCGCCACAATATCAGTAACTTGGGAGAAATCTCTCCATGACATTTGAAGAATCATTGGAAACTAATGTAGATCGACCTAAATTGCACAACTCATCGGGATTAGCACTTTGCCGCCATATCGCTTGAGTGGCGAATACTATTCAATTACTGTGCGAGAAACATTGGAAGCTAATGTGGATTTACTCAAAATCCTTAACTCAACTGGATTGGCACTTGGCCGCAATATCACTTTTCTTGGCGAAAACATTTTGAATGGCAGGCAAAAAAACTTTGGAAACGATTGTGGATTTCGTGAAAACGCTTAATAAATCGAGATGAGGACTTCGCCACAATATCAGTAACTTGGGACAAATCTCTCCATGACATGTGAAGAATCATTGGAAACTAATGTAGATTTACTCAAATTGCTCAACTCATCGAGATTAGCATTTTGCTGCCACATCGCTTGAGTGGCGAATACTATTCAATTACTATGCGAGAAACATTGGAAGCCAATGTGGATTTACTCAAAATCCTTAACTCAACTGGAAAGGCACTTGGCCGCAATATCACCTTTCTTGGCGAAAGCCTTTCGAATGGGATGCAGGGAACCTTGGGAAACGATTGTGGATCGAGAGAAATTGCTTAACACATCGAGGTGAGGACGTAGCCACATTATGAATAAGTTGGCAAGAAAACTCCCAATGACATTGAAAGAATCATTGGAGAATAATGTAGATCTACTCAAGTTGCTGAACTCATCGAGATTAGCACTTTGCCGCCATATCGCTTGAGTGGCGAATACTATTCAATTACTGTGCGAGAAACATCGGAAGCTAATGTGGATTTACTCAAAATCTTTAACTCAACTGGATAGGCACTTGGCCGCAATATCACCTTTCTTGGCGAAAACATTTCGAAAGGCATGCAGAGAACTTTTGGAAACGATCGCGGAACTAGCGAAATGGCTCAACACATCGAGGTGAGGACGTAGCCACATTATGAATAAGTTGGCAAGAAAACTCCCGATGACATTGAAAGAATCATTGGAAACTTACGTAGATTTACTCAATATGCTCAACTCATCGAGATTCGCACTTTGCCGCCATATCGCTGGTGTGGCGAATACTATTCAATTACTACGCGAGTAACATTGGAAGCTAATGTTGATTTACTGAAAATCCTTACCTCAACTGGATAGGCACTTGGCCGCAATATCACTTTTCTTGGCGAAAACATTTTGAATGGCTGGCAGAAAAACTTTGGAAACGATTGTGGATTTCGTGAAAACGCTGAATAAATCGAGATGAGGACTTCGCCACAATATCAGTAACTTGGGAGAAATCTCTCCATGACATTTGAAGAATCATTGGAAACTAATGTAGATCGACCTAAATTGCACAACTCATCGGGATTAGCACTTTGCCGCCATATCGCTTGAGTGGCGAATACTATTCAATTACTGTGCGAGAAACATTGGAAGCTAATGTGGATTTATTCAAAATCCTTAACTCAACTGGATAGGCACTTGGCCGCAATATCACCTTTCTTGGCGAAAACATTTCGAATGGGATGCAGGGAACCTTGGGAAACGATTGTGGATCGAGAGAAATTGCTTAACACATCGAGGTGAGGACGTAGCCACATTATGAATAAGTTGGCAAGAAAACTCCCAATGACATTGAAAGAATCATTGGAGAATAATGTAGATCGACTCAAGTTGCTGAACTCATCGAGATTCGCACATTGCGCCATATCGCTTGAGTGTCGAGTACCATTCAATTAATATGCGAGAAACATTGGAAGGTATTGTGGATTTACTCAAAATCCTTAACTTAACTGGATAGGCACCTGGCCGCAATATCACCTTTAGTGGCGAAAACATTTCGAATGGCATGCACTGAACCTTTGGAAACGTTGTGGATCTGGAAGAATTGCTTAACACATCGAGGTGAGAACGTAGCCACATTATGAATAAGTTGGCAAGAAAACCCCCGATGACATTGAAAGAATCATTGGAAACTTACGTAGATTTACTCAAATTGCTCAAATCATCGAGATTCGCACTTTGCCGCCATATCGCTGGTGTGGCGAATACTATTCAATTACTACGCGAGTAACATTGGAAGCTAATGTTGATTTACTGAAAATCCTTACCTCAACTGGATAGGCACTTGGCCGCAATATCACTTTTCTTGGCGAAAACATTTTGAATGGCTGGCAGAAAAACTTTGGAAACGATTGTGGATTTCGTGAAAACGCTGAATAAATCGAGATGAGGACTTCGCCACAATATCAGTAACTTGGGAGAAATCTCTCCATGACATTTGAAGAATCATTGGAAACTAATGTAGATCGACCTAAATTGCACAACTCATCGGGATTAGCACTTTGCCGCCATATCGCTTGAGTGGCGAATACTATTCAATTACTGTGCGAGAAACATTGGAAGCTAATGCGGATTTATTCAAAATCCTTAACTCAACTGGATAGGCACTTGGCCGCAATATCACCTTTCTTGGCGAAAACATTTCGAATGGGATGCAGGGAACCTTGGGAAACGATTGTGGATCGAGAGAAATTGCTTAACACATCGAGGTGAGGACGTAGCCACATTATGAATACGTTGGCAAGAAAACTCCCAATGACATTGAAAGAATCATTGGAGAATAATGTAGATCGACTCAAGTTGCTGAACTCATCGAGATTCGCACATTGCGCCATATCGCTTGAGTGTCGAGTACTATTCAATTAATATGCGAGAAACATTGGAAGGTATTGTGGATTTACTCAAAATCCTTAACTTAACTGGATAGGCACCTGGCCGCAATATCAACTTTAGTGGCGAAAACATTTCGAATGGCATGCACTGAACCTTTGGAAACGTTGTGGATCTGGAAGAATTGCTTAACACATCGAGGTGAGAACGTAGCCACATTATGAATAAGTTGGCAAGAAAACCCCCGATGACATTGAAAGAATCATTGGAAACTTACGTATATTTACTCAAATTGCTCGAATCATCGAGATTAGCACTTTGCCGCCATATCGCTTGGGTGGCGAATACTATTCAAAGACTATGCGAGAAACATTGGAAGAGAATGTGGATTTACTCAAAATCCTTAACTCAACTGGATAGGCACTTGGCCGCAATATCACCTTTCTTGGCGAAAACATTTCGAATGGGATGCAGGGAACCTTGGGAAACGATTGTGGATCGAGAGAAATTGCTTAACACATCGAGGTGAGGACGTCGCCACATTATGAATAAGTTGGCAAGAAAACTCCCAATGACATTGAAAGAATCATTGGAGAATGATGTAGATCTACTCAAGTTGCTCAACTCATCGAAATTAGCACGTTGCTGCCATATCGCTTGTTTGGCGAATAATATCCAATTACTGTGCGAGAAACATTGGAAGCTAATGTGGATTTACTCAAAATCCTTAACTCAACTGGATAGGCACTTGGCCGCAATATCACTTTTCTTGGCGAAAACATTTTGAATGGCAGGCAGAAAAACTTTGGAAACGATTGTGGATTTGGTGAAAACGCTTAATAAATTGAGATGAGGACTTCGCCACAATATCAGTAACTTCGGAGAAATCTCTCCATGACATTTGAAGAATCATTGGAAACTAATGTAGATTTACTCAAATTGCTCAACTCATCGAGATTAGCACTTTGCTGCCATATCGCTTGAGTCGCGAATACTATTCAATTCCTATGCGAGTAACATTTGGAAGCTAATGTGCATTTATTCAAAATCCTTAACTCATCTGGATAGGCAATTGGCCGCAATATCACCTTTATTGGCGAAAACATTTCGAAAGGCATGCAGAGAACTTTTGGAAACTCCCAATGACATTGAAAGAATCATTGGAAACTTACGTAGATTTACTCAAATTGCTAAAATCATCGAGATTACCACTTTCCCGCCATATCGCTTGAGTGGCGAATACTGTTCAATTACTATGCGAGAAACATTGGAAGCCAATGTGGATTTACTCAAAATCCTTAACTCAACTGGATAGGCACTTGGCTGCAAAATCACTCTTCTTGGCGAAAGCATTTCGAATGGCATGCAGAGAACCTTTGGAAACGATTGTGGATCTGGAGAAATTGCTTAACACATCGAGGTGAGAACGTAGCCACATTATGAATAAGTTGGCAAGAAAACGGACGATGACATTGAAAGAATCATCGCAAACGAATGTAGATTTCCTCAAATTGCTGAACTCATCGAGATTCGCACATTGCGCCATATCGCTTGAGTGTCGAGTACTATTCAATTACTATGCGAGAAACATTGGAAGGTATTGTGGATTTACTCCAAATCCTGAACTCATCTGGATAGGCACCTGGCCGCAATATCACCTTTACTGGCGAAAACATTTCGAATGGCATGCAGAGAACTTTTGGAAACGATTGCGGATCTAGAGAAATGGTTCAACACATCGAGGTGAGGACGGAACCACATTATGAATTAGTTGGCAAGAAAGCTCCCAATGACATTGAAAGAATCATTGGAAACTTACGTAGATTTACTCAAATTGCTCAAATCATCGAGATTCGCACTTTGCCGCCATATCGCTGGTGTGGCGAATACTATTCAATTACTACGCGAGTAACATTGGAAGCTAATGTTGATTTACTGAAAATCCTTACCTCAACTGGATAGGCACTTGGCCGCAATATCACTTTTCTTGGCGAAAACATTTTGAATGGCTGGCAGAAAAACTTTGGAAACGATTGTGGATTTCGTGAAAACGCTGAATAAATCGAGATGAGGACTTCGCCACAATATCAGTAACTTGGGAGAAATCTCTCCATGACATTTGAAGAATCATTGGAAACTAATGTAGATCGACCTAAATTGCACAACTCATCGGGATTAGCACTTTGCCGCCATATCGCTTGAGTGGCGAATACTATTCAATTACTGTGCGAGAAACATTGGAAGCTAATGTGGATTTATTCAAAATCCTTAACTCAACTGGATAGGCACTTGGCCGCAATATCACCTTTCTTGGCGAAAACATTTCGAATGGGATGCAGGGAACCTTGGGAAACGATTGTGGATCGAGAGAAATTGCTTAACACATCGAGGTGAGGACGTAGCCACATTATGAATAAGTTGGCAAGAAAACTCCCAATGACATTGAAAGAATCATTGGAGAATAATGTAGATCGACTCAAGTTGCTGAACTCATCGAGATTCGCACATTGCGCCATATCGCTTGAGTGTCGAGTACTATTCAATTAATATGCGAGAAACATTGGAAGGTATTGTGGATTTACTCAAAATCCTTAACTTAACTGGATAGGCACCTGGCCGCAATATCACCTTTAGTGGCGAAAACATTTCGAATGGCATGCACTGAACCTTTGGAAACGTTGTGGATCTGGAAGAATTGCTTAACACATCGAGGTGAGAACGTAGCCACATTATGAATAAGTTGGCAAGAAAACCCCCGATGACATTGAAAGAATCATTGGAAACTTACGTATATTTACTCAAATTGCTCGAATCATCGAGATTAGCACTTTGCCGCCATATCGCTTGAGTGGCGAATACTATTCAATTACTGTGCGAGAAACATTGGAAGCTAATGTGGATTTATTCAAAATCCTTAACTCAACTGGATAGGCACTTGGCCGCAATATCACCTTTCTTGGCGAAAACATTTCGAATGGGATGCAGGGAACCTTGGGAAACGATTGTGGATCGAGAGAAATTGCTTAACACATCGAGGTGAGGACGTAGCCACATTATGAATAAGTTGGCAAGAAAACTCCCAATGACATTGAAAGAATCATTGGAGAATGATGTAGATCTACTCAAGTTGCTCAACTCATCGAAATTAGCACGTTGCTGCCATATCGCTTGTTTGGCGAATAATATCCAATTACTATGCGAGAAACATTGGAAGCTAATGTGGATTTACTCAAAATCCTTAACTCAACTGGATAGGGACTTGGCCGCAATATCACTTTTCTTGGCGAAAACATTTTGAATGGCAGGCAGAAAAACTTTGGAAACGATTGTGGATTTGGTGAAAACGCTTAATAAATTGAGATGAGGACTTCGCCACAATATCAGTAACTTGGGAGAAATCTCTCCATGACATTTGAAGAATCATTGGAAACTAATGTAGATTTACTCAAATTGCTCAACTCTTCGAGATTAGCACTTTGCTGCCATATCGCTTGAGTCGCGAATACTATTCAATTCCTATGCGAGTAACATTTGGAAGCTAATGTGCATTTATTCAAAATCCTTAACTCATCTGGATAGGCAATTGGCCGCAATATCACCTTTATTGGCGAAAACATTTCGAAAGGCATGCAGAGAACTTTTGGAAACTCCCAATGACATTGAAAGAATCATTGGAAACTTACGTAGATTTACTCAAATTGCTAAAATCATCGAGATTACCACTTTCCCGCCATATCGCTTGAGTGGCGAATACTGTTCAATTACTATGCGAGAAACATTGGAAGCCAATGTGGATTTACTCAAAATCCTTAACTCAACTGGATAGGCACTTGGCTGCAAAATCACTCTTCTTGGCGAAAGCATTTCGAATGGCATGCAGAGAACCTTTGGAAACGATTGTGGATCTGGAGAAATTGCTTAACACATCGAGGTGAGAACGTAGCCACATTATGAATAAGTTGGCAAGAAAACTGACGATGACATTGAAAGAATCATCGCAAACGAATGTAGATTTCCTCAAATTGCTGAACTCATCGAGATTCGCACATTGCGCCATATCGCTTGAGTGTCGAGTACTATTCAATTACTATGCGAGAAACATTGGAAGGTATTGTGGATTTACTCCAAATCCTTAACTCATCTGGATAGGCACCTGGCCGCAATATCACCTTTACTGGCGAAAACATTTCGAATGGCATGCAGAGAACTTTTGGAAACGATTGCGGATCTAGAGAAATGGTTCAACACATCGAGGTGAGGACGGAACCACATTATGAATTAGTTGGCAAGAAAGCTCCCAATGACATTGAAAGAATCATTGGAAACTTACGTAGATTTACTCAAATTGCTCAAATCATCGAGATTCGCACTTTGCCGCCATATCGCTGGTGTGGCGAATACTATTCAATTACTACGCGAGTAACATTGGAAGCTAATGTTGATTTACTGAAAATCCTTACCTCAACTGGATAGGCACTTGGCCGCAATATCACTTTTCTTGGCGAAAACATTTTGAATGGCTGGCAGAAAAACTTTGGAAACGATTGTGGATTTCGTGAAAACGCTGAATAAATCGAGATGAGGACTTCGCCACAATATCAGTAACTTGGGAGAAATCTCTCCATGACATTTGAAGAATCATTGGAAACTAATGTAGATCGACCTAAATTGCACAACTCATCGGGATTAGCACTTTGCCGCCATATCGCTTGAGTGGCGAATACTATTCAATTACTGTGCGAGAAACATTGGAAGCTAATGTGGATTTATTCAAAATCCTTAACTCAACTGGATAGGCACTTGGCCGCAATATCACCTTTCTTGGCGAAAACATTTCGAATGGGATGCAGGGAACCTTGGGAAACGATTGTGGATCGAGAGAAATTGCTTAACACATCGAGGTGAGGACGTAGCCACATTATGAATAAGTTGGCAAGAAAACTCCCAATGACATTGAAAGAATCATTGGAGAATAATGTAGATCGACTCAAGTTGCTGAACTCATCGAGATTCGCACATTGCGCCATATCGCTTGAGTGTCGAGTACTATTCAATTAATATGCGAGAAACATTGGAAGGTATTGTGGATTTACTCAAAATCCTTAACTTAACTGGATAGGCACCTGGCCGCAATATCACCTTTAGTGGCGAAAACATTTCGAATGGCATGCACTGAACCTTTGGAAACGTTGTGGATCTGGAAGAATTGCTTAACACATCGAGGTGAGAACGTAGCCACATTATGAATAAGTTGGCAAGAAAACCCCCGATGACATTGAAAGAATCATTGGAAACTTACGTATATTTACTCAAATTGCTCGAATCATCGAGATTAGCACTTTGCCGCCATATCGCTTGAGTGGCGAATACTATTCAATTACTGTGCGAGAAACATTGGAAGCTAATGTGGATTTATTCAAAATCCTTAACTCAACTGGATAGGCACTTGGCCGCAATATCACCTTTCTTGGCGAAAACATTTCGAATGGGATGCAGGGAACCTTGGGAAACGATTGTGGATCGAGAGAAATTGCTTAACACATCGAGGTGAGGACGTAGCCACATTATGAATAAGTTGGCAAGAAAACTCCCAATGACATTGAAAGAATCATTGGAGAATGATGTAGATCTACTCAAGTTGCTCAACTCATCGAAATTAGCACGTTGCTGCCATATCGCTTGTTTGGCGAATAATATCCAATTACTATGCGAGAAACATTGGAAGCTAATGTGGATTTACTCAAAATCCTTAACTCAACTGGATAGGGACTTGGCCGCAATATCACTTTTCTTGGCGAAAACATTTTGAATGGCAGGCAGAAAAACTTTGGAAACGATTGTGGATTTGGTGAAAACGCTTAATAAATTGAGATGAGGACTTCGCCACAATATCAGTAACTTGGGAGAAATCTCTCCATGACATTTGAAGAATCATTGGAAACTAATGTAGATTTACTCAAATTGCTCAACTCTTCGAGATTAGCACTTTGCTGCCATATCGCTTGAGTCGCGAATACTATTCAATTCCTATGCGAGTAACATTTGGAAGCTAATGTGCATTTATTCAAAATCCTTAACTCATCTGGATAGGCAATTGGCCGCAATATCACCTTTATTGGCGAAAACATTTCGAAAGGCATGCAGAGAACTTTTGGAAACTCCCAATGACATTGAAAGAATCATTGGAAACTTACGTAGATTTACTCAAATTGCTAAAATCATCGAGATTACCACTTTCCCGCCATATCGCTTGAGTGGCGAATACTGTTCAATTACTATGCGAGAAACATTGGAAGCCAATGTGGATTTACTCAAAATCCTTAACTCAACTGGATAGGCACTTGGCTGCAAAATCACTCTTCTTGGCGAAAGCATTTCGAATGGCATGCAGAGAACCTTTGGAAACGATTGTGGATCTGGAGAAATTGCTTAACACATCGAGGTGAGAACGTAGCCACATTATGAATAAGTTGGCAAGAAAACTGACGATGACATTGAAAGAATCATCGCAAACGAATGTAGATTTCCTCAAATTGCTGAACTCATCGAGATTCGCACATTGCGCCATATCGCTTGAGTGTCGAGTACTATTCAATTACTATGCGAGAAACATTGGAAGGTATTGTGGATTTACTCCAAATCCTTAACTCATCTGGATAGGCACCTGGCCGCAATATCACCTTTACTGGCGAAAACATTTCGAATGGCATGCAGAGAACTTTTGGAAACGATTGCGGATCTAGAGAAATGGTTCAACACATCGAGGTGAGGACGGAACCACATTATGAATTAGTTGGCAAGAAAGCTCCCAATGACATTGAAAGAATCATTGGAAACTTACGTAGATTTACTCAAATTGCTCAAATCATCGAGATTCGCACTTTGCCGCCATATCGCTGGTGTGGCGAATACTATTCAATTACTACGCGAGTAACATTGGAAGCTAATGTTGATTTACTGAAAATCCTTACCTCAACTGGATAGGCACTTGGCCGCAATATCACTTTTCTTGGCGAAAACATTTTGAATGGCTGGCAGAAAAACTTTGGAAACGATTGTGGATTTCGTGAAAACGCTGAATAAATCGAGATGAGGACTTCGCCACAATATCAGTAACTTGGGAGAAATCTCTCCATGACATTTGAAGAATCATTGGAAACTAATGTAGATCGACCTAAATTGCACAACTCATCGGGATTAGCACTTTGCCGCCATATCGCTTGAGTGGCGAATACTATTCAATTACTGTGCGAGAAACATTGGAAGCTAATGTGGATTTATTCAAAATCCTTAACTCAACTGGATAGGCACTTGGCCGCAATATCACCTTTCTTGGCGAAAACATTTCGAATGGGATGCAGGGAACCTTGGGAAACGATTGTGGATCGAGAGAAATTGCTTAACACATCGAGGTGAGGACGTAGCCACATTATGAATAAGTTGGCAAGAAAACTCCCAATGACATTGAAAGAATCATTGGAGAATAATGTAGATCGACTCAAGTTGCTGAACTCATCGAGATTCGCACATTGCGCCATATCGCTTGAGTGTCGAGTACTATTCAATTAATATGCGAGAAACATTGGAAGGTATTGTGGATTTACTCAAAATCCTTAACTTAACTGGATAGGCACCTGGCCGCAATATCACCTTTAGTGGCGAAAACATTTCGAATGGCATGCACTGAACCTTTGGAAACGTTGTGGATCTGGAAGAATTGCTTAACACATCGAGGTGAGAACGTAGCCACATTATGAATAAGTTGGCAAGAAAACCCCCGATGACATTGAAAGAATCATTGGAAACTTACGTATATTTACTCAAATTGCTCGAATCATCGAGATTAGCACTTTGCCGCCATATCGCTTGAGTGGCGAATACTATTCAATTACTGTGCGAGAAACATTGGAAGCTAATGTGGATTTATTCAAAATCCTTAACTCAACTGGATAGGCACTTGGCCGCAATATCACCTTTCTTGGCGAAAACATTTCGAATGGGATGCAGGGAACCTTGGGAAACGATTGTGGATCGAGAGAAATTGCTTAACACATCGAGGTGAGGACGTAGCCACATTATGAATAAGTTGGCAAGAAAACTCCCAATGACATTGAAAGAATCATTGGAGAATGATGTAGATCTACTCAAGTTGCTCAACTCATCGAAATTAGCACGTTGCTGCCATATCGCTTGTTTGGCGAATAATATCCAATTACTATGCGAGAAACATTGGAAGCTAATGTGGATTTACTCAAAATCCTTAACTCAACTGGATAGGGACTTGGCCGCAATATCACTTTTCTTGGCGAAAACATTTTGAATGGCAGGCAGAAAAACTTTGGAAACGATTGTGGATTTGGTGAAAACGCTTAATAAATTGAGATGAGGACTTCGCCACAATATCAGTAACTTGGGAGAAATCTCTCCATGACATTTGAAGAATCATTGGAAACTAATGTAGATTTACTCAAATTGCTCAACTCTTCGAGATTAGCACTTTGCTGCCATATCGCTTGAGTCGCGAATACTATTCAATTCCTATGCGAGTAACATTTGGAAGCTAATGTGCATTTATTCAAAATCCTTAACTCATCTGGATAGGCAATTGGCCGCAATATCACCTTTATTGGCGAAAACATTTCGAAAGGCATGCAGAGAACTTTTGGAAACTCCCAATGACATTGAAAGAATCATTGGAAACTTACGTAGATTTACTCAAATTGCTAAAATCATCGAGATTACCACTTTCCCGCCATATCGCTTGAGTGGCGAATACTGTTCAATTACTATGCGAGAAACATTGGAAGCCAATGTGGATTTACTCAAAATCCTTAACTCAACTGGATAGGCACTTGGCTGCAAAATCACTCTTCTTGGCGAAAGCATTTCGAATGGCATGCAGAGAACCTTTGGAAACGATTGTGGATCTGGAGAAATTGCTTAACACATCGAGGTGAGAACGTAGCCACATTATGAATAAGTTGGCAAGAAAACTGACGATGACATTGAAAGAATCATCGCAAACGAATGTAGATTTCCTCAAATTGCTGAACTCATCGAGATTCGCACATTGCGCCATATCGCTTGAGTGTCGAGTACTATTCAATTACTATGCGAGAAACATTGGAAGGTATTGTGGATTTACTCCAAATCCTTAACTCATCTGGATAGGCACCTGGCCGCAATATCACCTTTACTGGCGAAAACATTTCGAATGGCATGCAGAGAACTTTTGGAAACGATTGCGGATCTAGAGAAATGGTTCAACACATCGAGGTGAGGACGGAACCACATTATGAATTAGTTGGCAAGAAAGCTCCCAATGACATTGAAAGAATCATTGGAAACTTACGTAGATTTACTCAAATTGCTCAAATCATCGAGATTCGCACTTTGCCGCCATATCGCTGGTGTGGCGAATACTATTCAATTACTACGCGAGTAACATTGGAAGCTAATGTTGATTTACTGAAAATCCTTACCTCAACTGGATAGGCACTTGGCCGCAATATCACTTTTCTTGGCGAAAACATTTTGAATGGCTGGCAGAAAAACTTTGGAAACGATTGTGGATTTCGTGAAAACGCTGAATAAATCGAGATGAGGACTTCGCCACAATATCAGTAACTTGGGAGAAATCTCTCCATGACATTTGAAGAATCATTGGAAACTAATGTAGATCGACCTAAATTGCACAACTCATCGGGATTAGCACTTTGCCGCCATATCGCTTGAGTGGCGAATACTATTCAATTACTGTGCGAGAAACATTGGAAGCTAATGTGGATTTATTCAAAATCCTTAACTCAACTGGATAGGCACTTGGCCGCAATATCACCTTTCTTGGCGAAAACATTTCGAATGGGATGCAGGGAACCTTGGGAAACGATTGTGGATCGAGAGAAATTGCTTAACACATCGAGGTGAGGACGTAGCCACATTATGAATAAGTTGGCAAGAAAACTCCCAATGACATTGAAAGAATCATTGGAGAATAATGTAGATCGACTCAAGTTGCTGAACTCATCGAGATTCGCACATTGCGCCATATCGCTTGAGTGTCGAGTACTATTCAATTAATATGCGAGAAACATTGGAAGGTATTGTGGATTTACTCAAAATCCTTAACTTAACTGGATAGGCACCTGGCCGCAATATCACCTTTAGTGGCGAAAACATTTCGAATGGCATGCACTGAACCTTTGGAAACGTTGTGGATCTGGAAGAATTGCTTAACACATCGAGGTGAGAACGTAGCCACATTATGAATAAGTTGGCAAGAAAACCCCCGATGACATTGAAAGAATCATTGGAAACTTACGTATATTTACTCAAATTGCTCGAATCATCGAGATTAGCACTTTGCCGCCATATCGCTTGAGTGGCGAATACTATTCAATTACTGTGCGAGAAACATTGGAAGCTAATGTGGATTTATTCAAAATCCTTAACTCAACTGGATAGGCACTTGGCCGCAATATCACCTTTCTTGGCGAAAACATTTCGAATGGGATGCAGGGAACCTTGGGAAACGATTGTGGATCGAGAGAAATTGCTTAACACATCGAGGTGAGGACGTAGCCACATTATGAATAAGTTGGCAAGAAAACTCCCAATGACATTGAAAGAATCATTGGAGAATGATGTAGATCTACTCAAGTTGCTCAACTCATCGAAATTAGCACGTTGCTGCCATATCGCTTGTTTGGCGAATAATATCCAATTACTATGCGAGAAACATTGGAAGCTAATGTGGATTTATTCAAAATCCTTAACTCAACTGGATAGGCACCTTGGCCGCAATATCACCTTTCATGGCGAAAACATTTCGAATGGGATGCAGGGAACCTTGGGAAACGATTGTGGATCGAGAGAAATTGCTTAACACATCGAGGTGAGGACGTAGCCACATTATGAATAAGTTGGCGAGAAAACTCCCAATGACATTGAAAGAATCATTGGAGAATAATGTAGATCTACTCAAGTTGCTCAACTCATCGAGATTAGCACGTTGCTGCCATATCGCTTGTTTGGCGAATAATATCCAATTACTATGCGAGAAACATTGGAAGCTAATGTGGATTTACTCAAAATCCTTAACTCAACTGGATAGGCACTTGGCCGCAATATCACTTTTCTTGGCGAAAACATTTTGAATGGCAGGCAGAAAAACTTTGGAAACGATTGTGGATTTCGTGAAAACGCTTAATAAATTGAGATGAGGACTTCGCCACAATATCAGTAACTTGGGAGAAATCTCCCCGTGACATTTGAAGAATCATTGGAAACTAATGTAGATTTACTCAAATTGCTCAACTCATCGAGATTAGCACTTTGCTGCCATATCGCTTGAGTCGCGAATACTATTCAATTACTGTGCGAGAAACATTGGAAGCTAATGTGGATTTATTCAAAATCCTTAACTCAACTGGATAGGCACTTGGCCGCAATATCACCTTTCTTGGCGAAAACATTTCGAATGGGATGCAGGGAACCTTGGGAAACGATTGTGGATCGAAGAAATTGCTTAACACATCGAGGTGAGGACGTAGCCACATTATGAATAAGTTGGCAAGAAAACTCCCAATGACATTGAAAGAATCATTGGAGAATAATGTAGATCTACTCAAGTTGCTGAACTCATCGAGATTAGCACTTTGCCGCCATATCGCTTGAGTGGCGAATACTATTCAATTACTGTGCGAGAAACATTGGAAGCTAATGTGGATTTATTCAAAATCCTTAACTCATCTGGATAGGCAATTGGCCGCAATGTCACCTTTATTGGCGAAAACATGTCGAAAGGCATGAAGAGAACTTTTGGAAACGATCGCGGATCTAGAGAAATGGCTCAACACATCGAGGTGAGGACGTAGCCACATTATGAATTAGTTGGCAAGAAAACTCCCAATGACATTGAAAGAATCATTGGAAACTTAGGTAGATTTACTCAAATTGCTCACATCATCGAGATTACCACTTTCCCGCCATATCGCTGCTGTGGCGAATACTATTCAATTACTACGCGAGTAACATTGGAAGCTAATGTGGATTTACTCAAAATCCTTAACTCAACTGGACAGGCACTTGGCCGCAATATCACTTTTCTTGGCGAAAACATTTTGAATGGCAGGCAGAAAAACCTTGGAAACGATTGTGGATTTCGTGAAAACGCTTAATAAATCGAGATAAGGCTTCGCCACAATATCAGTAACTTGGGACAAATCTCTCCATGACATTTGAAGAATCATTGGAAACTAATGTAGATTTACTCAAATTGCTCAACTCATCGAGATTAGCACTTTGCTGCCACATCGTGCAGCTTGAGTGGCGAATACTATTCAATTACTACGCGAGTAACATTGGAAGCTAATGTGGATTTACTCAAAATCCTTAACTCAACTGGATAGGCACTTGGCCGCAATATCACTTTTCTTGGCGAAAACATTTTGAATGGCAGGCAGAAAAACTTTGGAAACGATTGTGGATTTCGTGAAAACGCTTAATAAATCGAGTTGAGGACTTCGCCACAATATCAGTAACTTGGGACAGATATCTCCATGACATTTGAAGAACCATTGGAAACTAATGTAGATTTACTCAAATTGCTCAACTCATCGAGATTAGCATTTTGCTGCCATATCGCTTGAGTGGCGAATACTGTTCAATTACTATGCGAGAAACATTGGAAGCCAATGTGGATTTACTCAAAATCCTTAACTCAACTGGATAGGCACTTGGCCGCAATATCACCTTTCTTGGCGAAAACATTTCGAATGGCATTCAGAGAAACCTTGGAAACGATTGTGGATCTAGAGAAATTGCTTAACACATCGAGGTGAGGACGTCGCCACATTATGAATAAGTTGGCAAGAAAACTGCCAATGACATTGAAAGAATCATCGCAAACTAATGTAGATTGCCTCAAATTGCTGAAATCATTGAGATTCGCACATTGCGCCATATCGCTTGAGTGTCGAGTACTATTCATTTACTATGCGAGAAACATTGGAAGGTATTGTGGATTTACTCAAAATCCTTAACTCAACTGGATCGGCACCTGGCCGCAATATCACCTTTATTGGCGAAAACATTTCGAATGGCATGCACTGAACCTTTGGAAACGTTGTGGATCTGGAAGAATTGCTTAACACATCGAGGTGAGAACGTAGCCACATTATGAATAAGTTGGCAAGAAAACCCCCGATGACATTGAAAGAATCATTGGAAACTTAGGTAGATTTACTCAAATTGCTCGAATCATCGATATTAGCACTTTGCCGCCATATCACTTGAGTGGCGAATACTATTCAAAGACTATGCGAGAAACATTGGAAGAGATTGTGGATTTACTCAAAATCCTTAACTCAACTGGATAGGCACTTGGCCGCAATATCACCTTTATTGGCGAAAACATTTCGAAAGGCATGCAGAGAACTTTTGGAAACGATCGCGGATCTAGAGAAATGGCTCAACACATCGAGGTGAGGACGTAGCCACATTATGAATTAGTTGGCAAGAAAACTCCCAATGACATTGAAAGAATCATTGGAAACTTACGTAGATTTACTCAAATTGCTCAAATCATCGAGATTACCACTTTCCCGCCATATCGCTGGTGTGGCGAATACTATTCAATTACTACGCGAGTAACATTGGAAGCTAATGTGGATTTACTCAAAATCCTTAACTCAACTGGACAGGCACTTGGCCGCAATATCACTTTTCTTGGCGAAAACATTTTGAATGGCAGGCAGAAAAACTTTGGAAACGTTTGTGGATTTCGTGAAAACGCTTAATAAATCGAGATGAGGACTTCGCCACAATATCAGTAACTTGGGACAAATCTCTCCATGACATTTGAAGAATCATTGGAAACTAATGTAGATTTACTCAAATTGCTCAACTCATCGAGATTAGCATTTTGCTGCCATATCGCTTGAGTGGCGAATACCATTCAATTACTATGCGAGAAACATTGGAAGCCAATGTGGATTTACACAAAATCCTTAACTCAACTGGATAGGCACTTGGCCGCAATATCACCTTTCTTGGCGAAAACATTTCGAATGGCATTCAGAGAAACCTTGGAAACGATTGTGGATCTAGAGAAATTGCTTAGCACATCGAGGTGAGGACGTCGCCACATTATGAATAAGTTGGCAAGAAAACTCCCGATGACATTGAAAGAATCGTTGGAAACTAATGTAGATTTCCTCAAATTGCTGAACTCATCGAGATTAGCACTTTGCCGCCATATCGCTGGTGTGGCGAATACTATTCAATTATTACGCGAGTAACATTGGAAGCTAATGTGGATTTACTCAAAATCCTGAACTCAACTGGATAGGCACTTGGCCGCAATATCACCTTTATTGGCGAAAACATTTTGAATGGTATGCAGAGAACTTTTGGAAACGATTGCGGATCTACAGAACTGGGTCAACACACCGAGGTGAGAACGTAGCCACATTATGAATTAGTTGGCAAGAAAACTCCTGATGACATTGAAAGAATCATTGGAAACTTACGTAGATTTACTCAAATTGCTCAAATCATCGGGATTAGCACTTTGCCGCCATATCGCTGGTGTGGCGAATACTATTCAATAACTACGCGAGTAACATTGGAAGCTAATGTGGATTTACTGAAAATCCTTAACTCAACTGGATAGGCAATTTGCCGCAAAATCACTTTTCTTGTCGAAAACATTTTGAATGGCAGGCAGAAAAACTTTGGAAACGATTGTGAATTTCGTGAAAACGCTTAATAAATCGAGATGAGGACTTCGCCACAATATCAGTAACTTGGGAGGAATCTCTCCATGACATTTGAAGAATCATTGGAAACTAATGTAGATTTACTCAAATTGCTCAACTCATCGAGATTAGCACTTGGCTGCCATATTGCTTGAGTCGCCTATACAATTCAATTACTATGCGAGTAACATTGGAAGCTAATGTGCATTTATTCAAAATCCTTAACTCAACTGGATAGGTACTTGACCGCAATATCAGCTTTCTTGGCGAAAACCTTTCGAATGGCATGCAGTGAACCTTTGGAAACGTTGTGGATCTAGAAGAATTGCTTAACACATCGAGGTGAGGACGTAGCCACATTATGAATAAGTTGGCAAGAAAACTCCCAATGACATTGAAAGAATCATTGGAAGCTTATGTAGATTTACTCAAATTGCTCAATTCATCGAGATTACCACTTTCCCGCCATATCGCTGGTGTGGCGAATACTATTCAATTACTCTGCGAGAAACATTGGAAGCTAATGTGGATTTACTCAAAATCCTTAACTCAACTGGACAGGCACTTGGCCGCAATATCACCTTTCTTGGCGAAAACGTTTCGAATGGCATTCAGAGAAACCTTGGGAAACGATTGTGGATCTAGAGAAATTGCTTAACACATCGAGGTGAGGACGTCGCCACATTATGAATAAGTTGGCAAGAAAACTGCCGATGACATTGAAAGAATCATCGCAAACTAATGTAGATTTCCTCAAATTGCTGAACTCATCGAGATTCGCACATTGCGCCATATCGCTTGAGTGGCGAGTACTATTCAATTAATATGCGAGAAACATTGGAAGGTATTGAGGATTTACTCAAAATCCTTAACTCAACTGGATAGGCACCTGGACGCAATATCACCTTTATTGGCGAAAACATTGCGAATGGCACGCACTGAACCTTTGGAAACGTTGTGGATCTGGAAGTATTGCTTAACACATCGAGGTGAGAACGTAGCCACATTATGAATAAGTAGGCAAGAAAACCCCCGATGACATTGAAAGAATCATTGGAAACTTACGTAGATTTACTCAAATTGCTCGAATCATCGAGATTAGCACTTTGCCGCCATATCGCTGGTGTGGCGAATACTATTCAATTCTTATGCGAGAAACATTGGAAGCTAATGTGGATTTACTCAAAATCCTTAACTCAACTGGATAGGCACTTGGCCGCAATATCACCTTTCTTGGCGAAAACATTTCGAATTGCATGCAGAGAAACTTTGGAAACGCTTGTGGATTTAGTGAAAACGCTTAATAAATCGAGATGAGGACTTCGCCACAATATCAGTAACTTGGGAGAAATCTCTCCATGACATTTGAAGAATAATTGGAAACTAATGTAGATTTACTCAAATTGCTCAACTCATCGAGATTAGCACTTTGCCGCCATATCGCTTGAGTGGCGAATACTATTCAATTACTATGCGAGAAACATTGGAAGCTAATGTGGATTTACTCAAAATCCTTAACTCAACTGGATAGGCACTTGGCCGCAATATCACATTTCTTGGCGAAAACATTTCGAATGGCATGCAGAGAACTTTTGGAAACGATTGTGAATCGAGAGAAATTGCTTAACACATCGAGGTGAGGACGTAGCCACATTATGAATAAGTTGGCAAGAAAACTCCCGATGACATTGAAGAATCATTGGAAACTAATGTAGATTTACTCAAATTGCTCAACTCATCGAGATTAGCACTTTGCTGCCATATAGCTTGAGTGGCGAATACTATTCAATTACTACGCGAGTAACATTGGAAGCTAATGTGGATTTCCTCAAAATCCTTAACTCAACTGGATAGGCACTTGGCCGCAATATCACCTTTCTTGGCGAAAACATTTTGAATGGCAGGCAGTGAACCTTTGGAAACGTTGTGGATCTAGAAGAATTGCTTAACACATCGAGGTGAGGACGTAGCCACATTATGAATAAATTGGCAAGAAAACTCCCAATGACATTGAAAGAATCATTGGAAGCTTACGTAGATTTACTCAAATTGCTCAATTCATCGAGATTACCACTTTCCCGCCATAACGCTGGTGTGGCGAATACTATTCAATTACTATGCGAGAAACATTGGAAGCTAATGTGGATTTCCTCAAAATCCTTAACTCAACTGGATAGGCGCTTGGCCGCAATATCACTTTTCTTGGCGAAAACATTTTGAATGGCCGGCAGAAAAACTTTGGAAACGATTGTGGATTTCGTGAAAACGCTTAATAAATCGAGATGAGGACTTCGCCACAATATCAGTAACTTGGGACAAATCTCTCCGTGACATTTGAAGAATCATTGGAAACTAATGTAGATTTACTCAAATTGCTCAACTCATCGAGATTAGCATTTTGCTGCCATATTGCTTGAGTCGCCAATACAATTCAATTACTATGCGAGTAACATTGGAAGCTAATGTGCATTTATTCAAAATCCTTAACTCAACTGGATAAGCACTTGACCGCAATATCACCTTTCTTGGCGAAAACCTTTCGAATGGCATGCAGTGAACCTTTGGAAACGTTGTGGATCTAGAAGAATTGCTTATCACATCGAGGTGAGGACGTAGCCACATTATGAAGAAGATGGCAAGAAAACTCCCAATGACATTGAAAGAATCATTGGAGAATAATGTAGATCTACTCAAGTTGCTCAACTCATCGAGATTAGCACGTTGCTGCCATATCGCTTGTTTGGCGAATACTATTCAATTACTGTGCGAGAAACATTGGAAGCTAATGTGGATTTATTCAAAATCCTTAACTCAACTGGATAGGCACTTGGCCGCAATATCACCTTTCTTGGCGAAAACATTTCGAATGGGATGCAGGGAACCTTGGGAAACGATTGTGGATTGAAGAAATTGCTTAACACATCGAGGTGAGGACGTAGCCACATTATGAATAAGTTGGCAAGAAAACTCCCAATGACATTGAAAGAATCATTGGAGAATAATGTAGATCTACTCAAGTTGCTGAACTCATCGAGATTAGCACTTTGCCGCCATATCGCTTGAGTGGCGAATACTATTCACTGTGCGAGAAACATTGGAAGCTAATGTGGATTTATTCAAAATCCTTAACTCATCTGGATAGGCAATTGGCCGCAATGTCACCTTTATTGGCGAAAACATGTCGAAAGGCATGAAGAGAACTTTTGGAAACGATCGCGGATCTAGAGAAATGGCTCAACACATCGAGGTGAGGACGTAGCCACATTATGAATTAGTTGGCAAGAAAACTCCCAATGACATTGAAAGAATCATTGGAAACTTAGGTAGATTTACTCAAATTGCTCACATCATCGAGATTACCACTTTCCCGCCATATCGCTGGTGTGGCGAATACTATTCAATTACTATGCGAGTAACATTGGAAGCTAATGTGGATTTCCTCAAAATCCTTAACTCAACTGGATAGGCACTTGGCCGCAAAATCACTCTTCTTGGCGAAAACATTTTGAATGGCCGGCAGAAAAACTTTGGAAACGATTGTGGATTTCGTGAAAACGCTTAATAAATCGAGATGAGGACTTCGACACAATATCAGTAACTTGGGAGAAATCTCTCCATGACATTTGAAGAATCATTGGAAACTAATGTAGATTTACTCAAATTGCTCAACTCATCGAGATTAGCACTTTGCTGCCATATAGCTTGAGTGGCGAATACTATTCAATTACTATGCGAGAAACATTGGAAGCTAATGTGGATTTACTCAAAATCCTTAACTCAACTGGATAGGCACTTGGCCGCAATATCACATTTCTTGGCGAAAACATTTCGAATGGCATGCAGAGAACTTTTGGAAACGATTGTGAATCGAGAGAAATTGCTTAACACATCGAGGTGAGGACGTCGCCACATTATGAATAAGTTGGCAAGAAAACTCCCGATGACATTGAAAGAATCGTTGGAAACTAATGTAGATTTCCTCAAATTGCTGAACTCATCGAGATTAGCACTTTGCCGCCATATCGCTGGTGTGGCGAATACTATTCAATTATTACGCGAGTAACATTGGAAGCTAATGTGGATTTACTCAAAATCCTGAACTCAACTGGATAGGCACTTGGCCGCAATATCACCTTTATTGGCGAAAACATTTTGAATGGTATGCAGAGAACTTTTGGAAACGATTGCGGATCTACAGAACTGGGTCAACACACCGAGGTGAGAACGTAGCCACATTATGAATTAGTTGGCAAGAAAACTCCTGATGACATTGAAAGAATCATTGGAAACTTACGTAGATTTACTCAAATTGCTCAAATCATCGGGATTAGCACTTTGCCGCCATATCGCTGGTGTGGCGAATACTATTCAATAACTACGCGAGTAACATTGGAAGCTAATGTGGATTTACTGAAAATCCTTAACTCAACTGGATAGGCAATTTGCCGCAAAATCACTTTTCTTGTCGAAAACATTTTGAATGGCAGGCAGAAAAACCTTGGAAACGATTGTGGATTTCGTGAAAACGCTTAATAAATCGAGATAAAGCTTCGCCACAATATCAGTAACTTGGGACAAATCTCTCCATGACATTTGAAGAATCATTGGAAACTAATGTAGATTTACTCAAATTGCTCAACTCATCGAGATTAGCACTTTGCTGCCACATCGTGCAGCTTGAGTGGCGAATACTATTCAATTACTACGCGAGTAACATTGGAAGCTAATGTGGATTTACTCAAAATCCTTAACTCAACTGGATAGGCACTTGGCCGCAATATCACTTTTCTTGGCGAAAACATTTTGAATGGCAGGCAGAAAAACTTTGGAAACGATTGTGGATTTCGTGAAAACGCTTAATAAATCGAGTTGAGGACTTCGCCACAATATCAGTAACTTGGGACAGATATCTCCATGACATTTGAAGAACCATTGGAAACTAATGTAGATTTACTCAAATTGCTCAACTCATCGAGATTAGCATTTTGCTGCCATATCGCTTGAGTGGCGAATACTGTTCAATTACTATGCGAGAAACATTGGAAGCCAATGTGGATTTACTCAAAATCCTTAACTCAACTGGATAGGCACTTGGCCGCAATATCACCTTTCTTGGCGAAAACATTTCGAATGGCATTCAGAGAAACCTTGGAAACGATTGTGGATCTAGAGAAATTGCTTAACACATCGAGGTGAGGACGTCGCCACATTATGAATAAGTTGGCAAGAAAACTGCCAATGACATTGAAAGAATCATCGCAAACTAATGTAGATTGCCTCAAATTGCTGAAATCATTGAGATTCGCACATTGCGCCATATCGCTTGAGTGTCGAGTACTATTCATTTACTATGCGAGAAACATTGGAAGGTATTGTGGATTTACTCAAAATCCTTAACTCAACTGGATCGGCACCTGGCCGCAATATCACCTTTATTGGCGAAAACATTTCGAATGGCATGCACTGAACCTTTGGAAACGTTGTGGATCTGGAAGAATTGCTTAACACATCGAGGTGAGAACGTAGCCACATTATGAATAAGTTGGCAAGAAAACCCCCGATGACATTGAAAGAATCATTGGAAACTTAGGTAGATTTACTCAAATTGCTCGAATCATCGATATTAGCACTTTGCCGCCATATCACTTGAGTGGCGAATACTATTCAAAGACTATGCGAGAAACATTGGAAGAGATTGTGGATTTACTCAAAATCCTTAACTCAACTGGATAGGCACTTGGCCGCAATATCACCTTTATTGGCGAAAACATTTCGAAAGGCATGCAGAGAACTTTTGGAAACGATCGCGGATCTAGAGAAATGGCTCAACACATCGAGGTGAGGACGTAGCCACATTATGAATTAGTTGGCAAGAAAACTCCCAATGACATTGAAAGAATCATTGGAAACTTACGTAGATTTACTCAAATTGCTCAAATCATCGAGATTACCACTTTCCCGCCATATCGCTGGTGTGGCGAATACTATTCAATTACTACGCGAGTAACATTGGAAGCTAATGTGGATTTACTCAAAATCCTTAACTCAACTGGACAGGCACTTGGCCGCAATATCACTTTTCTTGGCGAAAACATTTTGAATGGCAGGCAGAAAAACTTTGGAAACGTTTGTGGATTTCGTGAAAACGCTTAATAAATCGGGATGAGGACTTCGCCACAATATCAGTAACTTGGGACAAATCTCTCCATGACATTTGAAGAATCATTGGAAACTAATGTAGATTTACTCAAATTGCTCAACTCATCGAGATTAGCATTTTGCTGCCATATCGCTTGAGTGGCGAATACCATTCAATTACTATGCGAGAAACATTGGAAGCCAATGTGGATTTACACAAAATCCTTAACTCAACTGGATAGGCACTTGGCCGCAATATCACCTTTCTTGGCGAAAACATTTCGAATGGCATTCAGAGAAACCTTGGAAACGATTGTGGATCTAGAGAAATTGCTTAGCACATCGAGGTGAGGACGTCGCCACATTATGAATAAGTTGGCAAGAAAACTCCCGATGACATTGAAAGAATCGTTGGAAACTAATGTAGATTTCCTCAAATTGCTGAACTCATCGAGATTAGCACTTTGCCGCCATATCGCTGGTGTGGCGAATACTATTCAATTATTACGCGAGTAACATTGGAAGCTAATGTGGATTTACTCAAAATCCTGAACTCAACTGGATAGGCACTTGGCCGCAATATCACCTTTATTGGCGAAAACATTTTGAATGGTATGCAGAGAACTTTTGGAAACGATTGCGGATCTACAGAACTGGGTCAACACACCGAGGTGAGAACGTAGCCACATTATGAATTAGTTGGCAAGAAAACTCCTGATGACATTGAAAGAATCATTGGAAACTTACGTAGATTTACTCAAATTGCTCAAATCATCGGGATTAGCACTTTGCCGCCATATCGCTGGTGTGGCGAATACTATTCAATAACTACGCGAGTAACATTGGAAGCTAATGTGGATTTACTGAAAATCCTTAACTCAACTGGATAGGCAATTTGCCGCAAAATCACTTTTCTTGTCGAAAACATTTTGAATGGCAGGCAGAAAAACTTTGGAAACGATTGTGAATTTCGTGAAAACGCTTAATAAATCGAGATGAGGACTTCGCCACAATATCAGTAACTTGGGAGGAATCTCTCCATGACATTTGAAGAATCATTGGAAACTAATGTAGATTTACTCAAATTGCTCAACTCATCGAGATTAGCACTTGGCTGCCATATTGCTTGAGTCGCCTATACAATTCAATTACTATGCGAGTAACATTGGAAGCTAATGTGCATTTATTCAAAATCCTTAACTCAACTGGATAGGTACTTGACCGCAATATCAGCTTTCTTGGCGAAAACCTTTCGAATGGCATGCAGTGAACCTTTGGAAACGTTGTGGATCTAGAAGAATTGCTTAACACATCGAGGTGAGGACGTAGCCACATTATGAATAAGTTGGCAAGAAAACTCCCAATGACATTGAAAGAATCATTGGAAGCTTACGTAGATTTACTCAAATTGCTCAATTCATCGAGATTACCACTTTCCCGCCATATCGCTGGTGTGGCGAATACTATTCAATTACTCTGCGAGAAACATTGGAAGCTAATGTGGATTTACTCAAAATCCTTAACTCAACTGGACAGGCACTTGGCCGCAATATCACCTTTCTTGGCGAAAACGTTTCGAATGGCATTCAGAGAAACCTTGGGAAACGATTGTGGATCTAGAGAAATTGCTTAACACATCGAGGTGAGGACGTCGCCACATTATGAATAAGTTGGCAAGAAAACTGCCGATGACATTGAAAGAATCATCGCAAACTAATGTAGATTTCCTCAAATTGCTGAACTCATCGAGATTCGCACATTGCGCCATATCGCTTGAGTGGCGAGTACTATTCAATTAATATGCGAGAAACATTGGAAGGTATTGAGGATTTACTCAAAATCCTTAACTCAACTGGATAGGCACCTGGACGCAATATCACCTTTATTGGCGAAAACATTGCGAATGGCACGCACTGAACCTTTGGAAACGTTGTGGATCTGGAAGTATTGCTTAACACATCGAGGTGAGAACGTAGCCACATTATGAATAAGTAGGCAAGAAAACCCCCGATGACATTGAAAGAATCATTGGAAACTTACGTAGATTTACTCAAATTGCTCGAATCATCGAGATTAGCACTTTGCCGCCATATCGCTGGTGTGGCGAATACTATTCAATTCTTATGCGAGAAACATTGGAAGCTAATGTGGATTTACTCAAAATCCTTAACTCAACTGGATAGGCACTTGGCCGCAATATCACCTTTCTTGGCGAAAACATTTCGAATTGCATGCAGAGAAACTTTGGAAACGCTTGTGGATTTAGTGAAAACGCTTAATAAATCGAGATGAGGACTTCGCCACAATATCAGTAACTTGGGAGAAATCTCTCCATGACATTTGAAGAATAATTGGAAACTAATGTAGATTTACTCAAATTGCTCAACTCATCGAGATTAGCACTTTGCCGCCATATCGCTTGAGTGGCGAATACTATTCAATTACTATGCGAGAAACATTGGAAGCTAATGTGGATTTACTCAAAATCCTTAACTCAACTGGATAGGCACTTGGCCGCAATATCACATTTCTTGGCGAAAACATTTCGAATGGCATGCAGAGAACTTTTGGAAACGATTGTGAATCGAGAGAAATTGCTTAACACATCGAGGTGAGGACGTAGCCACATTATGAATAAGTTGGCAAGAAAACTCCCGATGACATTGAAGAATCATTGGAAACTAATGTAGATTTACTCAAATTGCTCAACTCATCGAGATTAGCACTTTGCTGCCATATAGCTTGAGTGGCGAATACTATTCAATTACTACGCGAGTAACATTGGAAGCTAATGTGGATTTCCTCAAAATCCTTAACTCAACTGGATAGGCACTTGGCCGCAATATCACCTTTCTTGGCGAAAACATTTTGAATGGCAGGCAGTGAACCTTTGGAAACGTTGTGGATCTAGAAGAATTGCTTAACACATCGAGGTGAGGACGTAGCCACATTATGAATAAATTGGCAAGAAAACTCCCAATGACATTGAAAGAATCATTGGAAGCTTACGTAGATTTACTCAAATTGCTCAATTCATCGAGATTACCACTTTCCCGCCATAACGCTGGTGTGGCGAATACTATTCAATTACTATGCGAGAAACATTGGAAGCTAATGTGGATTTCCTCAAAATCCTTAACTCAACTGGATAGGCGCTTGGCCGCAATATCACTTTTCTTGGCGAAAACATTTTGAATGGCCGGCAGAAAAACTTTGGAAACGATTGTGGATTTCGTGAAAACGCTTAATAAATCGAGATGAGGACTTCGCCACAATATCAGTAACTTGGGACAAATCTCTCCGTGACATTTGAAGAATCATTGGAAACTAATGTAGATTTACTCAAATTGCTCAACTCATCGAGATTAGCATTTTGCTGCCATATTGCTTGAGTCGCCAATACAATTCAATTACTATGCGAGTAACATTGGAAGCTAATGTGCATTTATTCAAAATCCTTAACTCAACTGGATAAGCACTTGACCGCAATATCACCTTTCTTGGCGAAAACCTTTCGAATGGCATGCAGTGAACCTTTGGAAACGTTGTGGATCTAGAAGAATTGCTTATCACATCGAGGTGAGGACGTAGCCACATTATGAAGAAGATGGCAAGAAAACTCCCAATGACATTGAAAGAATCATTGGAGAATAATGTAGATCTACTCAAGTTGCTCAACTCATCGAGATTAGCACGTTGCTGCCATATCGCTTGTTTGGCGAATACTATTCAATTACTGTGCGAGAAACATTGGAAGCTAATGTGGATTTATTCAAAATCCTTAACTCAACTGGATAGGCACTTGGCCGCAATATCACCTTTCTTGGCGAAAACATTTCGAATGGGATGCAGGGAACCTTGGGAAACGATTGTGGATTGAAGAAATTGCTTAACACATCGAGGTGAGGACGTAGCCACATTATGAATAAGTTGGCAAGAAAACTCCCAATGACATTGAAAGAATCATTGGAGAATAATGTAGATCTACTCAAGTTGCTGAACTCATCGAGATTAGCACTTTGCCGCCATATCGCTTGAGTGGCGAATACTATTCAATTACTGTGCGAGAAACATTGGAAGCTAATGTGGATTTATTCAAAATCCTTAACTCATCTGGATAGGCAATTGGCCGCAATGTCACCTTTATTGGCGAAAACATGTCGAAAGGCATGAAGAGAACTTTTGGAAACGATCGCGGATCTAGAGAAATGGCTCAACACATCGAGGTGAGGACGTAGCCACATTATGAATTAGTTGGCAAGAAAACTCCCAATGACATTGAAAGAATCATTGGAAACTTAGGTAGATTTACTCAAATTGCTCACATCATCGAGATTACCACTTTCCCGCCATATCGCTGGTGTGGCGAATACTATTCAATTACTATGCGAGTAACATTGGAAGCTAATGTGGATTTCCTCAAAATCCTTAACTCAACTGGATAGGCACTTGGCCGCAAAATCACTCTTCTTGGCGAAAACATTTTGAATGGCCGGCAGAAAAACTTTGGAAACGATTGTGGATTTCGTGAAAACGCTTAATAAATCGAGATGAGGACTTCGACACAATATCAGTAACTTGGGAGAAATCTCTCCATGACATTTGAAGAATCATTGGAAACTAATGTAGATTTACTCAAATTGCTCAACTCATCGAGATTAGCACTTTGCTGCCATATAGCTTGAGTGGCGAATACTATTCAATTACTACGCGAGTAACATTGGAAGCTAATGTGGATTTACTTAAAATCCTTAACACAACCGGATAGGCACTTGGCCGCAATATCACTTTTCTTGGCGAAAACATTTCGAATGGCATGCAGAGAACTTTTGGAAACGATTGTGAATCGAGAGAAATTGCTTAACACATCGAGGTGAGGACGTCGCCACATTATGAATAAGTTGGCAAGAAAACTCCCGATGACATTGAAAGAATCGTTGGAAACTAATGTAGATTTCCTCAAATTGCTGAACTCATCGAGATTAGCACTTTGCCGCCATATCGCTGGTGTGGCGAATACTATTCAATTATTACGCGAGTAACATTGGAAGCTAATGTGGATTTACTCAAAATCCTGAACTCAACTGGATAGGCACTTGGCCGCAATATCACCTTTATTGGCGAAAACATTTTGAATGGTATGCAGAGAACTTTTGGAAACGATTGCGGATCTACAGAACTGGGTCAACACACCGAGGTGAGAACGTAGCCACATTATGAATTAGTTGGCAAGAAAACTCCTGATGACATTGAAAGAATCATTGGAAACTTACGTAGATTTACTCAAATTGCTCAAATCATCGGGATTAGCACTTTGCCGCCATATCGCTGGTGTGGCGAATACTATTCAATAACTACGCGAGTAACATTGGAAGCTAATGTGGATTTACTGAAAATCCTTAACTCAACTGGATAGGCAATTTGCCGCAAAATCACTTTTCTTGTCGAAAACATTTTGAATGGCAGGCAGAAAAACCTTGGAAACGATTGTGGATTTCGTGAAAACGCTTAATAAATCGAGATAAAGCTTCGCCACAATATCAGTAACTTGGGACAAATCTCTCCATGACATTTGAAGAATCATTGGAAACTAATGTAGATTTACTCAAATTGCTCAACTCATCGAGATTAGCACTTTGCTGCCACATCGTGCAGCTTGAGTGGCGAATACTATTCAATTACTACGCGAGTAACATTGGAAGCTAATGTGGATTTACTCAAAATCCTTAACTCAACTGGATAGGCACTTGGCCGCAATATCACTTTTCTTGGCGAAAACATTTTGAATGGCAGGCAGAAAAACTTTGGAAACGATTGTGGATTTCGTGAAAACGCTTAATAAATCGAGTTGAGGACTTCGCCACAATATCAGTAACTTGGGACAGATATCTCCATGACATTTGAAGAACCATTGGAAACTAATGTAGATTTACTCAAATTGCTCAACTCATCGAGATTAGCATTTTGCTGCCATATCGCTTGAGTGGCGAATACTGTTCAATTACTATGCGAGAAACATTGGAAGCCAATGTGGATTTACTCAAAATCCTTAACTCAACTGGATAGGCACTTGGCCGCAATATCACCTTTCTTGGCGAAAACATTTCGAATGGCATTCAGAGAAACCTTGGAAACGATTGTGGATCTAGAGAAATTGCTTAACACATCGAGGTGAGGACGTCGCCACATTATGAATAAGTTGGCAAGAAAACTGCCAATGACATTGAAAGAATCATCGCAAACTAATGTAGATTGCCTCAAATTGCTGAAATCATTGAGATTCGCACATTGCGCCATATCGCTTGAGTGTCGAGTACTATTCATTTACTATGCGAGAAACATTGGAAGGTATTGTGGATTTACTCAAAATCCTTAACTCAACTGGATCGGCACCTGGCCGCAATATCACCTTTATTGGCGAAAACATTTCGAATGGCATGCACTGAACCTTTGGAAACGTTGTGGATCTGGAAGAATTGCTTAACACATCGAGGTGAGAACGTAGCCACATTATGAATAAGTTGGCAAGAAAACCCCCGATGACATTGAAAGAATCATTGGAAACTTAGGTAGATTTACTCAAATTGCTCGAATCATCGATATTAGCACTTTGCCGCCATATCACTTGAGTGGCGAATACTATTCAAAGACTATGCGAGAAACATTGGAAGAGATTGTGGATTTACTCAAAATCCTTAACTCAACTGGATAGGCACTTGGCCGCAATATCACCTTTATTGGCGAAAACATTTCGAAAGGCATGCAGAGAACTTTTGGAAACGATCGCGGATCTAGAGAAATGGCTCAACACATCGAGGTGAGGACGTAGCCACATTATGAATTAGTTGGCAAGAAAACTCCCAATGACATTGAAAGAATCATTGGAAACTTACGTAGATTTACTCAAATTGCTCAAATCATCGAGATTACCACTTTCCCGCCATATCGCTGGTGTGGCGAATACTATTCAATTACTACGCGAGTAACATTGGAAGCTAATGTGGATTTACTCAAAATCCTTAACTCAACTGGACAGGCACTTGGCCGCAATATCACTTTTCTTGGCGAAAACATTTTGAATGGCAGGCAGAAAAACTTTGGAAACGTTTGTGGATTTCGTGAAAACGCTTAATAAATCGGGATGAGGACTTCGCCACAATATCAGTAACTTGGGACAAATCTCTCCATGACATTTGAAGAATCATTGGAAACTAATGTAGATTTACTCAAATTGCTCAACTCATCGAGATTAGCATTTTGCTGCCATATCGCTTGAGTGGCGAATACCATTCAATTACTATGCGAGAAACATTGGAAGCCAATGTGGATTTACACAAAATCCTTAACTCAACTGGATAGGCACTTGGCCGCAATATCACCTTTCTTGGCGAAAACATTTCGAATGGCATTCAGAGAAACCTTGGAAACGATTGTGGATCTAGAGAAATTGCTTAGCACATCGAGGTGAGGACGTCGCCACATTATGAATAAGTTGGCAAGAAAACTCCCGATGACATTGAAAGAATCGTTGGAAACTAATGTAGATTTCCTCAAATTGCTGAACTCATCGAGATTAGCACTTTGCCGCCATATCGCTGGTGTGGCGAATACTATTCAATTATTACGCGAGTAACATTGGAAGCTAATGTGGATTTACTCAAAATCCTGAACTCAACTGGATAGGCACTTGGCCGCAATATCACCTTTATTGGCGAAAACATTTTGAATGGTATGCAGAGAACTTTTGGAAACGATTGCGGATCTACAGAACTGGGTCAACACACCGAGGTGAGAACGTAGCCACATTATGAATTAGTTGGCAAGAAAACTCCTGATGACATTGAAAGAATCATTGGAAACTTACGTAGATTTACTCAAATTGCTCAAATCATCGGGATTAGCACTTTGCCGCCATATCGCTGGTGTGGCGAATACTATTCAATAACTACGCGAGTAACATTGGAAGCTAATGTGGATTTACTGAAAATCCTTAACTCAACTGGATAGGCAATTTGCCGCAAAATCACTTTTCTTGTCGAAAACATTTTGAATGGCAGGCAGAAAAACTTTGGAAACGATTGTGAATTTCGTGAAAACGCTTAATAAATCGAGATGAGGACTTCGCCACAATATCAGTAACTTGGGAGGAATCTCTCCATGACATTTGAAGAATCATTGGAAACTAATGTAGATTTACTCAAATTGCTCAACTCATCGAGATTAGCACTTGGCTGCCATATTGCTTGAGTCGCCTATACAATTCAATTACTATGCGAGTAACATTGGAAGCTAATGTGCATTTATTCAAAATCCTTAACTCAACTGGATAGGTACTTGACCGCAATATCAGCTTTCTTGGCGAAAACCTTTCGAATGGCATGCAGTGAACCTTTGGAAACGTTGTGGATCTAGAAGAATTGCTTAACACATCGAGGTGAGGACGTAGCCACATTATGAATAAGTTGGCAAGAAAACTCCCAATGACATTGAAAGAATCATTGGAAGCTTACGTAGATTTACTCAAATTGCTCAATTCATCGAGATTACCACTTTCCCGCCATATCGCTGGTGTGGCGAATACTATTCAATTACTCTGCGAGAAACATTGGAAGCTAATGTGGATTTACTCAAAATCCTTAACTCAACTGGACAGGCACTTGGCCGCAATATCACCTTTCTTGGCGAAAACGTTTCGAATGGCATTCAGAGAAACCTTGGGAAACGATTGTGGATCTAGAGAAATTGCTTAACACATCGAGGTGAGGACGTCGCCACATTATGAATAAGTTGGCAAGAAAACTGCCGATGACATTGAAAGAATCATCGCAAACTAATGTAGATTTCCTCAAATTGCTGAACTCATCGAGATTCGCACATTGCGCCATATCGCTTGAGTGGCGAGTACTATTCAATTAATATGCGAGAAACATTGGAAGGTATTGAGGATTTACTCAAAATCCTTAACTCAACTGGATAGGCACCTGGACGCAATATCACCTTTATTGGCGAAAACATTGCGAATGGCACGCACTGAACCTTTGGAAACGTTGTGGATCTGGAAGTATTGCTTAACACATCGAGGTGAGAACGTAGCCACATTATGAATAAGTAGGCAAGAAAACCCCCGATGACATTGAAAGAATCATTGGAAACTTACGTAGATTTACTCAAATTGCTCGAATCATCGAGATTAGCACTTTGCCGCCATATCGCTGGTGTGGCGAATACTATTCAATTCTTATGCGAGAAACATTGGAAGCTAATGTGGATTTACTCAAAATCCTTAACTCAACTGGATAGGCACTTGGCCGCAATATCACCTTTCTTGGCGAAAACATTTCGAATTGCATGCAGAGAAACTTTGGAAACGCTTGTGGATTTAGTGAAAACGCTTAATAAATCGAGATGAGGACTTCGCCACAATATCAGTAACTTGGGAGAAATCTCTCCATGACATTTGAAGAATAATTGGAAACTAATGTAGATTTACTCAAATTGCTCAACTCATCGAGATTAGCACTTTGCCGCCATATCGCTTGAGTGGCGAATACTATTCAATTACTATGCGAGAAACATTGGAAGCTAATGTGGATTTACTCAAAATCCTTAACTCAACTGGATAGGCACTTGGCCGCAATATCACATTTCTTGGCGAAAACATTTCGAATGGCATGCAGAGAACTTTTGGAAACGATTGTGAATCGAGAGAAATTGCTTAACACATCGAGGTGAGGACGTAGCCACATTATGAATAAGTTGGCAAGAAAACTCCCGATGACATTGAAGAATCATTGGAAACTAATGTAGATTTACTCAAATTGCTCAACTCATCGAGATTAGCACTTTGCTGCCATATAGCTTGAGTGGCGAATACTATTCAATTACTACGCGAGTAACATTGGAAGCTAATGTGGATTTCCTCAAAATCCTTAACTCAACTGGATAGGCACTTGGCCGCAATATCACCTTTCTTGGCGAAAACATTTTGAATGGCAGGCAGTGAACCTTTGGAAACGTTGTGGATCTAGAAGAATTGCTTAACACATCGAGGTGAGGACGTAGCCACATTATGAATAAATTGGCAAGAAAACTCCCAATGACATTGAAAGAATCATTGGAAGCTTACGTAGATTTACTCAAATTGCTCAATTCATCGAGATTACCACTTTCCCGCCATAACGCTGGTGTGGCGAATACTATTCAATTACTATGCGAGAAACATTGGAAGCTAATGTGGATTTCCTCAAAATCCTTAACTCAACTGGATAGGCGCTTGGCCGCAATATCACTTTTCTTGGCGAAAACATTTTGAATGGCCGGCAGAAAAACTTTGGAAACGATTGTGGATTTCGTGAAAACGCTTAATAAATCGAGATGAGGACTTCGCCACAATATCAGTAACTTGGGACAAATCTCTCCGTGACATTTGAAGAATCATTGGAAACTAATGTAGATTTACTCAAATTGCTCAACTCATCGAGATTAGCATTTTGCTGCCATATTGCTTGAGTCGCCAATACAATTCAATTACTATGCGAGTAACATTGGAAGCTAATGTGCATTTATTCAAAATCCTTAACTCAACTGGATAAGCACTTGACCGCAATATCACCTTTCTTGGCGAAAACCTTTCGAATGGCATGCAGTGAACCTTTGGAAACGTTGTGGATCTAGAAGAATTGCTTATCACATCGAGGTGAGGACGTAGCCACATTATGAAGAAGATGGCAAGAAAACTCCCAATGACATTGAAAGAATCATTGGAGAATAATGTAGATCTACTCAAGTTGCTCAACTCATCGAGATTAGCACGTTGCTGCCATATCGCTTGTTTGGCGAATACTATTCAATTACTGTGCGAGAAACATTGGAAGCTAATGTGGATTTATTCAAAATCCTTAACTCAACTGGATAGGCACTTGGCCGCAATATCACCTTTCTTGGCGAAAACATTTCGAATGGGATGCAGGGAACCTTGGGAAACGATTGTGGATTGAAGAAATTGCTTAACACATCGAGGTGAGGACGTAGCCACATTATGAATAAGTTGGCAAGAAAACTCCCAATGACATTGAAAGAATCATTGGAGAATAATGTAGATCTACTCAAGTTGCTGAACTCATCGAGATTAGCACTTTGCCGCCATATCGCTTGAGTGGCGAATACTATTCAATTACTGTGCGAGAAACATTGGAAGCTAATGTGGATTTATTCAAAATCCTTAACTCATCTGGATAGGCAATTGGCCGCAATGTCACCTTTATTGGCGAAAACATGTCGAAAGGCATGAAGAGAACTTTTGGAAACGATCGCGGATCTAGAGAAATGGCTCAACACATCGAGGTGAGGACGTAGCCACATTATGAATTAGTTGGCAAGAAAACTCCCAATGACATTGAAAGAATCATTGGAAACTTAGGTAGATTTACTCAAATTGCTCACATCATCGAGATTACCACTTTCCCGCCATATCGCTGGTGTGGCGAATACTATTCAATTACTATGCGAGTAACATTGGAAGCTAATGTGGATTTCCTCAAAATCCTTAACTCAACTGGATAGGCACTTGGCCGCAAAATCACTCTTCTTGGCGAAAACATTTTGAATGGCCGGCAGAAAAACTTTGGAAACGATTGTGGATTTCGTGAAAACGCTTAATAAATCGAGATGAGGACTTCGACACAATATCAGTAACTTGGGAGAAATCTCTCCATGACATTTGAAGAATCATTGGAAACTAATGTAGATTTACTCAAATTGCTCAACTCATCGAGATTAGCACTTTGCTGCCATATAGCTTGAGTGGCGAATACTATTCAATTACTACGCGAGTAACATTGGAAGCTAATGTGGATTTACTTAAAATCCTTAACACAACCGGATAGGCACTTGGCCGCAATATCACTTTTCTTGGCGAAAACATTTTGAATGGCAGGCAGAAAAACTTTGGAAACGATTGTGGATTTCGTGAAAACGCTTAATAAATCGAGTTGAGGACTTCGCCACAATATCAGTAACTTGGGACAAATCTCTCCATGACATTTGAAGAATCATTGGAAACTAATGTAGATTTACTCAAATTGCTCAACTCATCGAGATGAGCATTTTGCTGCCACATCGCTTGAGTGGCGAATACTGTTCAATTACTATGCGAGAAACATTGGAAGCCAATGTGGATTTACTCAAAATCCTTAACTCAACTGGATAGGCACTTGGCCGCAATATCACCTTTCTTGGCGAAAACATTTCGAATGGCATTCAGCGAAACCTTGGAAACGATTGTGGATCTGGAAGAATTGCTTAACACATCGAGGTGAGAACGTAGCCACATTATGAATAAGTTGGCAAGAAAACTCCCAATGACATTGAAAGAATCATTGGAGAATAATGTAGATCTACTCAAGTTGCTCAACTCATCGAGATTAGCACGTTGCTGCCATATCGCTTGTTTGGCGAATAATATCCAATTACTATGCGAGAAAAATTGGAAGCTAATGTGGATTTACTCAAAATCCTTAACTCAACTGGATAGGCACTTGGCCGCAATATCACTTTTCTTGGCGAAAACATTTCGAATGGGATGCAGGGAACCTTGGGAAACGATTGTGGATCGAGAGAAATTGCTTAACACATCGAGGTGAGGACGTAGCCACATTATGAATAAGTTGGCAAGAAAACTCCCAATGACATTGAAAGAATCATTGGAGACTAATGTAGATCTACCTAAATTGCTCAACTCATCGAGATTAGCACTTTGCCGCCATATCGCTTGAGTGGCGAATACTATTCAATTACTGTGCGAGAAACATTGGAAGCTCATGTGGATTTATTCAAAATCCTTAACTCAACTGGATAGGCACTTGGCCGCAATATCACCTTTCTTGGCGAAAACATTTCGAATGGGATGCAGGGAACCTTGGGAAACGATTGTGGATCGAAGAAATTGCTTAACACATCGAGGTGAGGACGTAGCCACATTATGAATATGTTGGCAAGAAAACTCCCAATGACATTGAAAGAATCATTGGAGAATAATGTAGATCTACTCAAGTTGCTGAACTCATCGAGATTAGCACTTTGCCGCCATATCGCTTGAGTGGCGAATACTATTCAATTACTGTGCGAGAAACATTGGAAGCTAATGTGGATTTATTCAAAATCCTTAACTCATCTGGATAGGCAATTGGCCGCAATGTCACCTTTATTGGCGAAAACATGTCGAAAGGCATGCAGAGAACTTTTGGAAACGATCGCGGATCTAGAGAAATGGCTCAACACATCGAGGTGAGGACGTAGCCACATTATGAATTAGTTGGCAAGAAAACTACCAATGACATTGAAAGAATCATTGGAAACATAGGTAGATTTACTCAAATTGCTCACATCATCGAGATTACCACTTTCCCGCCATATCGCTGGTGTGGCGAATACTATTCAATTACTATGCGAGTAACATTGGAAGCTAATGTGGATTTATTCAAAATCCTTAACTCATCTGGATAGGCAATTGGCCGCAATGTCACCTTTATTGGCGAAAACATGTCGAAAGGCATGCAGAGAACTTTTGGAAACGATCGCGGATCTAGAGAAATGGCTCAACACATCGAGGTGAGGACGTAGCCACATTATGAATTAGTTGGCAAGAAAACTACCAATGACATTGAAAGAATCATTGGAAACATAGGTAGATTTACTCAAATTGCTCACATCATCGAGATTACCACTTTCCCGCCATATCGCTGCTGTGGCGAATACTATTCAATTACTATGCGAGTAACATAAAGTGGATTTCCTCAAAATCCTTAACTCAACTGGATAGGCACTTGGCCGCAAAATCACTCTTCTTGGCGAAAACATTTTGAATGGCCGGCAGAAAAACTTTGGAAACGATTGTGGATATCGTGAGAACACTTAATAAATCGAGATGAGGACTTCGCCACAATATCAGTAACTTGGGAGAAATCTCTCCATGACATTTGAAGAATCATTGGAAACTAATGTAGATTTACTCAAATTGCTCAACTCATCGAGATGAGCACTTTGCTGCCATATAGCTTGAGTGGCGAATACTATTCAATTACTACGCGAGTAACATTGGAAGCTAATGTGGATTTACTGAAAATCCTTAACTCAACTGGATAGGCAATTTGCCGCAAAATCACTGTTCTTGTCGAAAACATTTTGAATGGCAGGCAGAAAAACTTTGGAAACGATTGTGGATTTCGTGAAAACGCTTAATAAATCGAGATGAGGACTTCGCCACAATATCAGTAACTTGGGACAAATCTCTCCGTGACATTTGAAGAATCATTGGAAACTAATGTAGATTTAGTCAAATTGCTCAACTCATCGAGATTAGCATTTTGCTGCCACATCGCTTGAGTGGCGAATACTGTTCAATTACTATGCGAGAAACATGTGAAGCCAATGTGGATTTACTCAAAATCCTTTACTCAACTGGATAGGCACTTGGCCGCAATATCAGCTTTCTTGGCGAAAACATTTCGAATGGCATTCAGAGAAACCTTGGAA
Organism: Mustelus asterias; assembly: GCF_964213995.1. Lineage (NCBI taxonomy): Eukaryota > Metazoa > Chordata > Chondrichthyes > Carcharhiniformes > Triakidae > Mustelus > Mustelus asterias. The sequence continues at coordinate 72,825,474 of NC_135804.1, read as the reverse complement.
ACGATTGTGGATCTAGAGAAATTGCTTAACACATCGAGGTGAGGACGTCACCACATTATGAATAAGTTGGCAAGAAAACTGCCGATGACATTGAAAGAATCATCGCAAACTAATGTAGATTGCCTCAAATTGCTGAACTCATTGAGATTCGCACATTGCGCCATATCGCTTGAGTGTCGAGTACTATTCATTTACTATGCGAGAAACATTGGAAGGTATTGTGGATTTACTCAAAATCCTTAACTCAACTGGATAGGCACCTGGCCGCAATATCACCTTTATTGGCGAAAACATTTCGAAAGGCATGCAGAGAACTTTTGGAAACGATCGCGGATCTAGAGAAATGGCTCAACACATCGAGGTGAGGACGTAGCCACATTATGAATTAGTTGGCAAGAAAACTCCCAATGACATTGAAAGAATCATTGGAAACTTACGTAGATTTACTCAAATTGCTCAAATCATCGAGATTACCACTTTCCCGCCATATCGCTGGTGTGGCGAATACTATTCAATTACTATGCGAGTAACATTGGAAGCTAATGTGGATTTACTCAAAATCCTTAACTCAACTGGATCGGCACCTGGCCGCAATATCACCTTCATTGGCGAAAACATTTCGAATGGCATGCACTGAACCTTTGGAAACGTTGTGGATCTGGAAGAATTGCTTAACACATCGAGGTGAGAACGTAGCCACATTATGAATAAGTTGGCAAGAAAACCCCCGATGACATTGAAAGAATCATTGGAAACTTACGTAGATTTACTCAAATTGCTCGAATCATCGAGATTTGCACTTTGCCGCCATATCGTTTGAGTGGCGAATACTATTCAAAGACTATGCGAGAAACATTGGAAGAGAATGTGGATTTACTCAAAATCCTGAACTCAACTGGATAGGCACTTGGCCGCAATATCACCTTTCTTGGCGAAAACATTTCGAATGGGATGCAAGGGAACCTTGGGAAACGATTGTGGATTTCGTGAAAACGCTTAATAAATTGAGATGAGGACTTCGCCACAATATCAGTAACTTGGGAGAAATCTCTCCCTGACATTTGAAGAATCCTTGGAAACTAATGTAGATTTACTCAAATTGCTCAACTCATCGAGATTAGCACTTTGCTGCCATATCGCTTGAATCGCGAATACTATTCAATTACTATGCGAGTAACATTTGGAAGCTAATGTGCATTTATTCAAAATCCTTAACTCAACTGGATAGGCACTTGGCCGCAATGTCACCTTTCCTGGCGAAAACATTACGAATGGGATGCAGGGAACCTTGGGAAACGATTGTGGATCGAGAGAAATTGCTTAACACATCGAGGTGAGGACGTAGCCACATTATGAATTAGTTGGCAAGAAAACTCCCAATGACATTGAAAGAATCATTGGAAACGTACGTAGATTTACTCAAATTGCTCACATCATCGAGATTACCACTTTCCCGCCATAATGCTGGTGTGGCGAATACTATTCAATTACTATGCGAGTAACATTGGAAGCTAATGTGGATTTCCTCAAAATCCTTAACTCAACTGGATAGGCACTTGGCCGCAAAATCACTCTTCTTGGCGAAAACATTTTGAATGGCCGGCAGAAAAACTTTGGAAACGATTGTGGATTTCGTGAAAACGCTTAATAAATCGAGATGAGGACTTCGCCACAATATCAGTAACTTGGGAGAAATCTCTCCATGACATTTGAAGAATCATTGGAAACTAATGTAGATTTACTCAAATTGCTCAACTCATCGAGATTAGCACTTTGCTGCCATATTGCTTGAGTCGCCAATACAATTCAATTACTATGCGAGTAACATTGGAAGCTAATGTGCATTTATTCAAAATCCTTAACTCAACTGGATAGGCACTTGACCGCAATATCAGCTTTCTTGGCGAAAACCTTTCGAATGGCATGCAGTGAACCTTTGGAAATGTTGTCGATCGAGAAGAATTGCTTAACACATCGAGGTGAGGACGTAGCCACATTATGAATAAATTGGCAAGAAAACCTCCGATGACAATGATAGAATCATTGGAAGCTTACGTAGATTTACACAAATTGCTCAACTCATCGAGGTTAGCACTTTGTCGCCATATCGCTTGAGTGGCGAATAATATCCAATTAGTATGCGCTCAATTCATCGAGATGAGCACTTTGCTGCCATATCGCTTGAGTGGCGAATACTATTCAATTATTATGCGAGTAACATTTGGAAGCTAATGTGCATTTATTCAAAATCCTTAAATCAACTGGTTAGGCACTTGGCCGCAATATCACCTTTCTTGGCGAAAACATTTCGAATGGCAGGCAGACAAACATTGGAAACGATTGTGGATTTCATGAAAACGCTTAATAAATCGAGATGAGGACTTCGCCACAATATCAGTAACTTGGGACAAATCTCTCCATGGCTTTTGAAGAATCATTGGAAACTAATGTAGATTTACTCAAATTGCTGAACTCATCGAGATTAACATTTTGCTGCCACATCGCTTGAGTGGCGAATACTGTTCAATTACTACGCGAGTAACATTGGAATCTAATGTGGATTTACTCAAAATCCTGAACTCAACTGGATTAGCACTTGGCCGCAATATCACTTTTCTTGGCGAAAACATTTTGAATGGCATGCACTGAACCTTTGGAAACGTTGTGGATCTGGAAGAATTGCTTAACACATCGAGGTGAGAACGTAGCCACATTATGAATAAGTTGGCGAGAAAACTCCCAATGACATTGAAAGAATCATTGGAGAATAATGTCGATCTACTCAAGTTGCTCAACTCATCGAGATTAGCACGTTGCTGCCATATCGCTTGTTTGGCGAATAATATCCAATTACTATGCGAGAAACATTGGAAGCTAATGTGGATTTACTCAAAATCCTTAACTCAACTGGATAGGCACTTGGCCGCAATATCACTTTTCTTGGCGAAAACATTTTGAATGGCAGGCAGAAAAACTTTGGAAACGATTGTGGATTTCGTGAAAACGCTTAATAAATTGAGATGAGGACTTCGCCACAATATCAGTAACTTGGGAGAAATCTCCCCGTGACATTTGAAGAATCATTGGAAACTAATGTAGATTTACTCAAATTGCTCAACTCATCGTGATTAGCACTTTGCTGCCATATCGCTTGAGTCGCGAATACTATTCAATTACTGTGCGAGAAACATTGGAAGCTAATGTGGATTTATTCAAAATCCTTAACTCAACTGGATAGGCACTTGGCCGCAATATCACCTTTCTTGGCGAAAACATTTCGAATGGGATGCAGGGAACCTTGGGAAACGATTGTGGATCGAAGAAATTGCTTAACACATCGAGGTGAGGACGTAGCCACATTATGAATAAGTTGGCAAGAAAACTCCCAATGACATTGAAAGAATCATTGGAGAATAATGTAGATCTACTCAAGTTGCTGAACTCATCGAGATTAGCACTTTGCCGCCATATCGCTTGAGTGGCGAATACTATTCAATTACTGTGCGAGAAACATTGGAAGCTAATGTGGATTTATTCAAAATCCTTAACTCATCTGGAAAGGCAATTGGCCGCAATGTCACCTTTATTGGCGAAAACATGTCGAAAGGCATGCAGAGAACTTTTGGAAACGATCGCGGATCTAGAGAAATGGCTCAACACATCGAGGTGAGGACGTAGCCACATTATGAATTAGTTGGCAAGAAAACTCCCAATGACATTGAAAGAATCATTGGAAACTTAGGTAGATTTACTCAAATTGCTCACATCATCGAGATTACCACTTTCCCGCCATATCGCTGCTGTGGCGAATACTATTCAATTACTACGCGAGTCACATTGGAAGCTAATGTGGATTTACTCAAAATCCTTAACTCAACTGGACAGGCACTTGGCCGCAATATCACTTTTCTTGGCGAAAACATTTTGAATGGCAGGCAGAAAAACTTTGGAAACGATTGTGGATTTCGTGAAAACGCTTAATAAATCGAGATAAGGCTTCGCCACAATATCAGTAACTTGGGAGAAATCTCTCCATGACATTTGAAGAATCATTGGAAACTAATGTAGATTTACTCAAATTGCTCAACTCATCGAGATTAGCACTTTGCTGCCACATCGTGCAGCTTGAGTGGCGAATACTATTCAATTACTACGCGAGTAACATTGGAAGCTAATGTGGATTTACTCAAAATCCTTAACTCAACTGGATAGGCACTTGGCCGCAATATCACTTTTCTTGGCGAAAACATTTTGAATGGCAGGCAGAAAAACTTTGGAAACGATTGTGGATTTCGTGAAAACGCTTAATAAATCGAGATAAGGCTTCGCCACAATATCAGTAACTTGGGAGAAATCTCTCCATGACATTTGAAGAATCATTGGAAACTAATGTAGATTTACTCAAATTGCTCAACTCATCGAGATTAGCACTTTGCTGCCACATCGTGCAGCTTGAGTGGCGAATACTATTCAATTACTACGCGAGTAACATTGGAAGCTAATGTGGATTTACTCAAAATCCTTAACTCAACTGGATAGGCACTTGGCCGCAATATCACTTTTCTTGGCGAAAACATTTTGAATGGCAGGCAGAAAAACTTTGGAAACGATTGTGGATTTCGTGAAAACGCTTAATAAATCGAGTTGAGGACTTCGCCACAATATCAGTAACTTGGGACAGATATCTCCATGACATTTGAAGAACCATTGGAAACTAATGTAGATTTACTCAAATTGCTCAACTCATCGAGATTAGCATTTTGCTGCCACATCGCTTGAGTGGCGAATACTGTTCAATTACTATGCGAGAAACATTGGAAGCCAATGTGGATTTACTCAAAATCCTTAACTCAACTGGATAGGCACTTGGCCGCAATATCACCTTTCTTGGCGAAAACATTTCGAATGGCATTCAGAGAAACCTTGGAAACGTTGTGGATCTGGAAGAATTGCTTAACACATCGAGGTGAGAACGTAGCCACATTATGAATAAGTTGGCAAGAAAACCCCCGATGACATTGAAAGAATCATTGGAAACTTAGGTAGATTTACTCAAATTGCTCGAATCATCGATATTAGCACTTTGCCGCCATATCACTTGAGTGGCGAATACTATTCAATTACTGTGCGAGAAACATTGGAAGCTAATGTGGATTTATTCAAAATCCTTAACTCATCTGGAAAGGCAATTGGCCGCAATGTCACCTTTATTGGCGAAAACATGTCGAAAGGCATGCAGAGAACTTTTGGAAACGATCGCGGATCTAGAGAAATGGCTCAACACATCGAGGTGAGGACGTAGCCACATTATGAATTAGTTGGCAAGAAAACTCCCAATGACATTGAAAGAATCATTGGAAACTTAGGTAGATTTACTCAAATTGCTCACATCATCGAGATTACCACTTTCCCGCCATATCGCTGCTGTGGCGAATACTATTCAATTACTACGCGAGTCACATTGGAAGCTAATGTGGATTTACTCAAAATCCTTAACTCAACTGGACAGGCACTTGGCCGCAATATCACTTTTCTTGGCGAAAACATTTTGAATGGCAGGCAGAAAAACTTTGGAAACGATTGTGGATTTCGTGAAAACGCTTAATAAATCGAGATAAGGCTTCGCCACAATATCAGTAACTTGGGAGAAATCTCTCCATGACATTTGAAGAATCATTGGAAACTAATGTAGATTTACTCAAATTGCTCAACTCATCGAGATTAGCACTTTGCTGCCACATCGTGCAGCTTGAGTGGCGAATACTATTCAATTACTACGCGAGTAACATTGGAAGCTAATGTGGATTTACTCAAAATCCTTAACTCAACTGGATAGGCACTTGGCCGCAATATCACTTTTCTTGGCGAAAACATTTTGAATGGCAGGCAGAAAAACTTTGGAAACGATTGTGGATTTCGTGAAAACGCTTAATAAATCGAGTTGAGGACTTCGCCACAATATCAGTAACTTGGGACAGATATCTCCATGACATTTGAAGAACCATTGGAAACTAATGTAGATTTACTCAAATTGCTCAACTCATCGAGATTAGCATTTTGCTGCCACATCGCTTGAGTGGCGAATACTGTTCAATTACTATGCGAGAAACATTGGAAGCCAATGTGGATTTACTCAAAATCCTTAACTCAACTGGATAGGCACTTGGCCGCAATATCACCTTTCTTGGCGAAAACATTTCGAATGGCATTCAGAGAAACCTTGGAAACGATTGTGGATCTAGAGAAATTGCTTAACACATCGAGGTGAGGACGTCGCCACATTATGAATAAGTTGGCAAGAAAACTGCCAATGACATTGAAAGAATCATCGCAAACTAATGTAGATTGCCTCAAATTGCTGAAATCATTGAGATTCGCACATTGCGCCATATCGCTTGAGTGTCGAGTACTATTCATTTACTATGCGAGAAACATTGGAAGGTATTGTGGATTTACTCAAAATCCTTAACTCAACTGGATCGGCACCTGGCCGCAATATCACCTTTATTGGCGAAAACATTTCGAATGGCATGCACTGAACCTTTGGAAACGTTGTGGATCTGGAAGAATTGCTTAACACATCGAGGTGAGAACGTAGCCACATTATGAATAAGTTGGCAAGAAAACACCCGATGACATTGAAAGAATCATTGGAAACTTAGGTAAATTTACTCAAATTGCTCGAATCATCGATATTAGCACTTTGCCGCCATATCACTTGAGTGGCGAATACTATTCAAAGACTATGCGAGAAACATTGGAAGAGATTGTGGATTTACTCAAAATCCTTAACTCAACTGGATAGGCACTTGGCCGCAAAATCACTCTTCTTGGCGAAAACATTTTGAATGGCCGGCAGAAAAACTTTGGAAACGATTGTGGATTTCGTGAAAACGCTTAATAAATTGCGATGAGGAATTCGCCACAATATCAGTAACTTGGGAGAAATCTCTCCGTGACATTTGAAGAATCATTGGAAACTAATGTAGATTTACTCAATATGCTCAACTCATCGAGATTAGCATTTTGCTGCCACATTGTTTGAGTCGCCAATACAGTTCAATTACTATGCGAGTAACATTGGAAGCTAATGTGCATTTATTCAAAATCCTTAACTCAACTGGATAAGCACTTGACCGCAATATCACCTTCCTTGGCGAAAACCTTTCGAATGGCATGCAGTGAACCTTTGGAAACGTTGTGGATCTAGAAGAATTGCTTATCACATCGAGGTGTGGACGTAGCCACATTATGAATAAGTTGGCAAGAAAACACCCGATGACATTGATAGAATCATTGGAAACTTACGTAGATTTACTCAAATTGCTCAACTCATCGAGGTTAGCACTTTGCCGCCATATCGCTTGAGTGGCGAATACTATTCAATTACTATGCGAGAAACATTGGAAGCTAATGTGGATTTACTCAAAATCCTTAACTCAACTGGATAGGCACTTGGCCGCAATATCACCTTTCTTGGCGAAAACATTTCGAATGGGATGCAGGGAACCTTGGGAAACGATTGTGGATCGAGAGAAATTGCTTAACACATCGAGGTGAGGACGTAGCCACATTATGAAGAAGTTGGCAAGAAAACTCCCAATGACATTGAAAGAATCATTGGAAACTTAGGTAGATTTACTCAAATTGCTCACATCATCGAGATTACCACTTTCCCGCCATATCGCTGGTGTGGCGAATACTATTCAATTACGATGCGAGGAACATTGGAAGCTAATGTGGATTTACTCAAAATCCTTAACTCAACTGGATAGGCACTTGGCCGCAATATCACTTTTCTTGGCGAAAACATTTTGAATGGCAGGCAGAAAAACTTTGGAAACGATTGTGGATTTCGTGAGAACGCTTAATAAATCGAGATGAGGACTTCGCCACAATATCAGTAACTTGGGAGAAATCTCTCCATGACATTTGAAGAATCATTGGAAACTAATGTAGATTTACTCAAATTGCTCAACTCATCGAGATTAGCACTTTGCTGCCACATCGTGCAGCTTGAGTGGCGAATACTATTCAATTACTACGCGAGTAACATTGGAAGCTAATGTGGATTTACTCAAAATCCTTAACTCAACTGGATAGGCACTTGGCCGCAATATCACTTTTCTTGGCGAAAACATTTTGAATGGCAGGCAGAAAAACTTTGGAAACGATTGTGGATTTCGTGAAAACGCTTAATAAATCGAGTTGAGGACTTCGCCACAATATCAGTAACTTGGGACAGATATCTCCATGACATTTGAAGAACCATTGGAAACTAATGTAGATTTACTCAAATTGCTCAACTCATCGAGATTAGCATTTTGCTGCCACATCGCTTGAGTGGCGAATACTGTTCAATTACTATGCGAGAAACATTGGAAGCCAATGTGGATTTACTCAAAATCCTTAACTCAACTGGATAGGCACTTGGCCGCAATATCACCTTTCTTGGCGAAAACATTTCGAATGGCATTCAGAGAAACCTTGGAAACGATTGTGGATCTAGAGAAATTGCTTAACACATCGAGGTGAGGACGTCGCCACATTATGAATAAGTTGGCAAGAAAACTGCCAATGACATTGAAAGAATCATCGCAAACTAATGTAGATTGCCTCAAATTGCTGAAATCATTGAGATTCGCACATTGCGCCATATCGCTTGAGTGTCGAGTACTATTCATTTACTATGCGAGAAACATTGGAAGGTATTGTGGATTTACTCAAAATCCTTAACTCAACTGGATCGGCACCTGGCCGCAATATCACCTTTATTGGCGAAAACATTTCGAATGGCATGCACTGAACCTTTGGAAACGTTGTGGATCTGGAAGAATTGCTTAACACATCGAGGTGAGAACGTAGCCACATTATGAATAAGTTGGCAAGAAAACACCCGATGACATTGAAAGAATCATTGGAAACTTAGGTAAATTTACTCAAATTGCTCGAATCATCGATATTAGCACTTTGCCGCCATATCACTTGAGTGGCGAATACTATTCAAAGACTATGCGAGAAACATTGGAAGAGATTGTGGATTTACTCAAAATCCTTAACTCAACTGGATAGGCACTTGGCCGCAAAATCACTCTTCTTGGCGAAAACATTTTGAATGGCCGGCAGAAAAACTTTGGAAACGATTGTGGATTTCGTGAAAACGCTTAATAAATTGCGATGAGGAATTCGCCACAATATCAGTAACTTGGGAGAAATCTCTCCGTGACATTTGAAGAATCATTGGAAACTAATGTAGATTTACTCAATATGCTCAACTCATCGAGATTAGCATTTTGCTGCCACATTGTTTGAGTCGCCAATACAGTTCAATTACTATGCGAGTAACATTGGAAGCTAATGTGCATTTATTCAAAATCCTTAACTCAACTGGATAAGCACTTGACCGCAATATCACCTTCCTTGGCGAAAACCTTTCGAATGGCATGCAGTGAACCTTTGGAAACGTTGTGGATCTAGAAGAATTGCTTATCACATCGAGGTGTGGACGTAGCCACATTATGAATAAGTTGGCAAGAAAACACCCGATGACATTGATAGAATCATTGGAAACTTACGTAGATTTACTCAAATTGCTCAACTCATCGAGGTTAGCACTTTGCCGCCATATCGCTTGAGTGGCGAATACTATTCAATTACTATGCGAGAAACATTGGAAGCTAATGTGGATTTACTCAAAATCCTTAACTCAACTGGATAGGCACTTGGCCGCAATATCACCTTTCTTGGCGAAAACATTTCGAATGGGATGCAGGGAACCTTGGGAAACGATTGTGGATCGAGAGAAATTGCTTAACACATCGAGGTGAGGACGTAGCCACATTATGAAGAAGTTGGCAAGAAAACTCCCAATGACATTGAAAGAATCATTGGAAACTTAGGTAGATTTACTCAAATTGCTCACATCATCGAGATTACCACTTTCCCGCCATATCGCTGGTGTGGCGAATACTATTCAATTACGATGCGAGGAACATTGGAAGCTAATGTGGATTTACTCAAAATCCTTAACTCAACTGGATAGGCACTTGGCCGCAATATCACTTTTCTTGGCGAAAACATTTTGAATGGCAGGCAGAAAAACTTTGGAAACGATTGTGGATTTCGTGAGAACGCTTAATAAATCGAGATGAGGACTTCGCCACAATATCAGTAACTTGGGAGAAATCTCTCCATGACATTTGAAGAATCATTGGAAACTAATGTAGATTTACTCAAATTGCTCAACTCATCGAGATTAGCACTTTGCTGCCACATCGTGCAGCTTGAGTGGCGAATACTATTCAATTACTACGCGAGTAACATTGGAAGCTAATGTGGATTTACTCAAAATCCTTAACTCAACTGGATAGGCACTTGGCCGCAATATCACTTTTCTTGGCGAAAACATTTTGAATGGCAGGCAGAAAAACTTTGGAAACGATTGTGGATTTCGTGAAAACGCTTAATAAATCGAGTTGAGGACTTCGCCACAATATCAGTAACTTGGGACAGATATCTCCATGACATTTGAAGAACCATTGGAAACTAATGTAGATTTACTCAAATTGCTCAACTCATCGAGATTAGCATTTTGCTGCCACATCGCTTGAGTGGCGAATACTATTCAAAGACTATGCGAGAAACATTGGAAGAGATTGTGGATTTACTCAAAATCCTTAACTCAACTGGATAGGCACCTGGCCGCAAAATCACTCTTCTTGGCGAAAACATTTTGAATGGCCGGCAGAAAAACTTTGGAAACGATTGTGGATTTCGTGAAAACGCTTAATAAATCGAGATGAGGACTTCGCCACAATATCAGTAACTTGGGACAAATCTCTCCGTGACATTTGAAGAATCATTGGATACTAATGTAGATTTACTCAATATGCTCAACTCATCGAGATTAGCATTTTGCTGCCACATTGTTTGAGTCGCCAATACAGTTCAATTACTATGCGAGTAACATTGGAAGCTAATGTGCATTTATTCAAAATCCTTAACTCAACTGGATAAGCACTTGACCGCAATATCACCTTCCTTGGCGAAAACCTTTCGAATGGCATGCAGTGAACCTTTGGAAACGTTGTGGATCTAGAAGAATTGCTTATCACATCGAGGTGTGGACGTAGCCACATTATGAATAAGTTGGCAAGAAAACACCCGATGACATTGATAGAATCATTGGAAACTTACGTAGATTTACTCAAATTGCTCAACTCATCGAGATGAGCATTTTGCTGCCACATCGCTTGAGTGGCGAATACTGTTCAATTACTATGCGAGAAACATTGGAAGCCAATGTGGATTTACTCAAAATCCTTAACTCAACTGGATAGGCACTTGGCCGCAATATCACCTTTCTTGGCGAAAACATTTCGAATGGCATTCAGAGAAACCTTGGAAACGATTGTGGATCTAGAGAAATTGCTTAACACATCGAGGTGAGGACGTCGCCACATTATGAATAAGTTGGCAAGAAAACTGCCGATGACATTGAAAGAATCATCGCAAACTAATGTAGATTTCCTCAAATTGCTGAACTCATCGAGATTCGCACATTGCGCCATATCGCTTGAGTGTCGAGAACTATTCAATTAATATGCGAGAAACATTGGAAGGTATTGTGGATTTACTCAAAATCCTTAACTTAACTGGATAGGCACCTGGCCGCAATATCACCTTTATTGGCGAAAACATTTCGAATGGCATGCACTGAACCTTTGGAAACGTTGTGGATCTGGAAGAATTGCTTAACACATCGAGGTGAGAACGTAGCCACATTATGAATAAGTTGGCAAGAAAACTCCCAATGACATTGAAAGAATCATTGGAGAATAATGTAGATCTACTCAAGTTGCTCAACTCATCGAGATTAGCACGTTGCTGCCATATCGCTTGTTTGGCGAATAATATCCAATTACTATGCGAGAAACATTGGAAGCTAATGTGGATTTACTCAAAATCCTTAACTCAACTGGATAGGCACTTGGCCGCAATATCACTTTTCTTGGCGAAAACATTTTGAATGGCAGGCAGAAAAACTTTGGAAACGATTGTGGATTTCGTGAAAACGCTTAATAGATTGAGATGAGGACTTCGCCACAATATCAGTAACTTGGGAGAAATCTCTCCGTGACATTTGAAGAATCATTGGAAACTAATGTAGATTTACTCAAATTGCTCAACTCATCGAGATTAGCACTTTGCTGCCATATCGCTTGAGTCGCGAATACTATTCAATTACTATGCGAGTAACATTTGGAAGCTAATGTGCATTTATTCAAAATCCTTAACTCAACTGGATAGGCACTTGGCCGCAATGTCACCTTTCTTGGCGAAAACATTTCGAATGGGATGCAGGGAACCTTGGGCAACGATTGTGGATCGAGAGAAATTGCTTAACACATCGAGGTGAGGACGTAGCCACATTATGAATAAGTTGGCAAGAAAACTCCCAATGACATTGAAAGAATCATTGGAGACTAATGTAGATCTACCTAAATTGCTCAACTCATCGAGATTAGCACTTTGCCGCCATATCGCTTGAGTGGCGAATACTATTCAATTACTGTGCGAGAAACATTGGAAGCTAATGTGGATTTATTCAAAATCCTTAACTCAACTGGATAGGCACTTGGCCGCAATATCACCTTTCTTGGCGAAAACATTTCGAATGGGATGCAGGGAACCTTGGGAAACGATTGTGGATCGAAGAAATTGCTTAACACATCGAGGTGAGGACGTAGCCACATTATGAATAAGTTGGCAAGAAAACTCCCAATGACATTGAAAGAATCATTGGAGAATAATGTAGATCTACTCAAGTTGCTGAACTCATCGAGATTAGCACTTTGCCGCCATATCGCTTGAGTGGCGAATACTATTCAATTACTGTGCGAGAAACATTGGAAGCTAATGTGGATTTATTCAAAATCCTTAACTCATCTGGATAGGCAATTGGCCGCAATGTCACCTTTATTGGCGAAAACATGTCGAAAGGCATGCAGAGAACTTTTGGAAACGATCGCGGATCTAGAGAAATGGCTCAACACATCGAGGTGAGGACGTAGCCACATTATGAATTAGTTGGCAAGAAAACTCCCAATGACATTGAAAGAATCATTGGAAACTTAGGTAGATTTACTCAAATTGCTCACATCATCGAGATTACCACTTTCCCGCCATATCGCTGGTGTGGCGAATACTATTCAATTACTATGCGAGTAACATTGGAAGCTAATGTGGATTTCCTCAAAATCCTTAACTCAACTGGATAGGCACTTGGCCGCAAAATCACTCTTCTTGTCGAAAACATTTTGAATGGCAGGCAGAAAAACTTTGGAAACGATTGTGGATTTCGTGAAAACGCTTAATAAATCGAGTTGAGGACTTCGCCACAATATCAGTAACTTGGGAGAAATCTCTCCATGACATTTGAAGAATCATTGGAAACTAATGTAGATTTACTCAAATTGCTCAACTCATCGAGATGAGCATTTTGCTGCCACATCGCTTGAGTGGCGAATACTGTTCAATTACTATGCGAGAAACATTGGAAGCCAATGTGGATTTACTCAAAATCCTTAACTCAACTGGATAGGCACTTGGCCGCAATATCACCTTTCTTGGCGAAAACATTTCGAATGGCATTCAGAGAAACCTTGGAAACGATTGTGGATCTAGAGAAATTGCTTAACACATCGAGGTGAGGACGTCGCCACATTATGAATAAGTTGGCAAGAAAACTGCCGATGACATTGAAAGAATCATCGCAAACTAATGTAGATTTCCTCAAATTGCTGAACTCATCGAGATTCGCACATTGCGCCATATCGCTTGAGTGTCGAGAACTATTCAATTAATATGCGAGAAACATTGGAAGGTATTGTGGATTTACTCAAAATCCTTAACTTAACTGGAGAGGCACCTGGCCGCAATATCACCTTTATTGGCGAAAACATTGGAAGAATTGGAAGAATTGCTTAACACATCGAGGTGAGAACGTAGCCACATTATGAATAAGTTGGCAAGAAAACTCCCAATGACATTGAAAGAATCATTGGAGAATAATGTAGATCTACTCAAGTTGCTCAACTCATCGAGATTAGCACGTTGCTGCCATATCGCTTGTTTGGCGAATAATATCCAATTACTATGCGAGAAACATTGGAAGCTAATGTGGATTTCCTCAAAATCCTTAACTCAACTGGATAGGCACTTGGCCGCAATATCACTTTTCTTGGCGAAAACATTTTGAATGGCCGGCCGAAAAACTTTGGAAACGATTGTGGATTTCGATGAGGACTTCGCCACAATATCAGTAACTTGGGAGAAATCTCTCCATGACATTTGAAGAATCATTGGAAACTAATGTAGATTTACTCAAATTGCTCAACTCATCGAGATTAGCATTTTGCTGCCATATTGCTTGAGTCGCCAATACAATTCAATTACTATGCGAGTACCATTGGAAGCTAATGTGCATTTATTCAAAATCCTTAACTCAACTGGAGAAGCACTTGACCGCAATGTCACCTTTCTTGGCGAAAACCTTTCGACTGGCATGCAGTGAACCTTTGGAAACGTTGTGGATCTAGAAGAATTGCTTATCACATCGAAGTGTGGACGTAGCCACATTATGAATACGTTGGCAAGAAAACACCCGATGACATTGATAGAATCATTGGAAACTTACGTAGATTTACTCAAATTGCTCAACTCATCGAGGTTAGCACTTTGCCGCCATATCGCTTGAGTGGCGAATACTATTCAATTACTATGCGAGAAACATTGGAAGCTAATGTGGATTTACTCAAAATCCTTAACTCAACTGGACAGGCACTTGGCCGCAATATCACCTTTCTTGGCGAAAACATTTCGAATGGCATTCAGAGAAACCTTGGAAATGATTGTGGATCTAGAGAAATTGCTTAACACATCGAGGTGAGGACGTCGCCACATTATGAATAAGTTGGCAAGAAAATTGCCGATGACATTGAAAGAATCATCGCAAAATAATGTAGATTTCCTCAAATTGCTGAACTCATCGAGATTCGCACATTGCGCCATATCGCTTGAGTGGCGAGTACTATTCAATTAATATGCGAGAAACATTGGAAGGTATTGTGGATTTACTCAAAATCCTTAACTCAACTGGATAGGCACCTGGCCGCAATATCACCTTTATTGGCGAAAACATTGCGAATGGCATGCACTGAACCTTTGGAAACGTTGTGGATCTGGAAGTATTGCTTAACACATCGAGGTGAGAACGTAGCCACATTATGAATAAGTTGGCAAGAAAACCCCCGATGACATTGAAAGAATCATTGGAAACTTACGTAGATTTACTCAAATTGCTCGAATCATCGAGATTAGCACTTTGCCGCCATATCGCTTGAGTGGCGAATACTATTCAAAGACTATGCGAGAAACATTGGAAGTGAATGTGGATTTACTCAAAATCCTTAACTCAACTGGATAGGCACTTGGCCGCAATATCACCTTTCTTGGCGAAAACATTTCGAATGGGATGCAGGGAACCTTGGGAAACGATTGTGGATCGAGAGAAATTGCTTAACACATCGAGGTGAGGACGTAGCCACATTATGAAGAAGTTGGCAAGAAAACTCCCAATGACATTGAAAGAATCATTGGAGAATAATGTAGATCTACTCAAGTTGCTCAACTCATCGAGATTAGCACGTTGCTGCCATATCGCTTGTTTGGCGAATAATATCCAATTACTATGCGAGAAACATTGGAAGCTGATGTGGATTTACTCAAAATCCTTAACTCAACTGGATAGGCACTTGGCCGCAATATCACTTTTCTTGGCGAAAACATTTTGAATGGCAGGCAGAAAAACTTTGGAAACGATTGTGGATTTCGTGAAAACGCTTAATAAATTGAGATGAGGACTTCGCCACAATATCAGTAACTTGGGAGAAATCTCTCCGTGACATTTGAAGAATCATTGGAAACTAATGTAGATTTACTCAAATTGCTCAACTCATCGAGATTAGCACTTTGCTGCCATATCGCTTGAGTCGCGAATACTATTCAATTACTATGCGAGTAACATTTGGAAGCTAATGTGCATTTATTCAAAATCCTTAACTCAACTGGATAGGCACTTGGCCGCAATATCACCTTTCTTGGCGAAAACATTTCGAATGGGATGCAGGGAACCTTGGGAAACGATTGTGGATCGAGAGAAATTGCTTAACACATCAAGGTGAGGACGTAGCCACATTATGAATAAGTTGGCAAGAAAACTCCCAATGACATTGAAAGAATCATTGGAGACTAATGTAGATCTACCTAAATTGCTCAACTCATCGAGATTCGCACTTTGCCGCCATATCGCTTGAGTGGCGAATACTATTCAATTACTGTGCGAGAAACATTGGAAGCTAATGTGGATTTATTCAAAATCCTTAACTCATCTGGATAGGCACTTGGCCGCAATATCACCTTTATTGGCGAAAACATTTCGAAAGGCATGCAGAGAACTTTTGGAAACGATTGCGGATCTAGAGAAATGGCTCAACACATCGAGGTGAGGACGTAGCCACATTATGAATTAGTTGGCAAGAAAACTCCCAATGACATTGAAAGAATCATTGGAAACTTACGCAGATTTACTCAAATTGCTCAAATCATCGAGATTACCACTTTCCCGCCATATCGCTGGTGTGGCGAATACTATTCAATTACAATGCGAGTAACATTGGAAGCTAATGTGGATTTCCTCAAAATCCTTAACTCAACTGGATAGGCACTTGGCCGCAAAATCACTCTTCTTGGCGAAAACATTTTGAATGGCCGGCAGAAAAACTTTGGAAACGATTGTGGATTTCGTGAAAACGCTTAATAAATCGAGATGAGGACTTCGCCACAATATCAGTAACTTGGGAGAAATCTCTCCATGACATTTGAAGAATCATTGGAAACTAATGTAGATTTACTCAAATTGCTCAACTCATCGAGATTAGCACTTTGCTGCCATATAGCTTGAGTGGCGAATACTATTCAATTACAACGCGAGTAACATTGGAAGCTAATGTGGATTTACTCAAAATCCTTAACTCAACTGGATAGGCACTTGGCCACAATATCACCTTTCTTGGCGAAAACTTTTCGAATGGCATTCAGAGAAACCTTGGAAACGATTGTGGATCTAGAGAAATTGCTTAACACATCGAGGTGAGGACGTCGCCACATTATGAATAAGTTGGCAAGAAAACTGCCGATGACATTGAAAGAATCATCGCAAACTAATGTAGATTTCCTCAAACTGCTCAACTCATCGAGATTAGCACTTTGCTGCCATATTGCTTGAGTCGTGAATACTATTCAATTACTATGCGAGTAACATTTGGAAGCTAATGTGCATTTATTCAAAATCCTTAACTCATCTGGATAGGCACTTGGCCGCAATATCACCTTTATTGGCGAAAACATTTCGAAAGGCATGCAGAGAACTTTTGGAAACGATCGCGGATCTAGAGAAATGGCTCAACACATCGAGGTGAGGACGTAGCCACATTATGAATTAGTTGGCAAGAAAACTCCCAATGACATTGAAAGAATCATTGGAAACTTACGTAGATTTACTCAAATTGCTCAAATCATCGAGATTACCACTTTCCCGCCATATCGCTGGTGTGGCGAATACTATTCAATTACTACGCGAGTAACATTGGAAGCTAATGTGGATTTACTCAAAATCCTTAACTCAACTGGATAGGCAATTTGCCGCAAAATCACTTTTCTTGGCGAAAACATTTTGAATGGCAGGCAGAAAAACTTTGGAAACGATTGTGGATTTCGTGAAAACGCTTAATAAATCGAGATGAGGACTTCGCCACAATATCAGTAACTTGGGACAAATCTCTCCATGACATTTGAAGAATCATTGGAAACTAATGTAGATTTACTCAAATTGCTCAACTCATCGAGATTAGCATTTTGCTGCCATATCGCTTGAGTGGCGAATACCATTCAATTACTATGCGAGAAACATTGGAAGCCAATGTGGATTTACACAAAATCCTTAACTCAACTGGATAGGCACTTGGCCGCAATATCACCTTTCTTGGCGAAAACATTTCGAATGGCATTCAGAGAAACCTTGGAAACGATTGTGGATCTAGAGAAATTGCTTAGCACATCGAGGTGAGGACGTCGCCACATTATGAATAAGTTGGCAAGAAAACTCCCGATGACATTGAAAGAATCGTTGGAAACTAATGTAGATTTCCTCAAATTGCTGAACTCATCGAGATTAGCACTTTGCCGCCATATCGCTGGTGTGGCGAATACTATTCAATTACTACGCGAGTAACATTGGAAGCTAATGTGGATTTACTCAAAATCCTGAACTCAACTGGATAGGCACTTGGCCGCAATATCACCTTTATTGGCGAAAACATTTTGAATGGTATGCAGAGAACTTTTGGAAACGATTGCGGATCTACAGAACTGGGTCAACACACCGAGGTGAGAACGTAGCCACATTATGAATTAGTTGGCAAGAAAACTCCTGATGACATTGAAAGAATCATTGGAAATTTACGTAGATTTACTCAAATTGCTCAAATCATCGGGATTAGCACTTTGCCGCCATATCGCTGGTGTGGCGAATACTATTCAATTACTACGCGAGTAACATTGGAAGCTAATGTGGATTTACTGAAAATCCTTAACTCAACTGGATAGGCAATTTGCCGCAAAATCACTTTTCTTGTCGAAAACATTTTGAATGGCAGGCAGAAAAACTTTGGAAACGATTGTGGATTTCGTGAAAACGCTTAATAAATCGAGATGAGGACTTCGCCACAATATCAGTAACTTGGGAGGAATCTCTCCATGACATTTGAAGAATCATTGGAAACTAATGTAGATTTACTCAAATTGCTCAACTCATCGAGATTAGCACTTGGCTGCCATATTGCTTGAGTCGCCAATACAATTCAATTACTATGCGAGTAACATTGGAAGCTAATGTGCATTTATTCAAAATCCTTAACTCAACTGGATAGGTACTTGACCGCAATATCAGCTTTCTTGGCGAAAACCTTTCGAATGGCATGCAGTGAACCTTTGGAAACGTTGTGGATCTAGAAGAATTGCTTAACACATCGAGGTGAGGACGTAGCCACATTATGAATAAGTTGGCAAGAAAACTCCCAATGACATTGAAAGAATCATTGGAAGCTTACGTAGATTTACTCAAATTGCTCAATTCATCGAGATTACCACTTTCCCGCCATATCGCTGGTGTGGCGAATACTATTCAATTACTCTGCGAGAAACATTGGAAGCTCATGTGGATTTACTCAAAATCCTTAACTCAACTGGACAGGCACTTGGCCGCAATATCACCTTTCTTGGCGAAAACGTTTCGAATGGCATTCAGAGAAACCTTGGGAAACGATTGTGGATCTAGAGAAATTGCTTAACACATCGAGGTGAGGACGTCGCCACATTATGAATAAGTTGGCAAGAAAACTGCCGATGACATTGAAAGAATCATCGCAAACTAATGTAGATTTCCTCAAATTGCTGAACTCATCGAGATTCGCACATTGCGCCATATCGCTTGAGTGGCGAGTACTATTCAATTAATATGCGAGAAACATTGGAAGGTATTGAGGATTTACTCAAAATCCTTAACTCAACTGGATAGGCACCTGGACGCAATATCACCTTTATTGGCGAAAACATTGCGAATGGCACGCACTGAACCTTTGGAAACGTTGTGGATCTGGAAGTATTGCTTAACACATCGAGGTGAGAACGTAGCCACATTATGAATAAGTAGGCAAGAAAACCCCCGATGACATTGAAAGAATCATTGGAAACTTACGTAGATTTACTCAAATTGCTCGAATCATCGAGATTAGCACTTTGCCGCCATATCGCTGGTGTGGCGAATACTATTCAATTCTTATGCGAGAAACATTGGAAGCTAATGTGGATTTACTCAAAATCCTTAACTCAACTGGATAGGCACTTGGCCGCAATATCACCTTTCTTGGCGAAAACATTTCGAATTGCATGCAGAGAAACTTTGGAAACGCTTGTGGATTTAGTGAAAACGCTTAATAAATCGAGATGAGGACTTCGCCACAATATCAGTAACTTGGGAGAAATCTCTCCATGACATTTGAAGAATAATTGGAAACTAATGTAGATTTACTCAAATTGCTCAACTCATCGAGATTAGCACTTTGCCGCCATATCGCTTGAGTGGCGAATACTATTCAATTACTATGCGAGAAACATTGGAAGCTAATGTGGATTTACTCAAAATCCTTAACTCAACTGGATAGGCACTTGGCCGCAATATCACATTTCTTGGCGAAAACATTTCGAATGGCATGCAGAGAACTTTTGGAAACGATTGTGAATCGAGAGAAATTGCTTAACACATCGAGGTGAGGACGTAGCCACATTATGAATAAGTTGGCAAGAAAACTCCCGATGACATTGAAGAATCATTGGAAACTAATGTAGATTTACTCAAATTGCTCAACTCATCGAGATTAGCACTTTGCTGCCATATAGCTTGAGTGGCGAATACTATTCAATTACTACGCGAGTAACATTGGAAGCTAATGTGGATTTCCTCAAAATCCTTAACTCAACTGGATAGGCACTTGGCCGCAATATCACCTTTCTTGGCGAAAACATTTTGAATGGCAGGCAGTGAACCTTTGGAAACGTTGTGGATCTAGAAGAATTGCTTAACACATCGAGGTGAGGACGTAGCCACATTATGAATAAGTTGGCAAGAAAACTCCCAATGACATTGAAAGAATCATTGGAAGCTTATGTAGATTTACTCAAATTGCTCAATTCATCGAGATTACCACTTTCCCGCCATATCGCTGGTGTGGCGAATACTATTTAATTACTATGCGAGAAACACTGGAAGCTAATGTGGATTTCCTCAAAATCCTTAACTCAACTGGATAGGCGCTTGGCCGCAATATCACTTTTCTTGGCGAAAACATTTTGAATGGCCGGCAGAAAAACTTTGGAAACGATTGTGGATTTCGTGAAAACGCTTAATAAATCGAGATGAGGACTTCGCCACAATATCAGTAACTTGGGACAAATCTCTCCGTGACATTTGAAGAATCATTGGAAACTAATGTAGATTTACTCAAATTGCTCAACTCATCGAGATTAGCATTTTGCTGCCATATTGCTTGAGTCGCCAATACAATTCAATTACTATGCGAGTAACATTGGAAGCTAATGTGCATTTATTCAAAATCCTCAACTCAACTGGATAAGCACTTGACCGCAATATCACCTTTCTTGGCGAAAACCTTTCGAATGGCATGCAGTGAACCTTTGGAAACGTTGTGGATCTAGAAGAATTGCTTATCACATCGAGGTGAGGACGTAGCCACATTATGAAGAAGATGGCAAGAAAACTCCCAATGACATTGAAAGAATCATTGGAGAATAATGTAGATCTACTCAAGTTGCTCAACTCATCGAGATTAGCACGTTGCTGCCATATCGCTTGTTTGGCGAATAATATCCAATTACTATGCGAGAAACATTGGAAGCTAATGTGGATTTACTCAAAATCCTTAACTCAACTGGACAGGCACTTGGCCGCAATATCACCTTTCTTGGCGAAAACTTTTCGAATGGCATTCAGAGAAACCTTGGAAACGATTGTGGATCTAGAGAAATTGCTTAACACATCGAGGTGAGGACGTCGCCACATTATGAATAAGTTGGCAAGAAAACTGCCGATGACATTGAAAGAATCATCGCAAACTAATGTAGATTTCCTCAAACTGCTCAACTCATCGAGATTAGCACTTTGCTGCCATATTGCTTGAGTCGTGAATACTATTCAATTACTATGCGAGTAACATTTGGAAGCTAATGTGCATTTATTCAAAATCCTTAACTCATCTGGATAGGCACTTGGCCGCAATATCACCTTTATTGGCAAAAACATTTCGAAAGGCATGCAGAGAACTTTTGGAAACGATCGCGGATCTAGAGAAATGGCTCAACACATCGAGGTGAGGACGTAGCCACATTATGAATTAGTTGGCAAGAAAACTCCCAATGACATTGAAAGAATCATTGGAAACTTACGTAGATTTACTCAAATTGCTCAAATCATCGAGATTACCACTTTCCCGCCATATCGCTGGTGTGGCGAATACTATTCAATTACTACGCGAGTAACATTGGAAGCTAATGTGGATTTACTCAAAATCCTTAACTCAACTGGACAGGCACTTGGCCGCAATATCACTTTTCTTGGCGAAAACATTTTGAATGGCAGGCAGAAAAACTTTGGAAACGATTGTGGATTTCGTGAAAACGCTTAATAAATCGAGATAAGGCTTCGCCACAATATCAGTAACTTGGGACAAATCTCTCCATGACATTTGAAGAATCATTGGAAACTAATGTAGATTTACTCAAATTGCTCAACTCATCGAGATTAGCATTTTGCTGCCATATCGCTTGAGTGGCGAATACCATTCAATTACTATGCGAGAAACATTGGAAGCCAATGTGGATTTACACAAAATCCTTAACTCAACTGGATAGGCACTTGGCCGCAATATCACCTTTCTTGGCGAAAACATTTCGAATGGCATTCAGAGAAACCTTGGAAACGATTGTGGATCTAGAGAAATTGCTTAACACATCGAGGTGAGGACGTCGCCACATTATGAATAAGTTGGCAAGAAAACTCCCGATGACATTGAAAGAATCATTGGAAACTAATGTAGATTTCCTCAAATTGCTGAACTCATCGAGATTAGCACTTTGCCGCCATATCGCTGGTGTGGCGAATACTATTCAATTACTACGCGAGTAACATTGGAAGCTAATGTGGATTTACTCAAAATCCTGAACTCAACTGGATAGGCACTTGGCCGCAATATCACTTTTCTTGGCGAAAACATTTTGAATGGTATGCAGAGAACTTTTGGAAACGATTGCGGATCTACAGAACTGGGTCAACACACCGAGGTGAGAACGTAGCCACATTATGAATTAGTTGGCAAGAAAACTCCTGATGACATTGAAAGAATCATTGGAAACTTACGTAGATTTACTCAAATTGCTCAAATCATCGGGATTAGCACTTTGCCGCCATATCGCTTGAGTGGCGAATACTATTCAATTCTTATGCGAGAAACATTGGAAGCTAATGTGGATTTACTCAAAATCCTTAACTCAAATGGATAGGCACTTGGCCGCAATATCACCTTTCTTGGCGAAAACATTTTGAATTGCATGCAGAGAAACTTTGGAAACGCTTGTGGATTTAGTGAAAACGCTTAATAAATCGAGATGAGGACTTCGCCACAATATCAGTAACTTGGGAGAAATCTCTCCATGACATTTGAAGAATAATTGGAAACTAATGTAGATTTACTCAAATTGCTCAACTCATCGAGATTAGCACTTTGCCGCCATATCGCTTGAGTGGCGAATACTATTCAATTACTATGCGAGAAACATTGGAAGCTAATGTGGATTTACTCAAAATCCTTAACTCAACTGGATAGGCACTTGGCCGCAATATCACATTTCTTGGCGAAAGCATTTCGAATGGCATGCAGAGAACTTTTGGAAACGATTGTGAATCGAGAGAAATTGCTTAACACATCGAGGTGAGGACGTAGCCACATTATGAATAAGTTGGCAAGAAAACTCCCGATGACATTGAAAGAATCATTGGAAACTAATGTAGATTTACTCAAATTGCTCAACTCATCGAGATTCGCACTTTGCCGCCATATCGCTTGAGTGGCGAATACTTTTCAATTACTATGCGAGAAACATTGGAAGCTAATGTGGATTTACTCAAAATTCTTGACTCAAATGGATAGGCACCTGGCCGCAATATCACCTTTCTTGGCGAAAACATTTCGAATGGCATGCAGTGAACCTTGGGAAACGTTATGGATCTAGAGAAATTGCTTAACACATCGAGGTGAAGACGTAGCCACATCATGATTAAGTTGGCAAGAAAACTCCCGATGACATTGAAACAATCATTGGAAACCTACGTAGATTTACTCAAATTGCTCAACTCATCGAGATTACCACTCTGCCGCCACATCGCTTGAGTGGCGAATAGCATTGAATTATAATGCGAGAAACATTGTGGATCGAGAGAAATTGCTTAACACATCGAGGTGAGGACGTAGCCACATTATGAAGAAGTTGGCAAGAAAACTCCCAATGACATTGAAAGAATCATTGGAGAATAATGTAGATCTACTCAAGTTGCTCAACTCATCGAGATTAGCACGTTGCTGCCATATCGCTTGTTTGGCGAATAATATCCAATTACTATGCGAGAAACATAGGACGCTAATGTGGATTTACTCAAAATCCTTAACTCAACTGGATAGGCACTTGGCCACAATATCACTTTTCTTGGCGAAAACATTTTGAACGGCAGGCAGAAAAACTTTGGAAACGATTGTGGATTTCGTGAAAACGCTTAATAAATCGAGATGAGGACTTCGCCACAATATCAGTAACTTGGGAGAAATCTCTCCATGACATTTGAAGAATCATTGGAAACTAATGTAGATTTACTCAAATTGCTCAACTCATCGAGATTAGCACTTTGCTGCCATATCGCTTGAGTCGCGAATACTATTCAATTACTATGCGAGTAACATTTGGAAGCTAATGTGCATTTATTCAAAATCCTTAACTCAACTGGATAGGCACTTGACCGCAATATCAGCTTTCTTGGCGAAAACCTTTCGAATGGCATGCAGTGAACCTTTGGAAACGTTGTGGATCTAGAAGAATTGCTTAACACATCGAGGTGAGGACGTAGCCACATTATGAATAAGTTGGCAAGAAAACCTCCGATGACAATGATAGAATCATTGGAAGCTTACGTAGATTTACTCAAATTGCTCAACTCATCGAGGTTAGCACTTTGCCGCCATATCGCTTGAGTGGCGAATACTATTCAATTACTATGCGAGAAACATTGGAGGCTAATGTGGATTTACTCAAATTGCTGAACTCATCGAGATTCGCACATTGCGCCATATCGCTTGAGTGGCGAGTACTATTCAATTAATATGCGAGAAACATTGGAAGGTATTGTGGATTTACTCAAAATCCTTAACTCAACTGGATAGGCACCTGGCCGCAATATCACCTTTATTGGCGAAAACATTGCGAATGGCATGCACTGAACCTTTGGAAACGTTGTGGATCTGGAAGTATTGCTTAACACATCGAGGTGAGAACGTAGCCACATTATAAGTTGGCAAGAAAACCCCCGATGACATTGAAAGAATCATTGGAAACTTACGTAGATTTACTCAAATTGCTCGAATCATCGAGATTAGCACTTTGCCGCCATATCACTTGAGTGGCGAATACTATTCAAAGACTATGCGAGAAACATTGGAAGTGAATGTGGATTTACTCAAAATCCTTCACTCAACTGGATAGGCACTTGGCCGCAATATCACCTTTCTTGGCGAAAACATTTCGAATGGGATGCAGGGAACCTTGGGAAACGATTGTGGATCGAGAGAAATTGCTTAACACATCGAGGTGAGGACGTAGCCACATTATGAAGAAGTTGGCAAGAAAACTCCCAATGACATTGAAAGAATCATTGGAGAATAATGTAGATCTACTCAAGTTGCTCAACTCATCGAGATTAGCACGTTGCTGCCATATCGCTTGTTTGGCGAATAATATCCAATTACTATGCGAGAAACATTGGAAGTGAATGTGGATTTACTCAAAATCCTTAACTCAACTGGATAGGCACTTGGCCGCAATATCACTTTTCTTGGCGAAAACATTTTGAATGGTATGCAGAGAACTTTTGGAAACGAGTGCGGATCTACAGAACTGGGTCAACACACCGAGGTGAGAACGTAGCCACATTATGAATTAGTTGGCAAGAAAACTCCTGATGACATTGAAAGAATCATTGGAAACTTACGTAGATTTACTCAAATTGCTCAAATCATCGGGATTAGCACTTTGCCGCCATATCGGTGGTGTGGCGAATACTATTCAATTACTACGCGAGTAACATTGGAAGCTAATGTGGATTTACTGAAAATCCTTAACTCAACTGGATAGGCAATTTGCCGCAAAATCACTGTTCTTGTCGAAAACATTTTGAATGGCAGGCAGAAAAACTTTGGAAACGATTGTGGATTTCGTGAAAACGCTTAATAAATCGAGATGAGGACTTCGCCACAATATCAGTAACTTGGGAGAAATCTCTCCATGACATTTGAAGAATCATTGGAAACTAATGTAGATTTCCTCAAATTGCTGAACTAATCGAGATTACCACTTTCCCGCCATATTGCTGGTGTGGCGAATACTATTCAATTACTATGTGAGTAACATTGGAAGCTAATGTGGATTTCCTCAAAATCCTTAACTCAACTGGATAGGCACTTGGCCGCAAAATCACTCTTCTTGGCGAAAACATTTTGAATGGCCGGCAGAAAAACTTTGGAAACGATTGTGGATTTCGTGAAAACGCTTAATAAATCGAGATGAGGACTTCGCCACAATATCAGTAACTTGGGAGAAATCTCTCCATGACATTTGAAGAATCATTGGAAACTTTTTTTTTTACGCAGATTTTCTCAAATTGCTCAACTCATGGAGATTAGCACTTTGCTGCCATATTGCTTGAGTCGCCAATACAATTCAATTACTATGCGAGTAACATTGGAAGCTAATGTGGATTTACTCAAAACCCTTAACTTAACTGGATAGGCACCTGGCCGCAATATCACCTTTCTTGGCGAAAACATTTCGAATGGCATGCAGAGAACTTTTGGAAACGATTGTGGATCTAGAGAAATTGCTTAACACATCGAGGTGAGGACGTAGCCACATTATGAATAAGTTGGCAAGAAAACTCCCGATGACATTGAAAGAATCATTGGAAACTTACGTAGATTTACTCAAATTGCTCAAATCATCGAGATTAGCACTTTGCCGCCATATCGCTGGTGGGGCGAATAATATTCAATTATTATGCAAGAAACATTGGAAGCTAATGTGTTCTTACTGAAAATCCTTAACTCAACTGGATAGGCACTTGGCCGCAATATCCCCTTTCTTGGCGAAAACATTTTGAATGGCATGCAGTGAAACTTTGGAAACGATTGTGGATCGAGAGAAATTGCTTAACAAATCGAGGTGAGGACGTAGCCACATTATGAATAAGTTGGCAAGAAAACCCCGGATTGACTTTGAAAGAATCATTGGAAACTAATGTAGATTTACTCAAATTGCTCAACTCATCGAGATTCGCACTTTGCCGCCATATCGCTTGAGTGGCGAATACTATTCAATTACTATGCGAGAAACTTTGGAAGCTAATGTGGATTTACTCAAAATCCTTAACTCAACTGGATAGGTACTTGGCCGCAATAGCACCTTTCTTGACGAAAACATTTCGAATGGCATGCAGAGAACTATTGGAAACGATTGTGGATCGAGAGAAATTGCGTAACACATTGAGGTGAGGACGTAGACACATTATGAATAAGTTGGCAAGAAAACTCCCGATGACATTGAAAGAATCATTGGAAACTTACGTAGATTTACTCAAATTGCTCAACTCATCGAGATTAGCACTTTGCCGCCATATCGCTTGTGTGGCGAATAACATTCAATAACGATGCGAGAAACATTGGAAGCGAATGTGGATTTACTCAAAATCCTTAACTCAACTGGATAGGTACTTGGCCGCAATATCACCTTTCTTGGCGAAAACATTTCGAATGGCATGCAGAGAAACTTTAGAAACGATTGTGGATTTAGTGAAAACGCTTAATAAATCGAAATGAGGACTTCGCCACAACATCAGTAACTTGGGTGAAATCTCTCCATGACATTTGAAGAATAATTGGAAAGTAATGTAGATTTACTGCAATTGCTTAACTCATCGAGATTAGCACTTTGCCGCCATATCGCTTGAGTGGCGAATGGTATTGAATTATTATGCGAGAAACATTGGAAGCTAATGTGGATTTACTCAAAATCCTTAACTCAACTGGATAGGCACCTGACCGCAATATCACCTTTCTTGGCGAAAACATTTCGAATGGCATGCAGAGAACCTTTGGAAACGATTGTGGATCTGGAGAAATTGCTTAACACATCGAGGTGAGGACGAAGCCACATTATGAATAAGTTGGCAAGAAAACTCCCGATGACATTGAAAGAATCATTGGAGACAAATGCACATTTACTCAAATTGCTCAACTCATCGAGATTCGCACTTTGCCGCCATATCGCTTGAGTGGCGAATACTATTGAATTACTATGCGAGAAACATTGGAAGATAATGTGGATTTACTCAAAATCCTTAACTCAACTGGATAGGCACTTGGCCGCAATATCACTTTTCTTGGCGAAGACATTTCGAATGGCAGGTAGAAAAACTTTGGAAACGATTGTGGATTTCGTGAAAACGCTTAATAAATCGAGATGAGGACTTCGCCACAATATCAGTAACTTGGGAGAAATCTCTCCATGACATTTGAAGAATCATTGGAAACTAATGTAGATTTACTCAAATTGCTCAACTCATCGAGATTGGCACTTTGCCGCCATATCGCTTGAGTGGCGAATACTATTCAATTACTATGCGAGAAACATTGGATGATAATGTGGATTTACTCAAAATCCTTAACTCAACTGGATAGGCACTTGGCCGCAATATCACCTTTCTTGGCGAAAACATTTCGAATGGCATGCAGAGAAACCTGGGAAATGATTGTGTAACTAGAGAAATTGCTTAACACATCGAGGTGAGGACGCAGCCACATAATGAATAAGCTGGCAAGAAAACTGCCGATGACATTGAAAGAATCATTGGAAACTGAAGTAGATTCACTCAAATTGCTCAACTCATCGAGATTCGCACTTTGCCGCCATATCGCTTGAGTGGCGAATACTATTGAATTACTATGCGAGAAACATTGGAAGATAATGTGGATTTACTCAAAATCCTTAACTCAACTGGATAGGCACTTGGCCGCAATCTCACCTTTCTTGGCGAACGCATTTCAAATGGCATGCAGAGAAACTTTAGAAACGATTGTGGATTTAGTGAAAACGCTTAATAAATCGAGATGAGGACTTCGCCACAATATCAGTAACTTGGGAGAAATCTCTCCATGACATTTGAAGAATCATTGGAAACTAATGTAGATTTACTCAAATTGCTCAACTCATAGAGATTAGCACTTTGCCGCCATATCGCTTCAGTGGCGAATACTATTCAATTACTATGCGAGAAACATTGGATGATAATGTGGATTTACTCAAAATCCTTAACTCAACTGGATAGGCACTTGGCCGCAATATCACCTTTCTTGGCGAAAACATTTCGAATGGCATGCAGTGAAACTTTGGAAACGATTGTGGATCGAGAGAAATTGCTTAACACATCGAGGTGAGGACGTAGCCACATTATGAATAAGTTGGCAAGAAAACTCCCGATGACATTGAAAGAATCATTGGAAACTTACGTCGATTTACTCAAATTGCTCAAATCATCGAGATTAGCATTTTGCCGTCATATTGCTGGTGGGGCGAATAATGTTCAATTATTATGCGAGAAACATTGGAAGCTAATGTGTATTTACTGAAAATCCTTAACTCAACTGGATAGGCACTTGGCCGCAATATCACTTTTCTTGGCGAAGACATTTCGAATGGCAGGCAGAAAAACTTTGGAAACGATTGTGGATT
The DNA here is from genome assembly GCF_964213995.1 of Mustelus asterias. Taxonomy (NCBI): domain Eukaryota; kingdom Metazoa; phylum Chordata; class Chondrichthyes; order Carcharhiniformes; family Triakidae; genus Mustelus; species Mustelus asterias. Next base: position 72,795,678 of record NC_135804.1, on the reverse strand, counting down.
TCGTGAAAACGCTTAATAAATCGAGATGAGGACGTAGCCACATTATGAATCAGTTGGCAAGAAAACCCCCGATGACATTGAAAGAATCATTGGAAACGTACGTAGATTTACTCAAATTGCTCCACTCATAGAGATTAGCACTTTGCCGCCATATCGCTTGAGTGGCGAATACTAGTCAATTACTATGTGAGAAACATTGGAAGCTAATGTGGATTTACTCAAAATCCTTAACTCAACTGGATAGGCACTTGGCCGCAATATCACTTTTCTTGGCGAAAACATTTCGAATGGCAGGCAGAAAAACCTGGGAAATGATTGTGGAACTAGAGAAATTGCTTAACACATCGAGGTGAGGACGTTGCCACATTATAGAACATAGAACATAGAAAGTCACAGCACAAACAGGCCCTTCGGCCCACAAGTTGCGCCGATCACATCCCCACCTCTAGGCCTATCTATAGCCCTCAATCCCATTAAATCCCATGTACTCATCCAGAAGTCTCTTAAAAGACCCCAACGAGTTTGCCTCCACCACCACCGACGTCAGCCGATTCCACTCACCCACCACCCTCTGAGTGAAAAACTTACCCCTGACATCCCCCCTGTACCTACCCCCCAGCACCTTAAACCTGTGTCCTCTCGTAGCAACCATTTCAGCCCTTGGAAATAGCCTCTGAGAGTCCACCCTATCCAGACCCCTCAACATCTTGTAAACCTCTATCAGGTCACCTCTCATCCTTCGTCTCTCCAGGGAGAAGAGACCAAGCTCCCTCAACCTATCCTCATAAGGCATGCCCCCCAATCCAGGCAACATCCTTGTAAATCTCCTCTGCACCCTTTCAATGGCTTCAACATCTTTCCTGTAATGAGGTGACCAGAACTGCGCGCAGTACTCCAAGTGGGGTCTAACCAGGGTCCTATAAAGCTGCAGCATTATCTCCCGACTCCTAAACTCAATCCCTCGATTAATGAAGGCTAGTACGCCATACGCCTTCTTGACCGCATCCTCCACCTGCGAGGCCGATTTAAGAGTCCTATGGACCCGGACCCCAAGGTCCTTCTGATCCTCTACACTGCTAAGAATGGTACCCTTCATTTTATACTGCTGCTCCATCCCATTGGATCTGCCAAAATGGATCACTACACACTTATCCGGGTTGAAGTCCATCTGCCACTTCTCCGCCCAGTCTTGCATTCTATCTATGTCTCGCTGCAACTTCTGACATCCCTCCAAACTATCCACAACACCACCTACCTTGGTGTCGTCAGCAAACTTACCAACCCATCCCTCCACTTCCTCATCCAGGTCATTTATGAAAATGACAAACAGCAAGGGTCCCAGAACAGATCCCTGGGGCACTCCACTGGTCACTGACCTCCATGCAGAGAAAGACCCCTCCACAGCCACTCTCTGCCTTCTGCAGGCAAGCCAGTTCTGGATCCACAAGGCAACAGCCCCTTGGATCCCATGCCCTCTCACTTTCTCAAGAAGTCTTGCATGGGGGACCTTATCGAACGCTTTGCTGAAGTCCATATAGACCACATCCACCGCTCTTCCTTCGTCAATGTGCTTGGTCACATTTTCAAAGAACTCAACCAGGCTCGTAAGGCACGACCTGCCCCTGACAAAGCCGTGCTGACTACTTTTGATCATACTAAACTTCTCTAGATGATCATAAATCCTGTCTCTCAGGATCCTCTCCATCAACTTACCAACCACTGAGGTTAGACTCACCGGTCGGTAATTTCCCGGGCTGTCCCTGTTCCCTTTCTTGAATATAGGGACCACATCCGCAATCCTCCAATCCTCCGGAACCTCTCCCGTCTCCATCGACGATGCAAAGATCATCGCCAAAGGCTCCGCAATCTCCTCCCTCGCCTCCCACAGTAACCTGGGGTACATCCCATCCGGTCCCGGCGACTTACCAACCTTGATGCCATTCAATAGTTCCAACACATCCTCTTTCTTTATGTCCACATGCTCGATCCTTTCTGTCCTCCGCAATCCAGCAGTACAACCACCCAGATCCCTTTCCACCGTGAATACCGAGGTAAAGTATTCATTAAGCACCTCCGCCATTTCTAACGGTTCCGCACAAACTTTTCCCCCTTCACCTTTTAAGGGTCCTATGCCTTCACATCTCATCCTTTTACTCTTGACATATTTGTAGAAAGCCTTGGGATTCTCCTTAATCTTACCCGCCAAGGTCTTCTCATGACCCCTTCTCGCTCTCCTAATTTCCTTCTTAAGCTCCTTCCTACATCGCGTATACTCCTCTAAATCCTTAACACCTCCTAGCTCTCTGAACCTTCTGTACGCCTCTCTTTTCTTATTTACCAGGTTCATCACAACCTTCGTGCACCACGGTTCCCGTACCCTACCAACACCCCCCTGTCTCATCGGAACGTTGTCATGCAGAGCTCCAGACAAACATTCCTTGAAAATCCTCCACTTTCCTTCGGTACTTTTCCCCAAGAATGCCTCCTTCCAATTTACCCGTCTAATTTCCTCCCTGATGACACTGTATTTCCCTTTACTCCAGAGAAACACTTTCCTAGCCTGCCTGACCCTATCTCTTTCCAATGCTATCGTGAAGGAGATAGAATTATGATCGCTATCCCCAAGATGTTCACCCACCGAGAGATCCTCCACCTGTCCAGGTTCATTAGCCAGCACCAGATCAAGAACAGCCTCTCCTCTAGTAGGCTTATCCACATACTGTGTCAGGAAACTCTCCTGGACACACCTAACAAACTCCTCTCCATCCAAACCCCTAGCCCTAGGGATATTCCAATCTATGTTTGGGAAATTAAAATCTCCCATCACGACAACTCTGTTATTCCTACATCTCTCCAGGATCTGTTTCCCCATCTGCTCCTCAACATCTCTGTTACTATTGGGCGGCCTATAGAAAACACCCAGCAAAGTTACCGACCCCTTCCTATTCCTAACCTCCACCCACAGAGATTCCGTAGTCAGTCCCTCCACGGCGTCCACCTTCTCTACAGCCGTGACACTATCCCTGATCAACAGTGCCACTCCCCCCCCTCTCTTGCCTCCCTCCCTGTCCTTCCTGAAACATCTAAAACCTGGCACCTGAAGCACCCAGTCCTGTCCCTGAGACATCCAAGTCTCCGTAATGGCCACCACATCACAATTCGAAGCAGCAATCCACGCTCCAAGCTCATCCACTTTATTCACTACACTCCTGGCATTAAAATAGACACATCTCAGACCTTCAGCCTGAGCACTTCCCTTCTCCCTCACTCGTCTAACCTCCCTCTTACCCTGTCTACATTCCTTATCTATTTGCGAGCTAACCTCCTCGCTCTCAGTCCCCTCATTTCGATTCCCTCCCCCCAACCTTTCTAGTTTAAAGTCTCTCCAGTAGCCTTAGCCAACCTTCCCGCCAGGATATTGGTCCCCCTGGGATTCAAGTGCCACCCGTCTTTTTTAAACAGGTCACACCTGCCCCTAAAGAGGTCCCAATGATCCAAGTACCCAAATCCTTGTCCCTTGCTCCAGTCCCTCAGCCACGCATTAATTCTCCACCGATTCCTGTTCTCACTCTCCCGCGGCACAGGCAGCAATCCCGAGATTACTACCTTTGCATTCCTCTTTCTCAGCTGTCTACCCAACTCCCTATATTCTCTTTTCATGACCCCTTCCCTCTTCCTACCGATGTCAGCAGTACCTATATGCATCACGACCTTGGGCTCCTCTCCCTCCCCCTTCAGGATTTCTGGGACTCGACCAGAGACATCCCGGACCCCTGCACCAGGGAGGCAAACCACCATCCGAGAGTCCCGTCTGTGTCCGCAAAAACGCCTATCTGACCCTCTCACCGTAGAGTCCCCAATTAGCACTACCCTCCTTTCCTTACCCCTTTGCACTACTGGGCCAGGCTCAGCTCCAGAGACACTGCCACCGCTGCTTCCCCCAGGTGGGCTGTCCACCCCAGTAGTACTCAGACAGGAGTACTTATTATTAAGGGGCACATCCACCGGGGTGCTCACCATCACCCGAGCTTTCTCCTTCCTCACTGTTACCCAGTTACCCTCCTCCCGTGGTCCCGGTGTGACCACCTGCCGATAGCTCCTGTCAATGACCTCCTCACTATCCCTAACCCGGCGAAGGTCCTCGAGCTGCAATTCCAGTTCCCTAACATGGTCCCTTAGGAACCGCAGCTCAACACACCCAGCACAGATATGGTCGTCCGGGAGGCTAGGAGCCTCCAGGACCTCCCACATCCTACATTGGGAACAACATACTGGCCTGACAGTCATAATTGCCCTTTTAAACACAGGGAAAAAAGTGAATGAAGATTATTCCTCTCTGTTCCAAATTAATTCTACCAAGGTACCCGGAGAAAAGTAACTTATAAATAAAATTTTTTAAAAATAAGAAACTCACCCCTGCTCGCCCTTTCTGCCTAAGCCCGATGAGCCAAAGCCCCTCAGTTCTCACTCAGCTCCGTCTCACTCCGCTGCCCGCTCCCAACGCTGCCCGCTAGACAGTGGGACCTGCCTTTTAAACCTCCTGTGCACTAAAAAAAAACTCAAGAGACCCTTCCCAGTAAACCCCGCGGCCACTGCCGGTTGCGCGCCAAAATTTAAAACTAAATTAAATAAATAAATAACACCCGCGGAAAAGTACTTAAAACTAATTCTTACCCCAAAAATCCTGTCACCAGTCACAGCTCTGCCTTTCTCCACAGCAACAAGAGGACTAACCTCCCAACTAACTGACTTATATAGAACTTTTGACCCTTCCCAGTAAACCCCGCGGCCACTGCCGGTTGCGCGCCAAAATTTAAAACTAAATTAAATAAATAAATAACACCCGCGGAAAAGTACTTAAAACTAATTCTTACCCCAAAAATCCTGTCACCAGTCACAGCTCTGCCTTTCTCCACAGCAACAAGAGGACTAACCTCCCAACTAACTGACTTATATAGAACTTTTGACCCTTCCCAGTAAACCCCGCGGCCACTGCCGGTTGCGCGCCAAAATTTAAAACTAAATTAAATAAATAAATAACACCCGCGGAAAAGTACTTAAAACTAATTCTTACCCCAAAAATCCTGTCACCAGTCACAGCTCTGCCTTTCTCCACAGCAACAAGAGGACTAACCTCCCAACTAACTGACTTATATAGAACTTTTGACCCTTCCCAGTAAACCCCGCGGCCACTGCCGGTTGCGCGCCAAAATTTAAAACTAAATTAAATAAATAAATAACACCCGCGGAAAAGTACTTAAAACTAATTCTTACCCCAAAAATCCTGTCACCAGTCACAGCTCTGCCTTTCTCCACAGCAACAAGAGGACTAACCTCCCAACTAACTGACTTATATAGAACTTTTGACCCTTCCCAGTAAACCCCGCGGCCACTGCCGGTTGCGCGCCAAAATTTAAAACTAAATTAAATAAATAAATAACACCCGCGGAAAAGTACTTAAAACTAATTCTTACCCCAAAAATCCTGTCACCAGTCACAGCTCTGCCTTTCTCCACAGCAACAAGAGGACTAACCTCCCAACTAACTGACTTATATAGAACTTTTGACCCTTCCCAGTAAACCCCGCGGCCACTGCCGGTTGCGCGCCAAAATTTAAAACTAAATTAAATAAATAAATAACACCCGCGGAAAAGTACTTAAAACTAATTCTTACCCCAAAAATCCTGTCACCAGTCACAGCTCTGCCTTTCTCCACAGCAACAAGAGGACTAACCTCCCAACTAACTGACTTATATAGAACTTTTGACCCTTCCCAGTAAACCCCGCGGCCACTGCCGGTTGCGCGCCAAAATTTAAAACTAAATTAAATAAATAAATAACACCCGCGGAAAAGTACTTAAAACTAATTCTTACCCCAAAAATCCTGTCACCAGTCACAGCTCTGCCTTTCTCCACAGCAACAAGAGGACTAACCTCCCAACTAACTGACTTATATAGAACTTTTGACCCTTCCCAGTAAACCCCGCGGCCACTGCCGGTTGCGCGCCAAAATTTAAAACTAAATTAAATAAATAAATAACACCCGCGGAAAAGTACTTAAAACTAATTCTTACCCCAAAAATCCTGTCACCAGTCACAGCTCTGCCTTTCTCCACATTATGTTTAAGTTGGCAAGAAAACTCCCGATGACATTGAAAGAATCATTGGAAACTAATGTAGATTTACTCAAATTGCTCAACTCATCGAGATTAGCACTTTGCCGCCATATCGCTTGAGTGGCGAATAATATTCAGTAACAATGCGAGAAACATTGGAAGCTAATGTGGATTTACTCAACATCCTTAACTCAACTGGATAGGCACTTGGTCGCAATATCACCTTTCTTGGCGAAAACATTTCGAATGGCATGCAGAGAAACTTTGGAAACGATTGTGGATTTCGTGAAAACGCTTAATAAATCGAGATGAGGACGTCGCCACAATATCAGTAACTTGGGAAAAATCTCTCCATGACATTTGAAGAATCATTGGAAACTAATGTAGATTTACTCAAATTGCTCAACTCATCGCGATTAGCACTTTGCCGCCATATCGCTTGAGTGACGCATACTATTCAATTACTATGCGAGAAACATTGGAAGCTAATGTGGATTTACTCAAAATCCTTAACTCAACTGGATAGGCACTTGGCCGCAATATCACTTTTCTTGGCGAAAACATTTCGAATGGCATGCAGAGAACTTTTGGAAACGATTGTGGATCTAGAGAAATTGCTTAACACATCGAGGTGAGGACGTAGCCACATTATGAATAAGTTGGCAAGAAAACCCCCGATGACAAAGAACAAAGAACAATACAGCACAGGAACAGGCCCTTCGGCCCTCCAAGCCCGCGCCGCTCCCCGGTCCAGGATTGAATCCTGAATCCAGGATCCCCGCCCAATTTTCCAGCCTATCTACATACTAATATCCTGTCCACCGAGCTGTCCCTCACAGCTACGATGCTTTGTTCATCACAACCTATTATCTCACCCCCACCATTCCAGACCATGTGATCTCCAGGGAGAGGCGAAAACCCAGAGTGAAAACCCCAGGGCCAATATGGGGAAAAAAAATCTGTGAAATTCCTCTCCGATCCCCTGAGGCGATCGAAACGAGTCCAGGAGATCACACTGGCCCTGATCGGAAAATGCTTCCCAACCCTATTCATTTCCACTTCCACGAACACCATATGAATTCCCTGCCCCCGAGACAGGTTCCCAACTATCCGCAGTCTCCCTCTGTACTGGCACCAGCAAGATGATCATAGAATGAAGCCTTGAAACGAGAAACAAAGAACAATTAGCCCGCGCCGCTCCCTGGTCCAAACTAGACCACTCTTTTGTATCCCTCCATTCCCACTCCGTTCATATAGCTGTCTAGATAAGTCTTAAACGTTCCCAGTGTGCCCGCCTCCACCACCTTGCCCGGCAACACATTCCAGGCCCCCACGACCCTCTGTGTAAAATATGTCCTTCTGATATCTGTGTTAAACCTCCCCCCCCTTCACCTTGAACGTATGACCCCTTGTGAACGTCACCACCGACCCGGGGAAAAGCTTCCCACCGTTCACCCTATCGATGCCTTTCATAATTTTATACACCTCTATTAAGTCTCCCCTCATCCTCCGTCTTTCCAAGGAGAACAACCCCAGTTTCCCCAATCTCTCCTCATAACCAAGCCCCTCCATACCAGGCAACATCCTGGTAAACCTCCTCTGCACTCTCTCCAAAGCCTCCACGTCCTTCTGGTAGTGTGGCGACCAGAACTGGACGCAGTATTACAAATGCGGCCGAACCAACGTTCTATACATCTGCAACATCAGACCCCTACTTTTATACTCTATGCCCCGTCCTATAAAGGCAAGCATGCCATATGCCTTCTTCACCACCTTCTCCACCTGTGACGTCACCTTCAAAGATCTGTGGACTTGCACACCCAGGTCCTTCTGCGTCTCTACACCCTTTATGGTTCTTCCATTTATCGTGTAGCTCCTCCCTACATTATTCCCACCAAAATGCATCACTTCGCATTTATCTGGATTGAACTCCATCTGCCATTTCTTTGCCCAAATTTCCAGCCTATCTATATCCTTCTGTAGCCTCTGACAATGTTCCTCACTATCTGCAAGTCCTGCCAGTTTTGTGTCGTCCGCAAAGTTACTGATCACCCCAGTTACTCCTTCTTCCAGATCATTTATATAAATCACAAACAGCAGAGGTCCCAATACAGAGCCCTGCGGTACACCACTAGTCACAGGCCTCCAGCCGGAAAAAGACCCTTCCACTACCACCCTCTGTCTTCTATGACCAAGCCAGTTCTCCACCCATCTAGCCACCTCCCCCTTTATCCCATGAGATCCAACATTTTTCACTAGCCTACCATGAGGGACTTTGTCAAACGCTTTACTAAAGTCCATATAGACAACATCCACGGCCCTTCCTTCGTCAACCATTTTGGTCACTTCTTCAAAAAACACCACCAGGTTAGTGAGGCATGACCTCCCTCTCACAAAACCATGCTGACTATCGTTAATGAGTTTATTCCTTTCCAAATGCGCATACATCCTATCTCTAAGAATCTTCTCCAACAACTTCCCCACCACGGACGTCAAGCTCACCGGCCTATAATTACCCGGGTTATCCTTCCTACCCTTCTTAAATAACGGGACCACATTGGCTATCCTCCAATCCTCTGGGACCTCACCTGCGTCCAGTGACGAGACAAAGATTTGCGTCAGAGGCCCAACGATTTCACCTCTCGTCTCCCTGAGCAGCCTTGGATAGATTCCATCAGGCCCTGGGGATTTGTCAGTCTTTATATTCTCTAACAAACCTAACACTTCCTCCTTTGTAATGGAGATTTTCTCCAATGGTTCAACACTCCCCTCCGAGACACTCCCAGTCAACACATCCCTCTCCTTTGTGAATACCGACGCAAAGTATTCATTTAGGATCTCCCCTACTTCTTTGGGCTCCAAGCATAATTCCCCACTTTTGTCCCTGAGAGGTCCGATTTTTTCCCTAACAACCCTTTTGTTCCTAACGTATGAATAAAATGCCTTGGGATTCTCCTTAATCCTGTCTGCCAAGAACATTTCGTGACCCCTTTTTGCTCTTCTAATTCCCCGTTTGAGTACTTTTCTACTTTCTTTGTACTCCTCCAGAGCTCCCTCCGTTTTTGGCTGCTTGGACCTAACATACGCCTCTCTTTTCTTTTTGACCAGTCCCTCAATTTCCCTGGTTATCCACGGTTCTCTAATCCTACCCTTCCTATCCTTCTTTTTTACAGGCACATGCTTGTCCTGTAGCCCTAACAGCCGTTCCTTAAAAGACTGCCACATACCAGATGTGGATTTACCCTCAAACAGCCTCTCCCAATCAAGAGCTGCCAATTTCTGCCTGATCCCAATAAAGCCTTCCCCCAATCCAACACCTTACCCTTGGGACACCACTCATCCTTTTCCATCACTATCCTAAAGCTAACAGAATTGTGGTCACTATTTGCCACATGTTCCCCTACCAAAACTTTGAAGACCTGACCGGGCTCATTCCCCAGTACCAGGTCCAGTATAGCCCCCTCTCTAGTCGGGCTGTCTACATATTGTTCCAACGAACCCTCCTGTACACATTTTACAAATTCCTCCCCATCCAGAGTCCCTGCCCTCAGCGATTTCCAGTCTATACCAGGGAAATTGAAGTCTCCCACTACAACAACCCTATTTTTCCTGCACCTATCCAGTATCTCCTGACATATCCAGTCTTCCACTTCCCTTGGGCTGTTGGGGGGCCTGTAGTACACCCCCAACATAGTGACTGCGCCTTTCCTGTTTCTAAGCTCCACCCAGAGTGACTCGTTACACGACCCCTCTGAATTGTCCTCCCTCTGCACCGCTGTAATATGCTCTCCAACTAATACTGCTACTCCCCCACCTCTTTTGGCCCCTCCTCTGTCTCGCCTAAAACACTTGTACCCTGGAATATTCAGCTGCCAGTCCAGTCCCTCTTTCAACCAAGTCTCTGTCACCGCAACCACATCCAAATTCCTCGTGCACATTAAGGCCCCAAGTTCGTCTGTCTTACCTGCTACGCTCCTTGCATTGAAGTATAAGCACTCCAGACCTCCAGGCTCAGTGAGGTCGTCCTCCCCCAGAGTGCTCTTCTTCTTTGCCAGCCTTGTCCCAGCCACAAGCTCGTCCCCAGCCTCCACACTTATAGACCTAATAGTTTGATCCCCACCCCCCTGCCATACTAGTTTAACCCCCCCCGAACTGCACTAGCAAAGCTCCCAGCCAGGATATTTGTGCCCTTCCAACTTAGTTGTTACCCCTCCCTCTTGTACAGGTGCCATCCTCTCCTGAAAACTTCCCATTGATCGATGAAAATGAAGCCCTCCCTCCTGGACCAGTCCTTTAGCCAAAATAGCCTTCCTATTTTGAGAGACCACCACTGGAGTCCTCCCTTGTACTTTACCCTTCTGCCCTTTACTCCTCCTAACTGTGACCCACGTGTCATTCTCCCGATGCCCCGGTGTAACTAGTTGCCTATAACTCCTGTCAATTTTTCTCCCATTTTCCCTGACTAGACTAAGGTCAGCGATCTGCAGCTCCAGTTCCCTGACACGGTCCCTCAAGAGCTGCAGTTCCACGCACCTGGCACATATGTGAACCTCTGGGAAGCTAGGTGTTTGCAGGAACTCCCACATCCCACATCGGAAGCACTGAACGGGCCGATCACTCATACCTGCCCTTATCCTTTATAGGGTTGGGTAAAAAATAACTAGCCTTGCCTCGCCCTTTCAGCCTAAGCCCTGTGAGCCAAAGCCCTTATAGTTCACACTCTGCTACCCACTCACTCCACTGCCCGCTCCCGACGCTGCCCGCTGTATAGTGCAGCCGGCTTTTTATGCTCCCGGCGAACCCCCCTGGTAACTGCCTTTTATACTAAGACTCAACCTCCCAGAATCCCCTTCAGCTGACCTCTCTTCCTCAATTCAAAACCCTGAAAAAAGCCCGCGAAATATACTAGGAATACCCTTAAATGAATAATTAAATCACTTCTTTGCTTACTCGCAGCACTCCTGCTAAGATTCTCTCCCCCAGTCTCACTCCAGTCAAAACCTGGATGACATTGAAAGAATCATTGGAAACTTACGTGGATTTACTCAAATTGCTCAACTCATCGAGATTAGCACTTTGCCGCCATATCGCTTGAGTGGCAAATACTATTCAATTACTATGCGAGGAACATTGGAAGCTAATGTGGATTTACTCAAAATCCTTAACTCAACTGGATAGGCACTTGGCCGCAATATCACCTTTCGTGGGGAAAACATTTCGAATGGCAGGCAGAAAAGCTTTGGAAATGATGGTCGATTTCGTGAAAACGCTTAATAAATCGAGTTGAGGACTTCGCCACAATATCAGTAACTTGGGAGAAATCTCTCCATGACATTTGAAGAATCATTGGAAACGAATGTAGATTTACTCAAATTGCTCAACTCATCGAGATTAGCACTTTGCCGCCATATCGCTTGAGTGGCGAACACTATTCAATTACTATGCGAGAAACATTGTAAGATAATGTGGATTTACTCAAAATCCTTAACTCAACTGGATAGCACTTGGCCGCAATATCACCTTTCTTGGCGAAAGCATTTCGAATGGCATGCAGAGAACCTTTGGAAACGATTGTGGATCTGGAGAAATTGCTTAACACATCGAGGTGAGGACGTAGCCACATTATGAATAAGTTGGCAAGAAAACTCCCGATGACATTGAAAGAATCATTGGAAACTTACGTAGATTTACTCAAATTGCTCAACTCATCGAGATTAGCACTTTGCCGCCATATCGCTTGAGTGGCGAATACCATTCAATTACTATGCGAGAAACATTGGAAGTTAATGTGGATTTACTCAAAATCCTTAACTCAACTGGATAGGCACTTGGCCGCAATATCACCTTTCTTGGCGAAAAGATTTCGAATCGCATGCAGAGAACTTTTGGAAACGATTGTGGATCTAGAGATATTGTTTAACACATCGAGGTGAGGACGTAGCCACATTATGAATCAGTGGGCAAGAAAACCCCCGATGACATTGAAAGAATCATTGGAAACTTACGTACATTTACTCAAATTGCTCAACTCATCGAGATTAGCACTTTGCCGCCATATCGCTTGAGTGGCGAATAGTATTGAATTATTATGCGAGAAACATTGGAAGATAATGTGGATTTACTCAAAATCCTTAACTCAACTGGATAGGCACTTGGCCGCAATCTCACATTTCTTGGCAAAAACATTTCGAATGGCATGCAGAGAAACCTGGGATTTGATTGTGGAACTAGAGAAATTGCTTCACACATCGGGGTGAGGACGTCGCCACATTATGAATAAGTTGGCAAGAAAACTGCCGATGACATTAAAAGAATCATTGGAAACTAAAGTAGATTTACTCAAATTGCTCAACTCATCGAGATTAGCACTTTGCCGCCTTATCGCTTGAGTGGCGAATAATATTCAATAACGATGCGAGAAACATTGGAAGATAATGTGGATTTACTCAAAATCCTAAACTCAACTGGATAGGCACTTGGCCGCAATATCACCTTTCTTGGCGAAAACATTTCGAATGGCATGCAGAGAAACTTCAGAAACGATTGTGGATTTAGTGAAAACGCTTAATAAATCGAGGTGAGGACTTCGCCACAATATCAGTAACTTGGGAGAAATCTCTCCATGACATTTGAAGAATCATTGGAAACGAATGTAGATTTACTCAAATTGCTCAACTCATCGAGATTAGCACTTTGCCGCCATATCGCTTGAGTGGCGAATACTATTCAATTACTACGCGAGAAACATTGGAAGATAATGTGGCTTTACTCAAAATCCTTAACTCAACTGGATAGGCACTTGGCCGCAATATCACCTTGCTTGGCGAAAACATTTCGAATGGCATGCAGAAAAACCTTGGAAACGATTGTGGATCGAGAGAAATTGCTTAACACATCGAGGTGAGGACGTAGCCACATTATGAATAAGTTGGCAAGAAAACCCCCGATGACATTGAAAGAATCATTCGAAACGAATGTAGATTCACTCAAATTGCTCAACTCATCGAGATTCGCACTTTGCCGCCATATCGCTTGAGTGGCGAATACTATTCAATTACTATGCGAGAAACATTGGAAGATAATATGGATTTACTCAAAATCCTGAACTCAACTGGATAGGCACTTGGCCGCAATATCATCTTTCTTGGCGAAAACATTTCGAATGGCATGCAGTGAACCTTTGGAAACGTTGTGGATCTAGAGGAATGGCTTAACACATCGAGGTGAGGACGTAGCCACATTATGAATAAGTTGGCAAGAAAACCCCCGATGACATTGAAAGAATCATTGGAAACTTACGTAGATTTACTGAAATTGCTCAACTCATAGAAATTAGAACTTTGCCGCCATATCGCTTCAGTGGCGAATACTATTCAATTACTATGCAAGAAACATTGGAAGCAAATGTGGATTTACTCAAAATCCTTAACTCAACTGGATAGGCACTTGGCCGCAATATCACCTTTCTTGGCGAAAACATTTCGAATGGCATGCAGAGAAACTTTAGAAACGATGGTGGATTTGGTGAAAAAGCTTAATAAATTGAGATGAGGACTTCGCCACAATATCAGTAACTTGGGAGAAATCTCTCCATGACATTTGAAGAATAATTGGAAACTAATGCAGATTTACTCAAATTGCTCAACTCATCGAGATTAGCACTTTGCTGCCATATCGCTTGAGTGGCGAATAGTATTGAATTCTTATGCGAGAAACATGTGGATTTACTCAACATCCGTAACTCAACTGGATAGGTACTTGGCCGCAATATCACCTTTATTGGCGAAAACATTTAGAATTGGATGCAGGGAAACTTGGGAAATGATTGTGGATCGAGAGAAATTGCTTAACACATCGAGGTGAGGACGTAGCCACATTATGAATAAGGTGGCAAGAAAACTCCCGATGACATTGAAAGAATCATTGGAGACTAATGTAGATTTACTCAAATTGCTCAACTCATCGAGATTAGCACTTTGCCGCCATATCGCTTAAGTGGCGAATACTATTCAATTACGATGCGAGAAACATTGGAAGCTAATGTGTATTAACTCAAAATCCTTAACTCAACTGGATAGGCACTTGGCCGCAATATCACCTTTCGTGGGGAAAACATTTCGAATGGCATGCAGAAAAACTTTGGAAACGATTGTGGATTTCGTGAAAACGCTTAATAAATCGAGAGGAGGACTTCGCCACAATATCAGTAACTTGGGAGTAAATTGCTGAACTCATCGAGATTAGCACTTTGCCGCCATATCGCTTGAGTGGCGAATACTATTCAATAACTATGCGAGAAACATTGGAAGCTCATGTGGATTTACTGAAAATCCTTAACTCAACTGGATAGGCACTTGGCCGCAATATCACCTTTCTTGGCGAAAACATTTCGAATGGCATGCAGAGAAACCTTGGAAACGATTGTGGATCTGGAGAAAATGCTAAACACATCGAGGTGAGGACGTAGCCACATTATGAATAAGTTGGCAAGAAAACTGCCGATGACATTGAAAGAATCATTGGAAACTAATGTAGATTTACTCAAATTGCTCAACTCATCGAGATTAGCATCACACTCACTGAGCGAGAGAAAAAACACTGCACTCACTGAGCGAGATACAACACCGCACGCACAGAGCGAGAGACAACATCGCACTCAGAGCCAGAGAAAACACCGCACTCACTGAGAGAGAGACAACACCGCACTCACTGAGAGAGACGACACCGCACTCACTGAGAGAGACGACACCGCACTCACTGAGAGAGACGACACCGCACTCACTGAGAGAGACGACACCGCACTCACTGAGAGAGACGACACCGCACTCACTGAGAGAGACGACACCGCACTCACTGAGAGAGACGACACCGCACTCACTGAGAGAGACGACACCGCACTCACTGAGAGAGACGACACCGCACTCACTGAGAGAGACGACACCGCACTCACTGAGAGAGACGACACCGCACTCACTGAGAGAGAGACAACACCGCACTCACTGAGAGAGACGACACCGCACTTGCTGAGAGAGACAACATCGCACTCAGAGAGAGACAACATCGCACTCACTGAGAAAGAGACATCACCGCACTCACTGAGAGACAAGACTGCACTCACTGAGAGAGAGAGAGCACCGCACTCACTGAGAGTGAGACAACACCGCATTCACTGAGATATAGACGACACCGCACTAACTGAGAGGGAGAGACAACAATGCACTCACTGAGAGAGAGAGACAACACCGCACTCACTGAGCGAGAGACAACACTGCACTCACTGAGAGAGAGCACCGCACTGACTGAGCGTGCGACAACAGCACACTCACTGAGCGAGAAAAAACACCGCATTTACGGAGCGACATGCAACACCGCACGCACAGAGCGAGAGACAACATCGCACTCCCTGAGAAAAGACATCATCGCACTCACTGAGAGAGAGAGAGCACCGCACTCACTGAGAGAGAGACAAGACTGCACTCACTGAGAGAGAGACAGCACCGCACTCACTGAGAGAGAGACAACACCGCACTCACTGAGAGAGAGACAGCACCGCACTCACTGAGGGAGAGACAACACCGCACTCACTGAGAGAGAGACAACACCGCACTCACTGAGAGAGAGACAACACCGCACTCACTGAGAGAGAGACAACACCGCACTCACTGAGAGAGAGACAACACCGCACTCACTGAGAGAGAGACAACAACGCACTCACTGAGCGAGAGACAGCACCGCACTCACTGAGGGAGAGACAACACGGCACTCACTGAGAGAGAGACAACAGCGCACTCACTGAGAGAGAGACAACACCGCAGTCACTGAGAGAGAGAGACAACACCGCACTCACTGAGCGAGAGACAACACCGCACTCACTGAGCGAGAGACAACACCGCACTCACTGAGCGAGAGACAACACCGCACTCACTGAGCGAGAGACAACACCGCACTCACTAAGCGAGAGACAACACCGCACTCACTGAGAGAGAGACAACACCGCACTCACTGAGCGAGAGACAACACCGCACTCACTGAGAGAGAGACAACACCGCACTCACTGAGAGAGAGACAACACCGCACTCACTGAGAGAGAGAGAACACTGCACTCACTGAGAGAGAGACAACACTGCACTCACTGAGAGAGAGACAACACCGCACTCACTGAGAGAGAGACAACACCGCACTCACTGAGAGAGAGACAACACCGCACTCACTGAGAGAGAGACAACACCGCACTCACTGAGAGAGAGACAACACCGCACTCACTGAGAGAGAGACAACACCGCACTCACTGAGAGAGAGACAACACCGCACTCACTGAGAGAGAGACAACACCGCACTCACTGAGAGAGAGACAACACCGCACTCACTGAGAGAGAGACAACACCGCACTCACTGAGAGAGAGACAACACCGCACTCACTGAGAGAGAGACAACACCGCACTCACTGAGAGAGAGACAACACCGCACTCACTGAGAGAGAGACAACACCGCACTCACTGAGAGAGAGACAACACCGCACTCACTGAGAGAGAGACAACACCGGACTCACTGAGAGAGAGACAACACCGCACTCACTGAGAGAGAGACAACACCGCACTCACTGAGAGAGAGACAACACCGCACTCACTGAGAGAGAGAGAACACCGCACTCACTGAGAGAGAGACAACACCGCACTCACTGAGAGAGAGACAACACCGCACTCACTGAGAGAGAGACAACACCGCACTCACTGTGAGAGAGAGAACACCGCACTCACTGAGAGAGAGACAACACCGCACTCACTGAGAGAGAGACAACACTGCACTCACTGAGCGAGAAACAACACTGCACTCACTGAGCGAGACACACCGCACTCACTGAGCGTGAGACAACACCGCATTCACAGAGGGAGAGATAAAACCGCACTCACAGAGAGAGAGACAACACCGCACTCACTGAGAGAGGGACAACACCGCACTCACAGAGTGAGACAACACCGCACTCACTGAGAGAGAGAGACAACACCGCACTCACCGAGTGAGAGACAACTCCGCACTCACTGAGAGAGAGACAACACCGCACTCACTGAGAGAGAGACAACACCGCACTCACTGAGAGAGAGACAACACCGCACTCACTGAGAGAGAGACAACACCGCACTCACTGAGAGAGAGACAACACCGCACTCACTGAGAGAGAGACAACACCGCACTCACTGAGAGAGAGACAACACCGCACTCACTGAGAGAGAGAGAACACCGCACTCACTGAGAGAGAGAGAACACCGCACTCACAGATGGAGGGACAACACCGCACTCACTGAGAGAGAGACAACACCGCACTCACAGAGAGAGAGAGACAACACCGCACTCACTGAGAGAGAGACAACATCGCACTCACTGAGAGAGAGACAACATCGCACTCACTGAGAGAGAGACAACACCGCACTCACAGAGAGAGAGACAACACCGCACTCACTGAGAGAGAGACAACAACGCACTCACTGAGCGAGAGACAGCACCGCACTCACTGAGGGAGAGACAACACGGCACTCACTGAGAGAGAGACAACAGCGCACTCACTGAGAGAGAGACAACACCGCACTCACTGAGAGAGAGAGACAACACCGCACTCACTGAGCGAGAGACAACACCGCACTCACTGAGCGAGAGACAACACCGCACTCACTGAGCGAGAGACAACAACGCACTCACTGAGCGAGAGACAACACCGCACTCACTGAGCGAGAGACAACACCGCACTCACTGAGAGAGAGACAACACCGCACTCACTGAGGGAGAGACAACACCGCACTCACTGAGAGAGAGACAACACCGCACTCACTGAGAGAGAGACAACACCGCACTCACTGAGAGAGAGACAACACCGCACTCACTGAGAGAGAGACAACACCGCACTCACTGAGAGAGAGACAACACCGCACTCACAGAGGGAGAGACAACACCGCACTCACTGAGAGAGAGACAACACCGCACTCACAGAGAGAGAGAGACAACACCGCACTCACTGAGAGAGAGACAACATCGCACTCACTGAGAGAGAGACAACATCGCACTCACTGAGAGAGAGACAACACCGCACTCACAGAGAGAGAGACAACACCGCACTCACTGAGAGAGAGACAACACCGCACTCACTGAGAGAGAGACAACACCGCACTCACAGAGAGAGAGAGACAACACCGCACTCACTGAGAGAGAGACAACACCGCACTCACTGTGAGAGAGACAACACCGCACTCACTGAGAGAGAGACAACACCGCACTCACTGAGAGAGAGACAACACCGCACTCACTGAGAGAGAGATAACACCACACTCACAGAGAGAGACAACACCGCACTCACTGAGGGAGAGACAACACCGCACTCACAGAGGGAGAGACAACACTGCACTCACTGAGGGAGACACAACACCGCACTCACTGAGAGAGAGACAACACCGCACTCACTGAGAGAGAGACAACACCGCACTCACAGAGAGAGAGAGACAACACCGCACTCACTGAGAGAGAGACAACAACGCACTCACTGAGCGAGAGACAGCACCGCACTCACTGAGGGAGAGACAACACGGCACTCACTGAGAGAGAGACAACACCGCACTCACTGAGCGAGAGACAACACCGCACTCACTGAGCGAGAGACAACACCGCACTCACTGAGCGAGAGACAACACCGCACTCACTGAGCGAGAGACAACACCGCACTCACTGAGCGAGAGACAACACCGCACTCACTGAGCGAGAGACAACACCGCACTCACTGAGAGAGAGACAACACCGCACTCACTGAGCGAGAGACAACACCGCACTCACTGAGAGAGAGACAACACCGCACTCACTGAGAGAGAGACAACACCGCACTCACTGAGAGAGAGACAACACCGCACTCACTGAGAGAGAGACAACACCGCACTCACTGAGAGAGAGACAACACCGCACTCACTGAGAGAGACAACACCGCACTCACTGAGAGAGAGACAGCACCGCACTCACTGAGAGAGAGACAACACCGCACTCACTGAGAGAGAGACAACACCGCACTCACTGAGAGAGAGACAACACCGCACTCACTGAGAGAGAGACAACACCGCACTCACTGAGAGAGAGACAACACCGCACTCACTGAGAGAGAGACAACACCGCACTCACTGAGAGAGAGACAACACCGCACTCACTGAGAGAGAGACAACACCGCACTCACTGAGAGAGAGACAACACCGCACTCACTGAGAGAGAGACAACACCGCACTCACTGAGAGAGAGACAACACCGCACTCACTGAGTGAGAGACAACACCGCGCTCACTGAGAGAGAGACAACACCGCACTCACAGAGGGAGGGACAACACCACACTCACTGAGAGAGAGACAACACCGCACTCACAGAGAGAGAGAGACAACACCGCACTCACTGAGAGAGAGACAACACCGCACTCACTGAGAGTGAGACAACACCGCACTCACTGAGAGAGAGACAACACCGCACTCACCGAGTGAGAGACAACTCCGCACTCACTGAGAGAGAGACAATACCGCACTCACTGAGAGAGAGACAACACCGCACTCACTGAGAGAGAGACAACACCGCACTCACTGAGAGAGAGACAACACCGCACTCACAGAGAGAGAGAGACAACACCGCACTCACTGAGAGAGAGACAACAACGCACTCACTGAGCGAGGGACAGCACCGCACTCACTGAGGGAGAGACAACACGGCACTCACTGAGAGAGAGACAACAGCGCACTCACTGAGAGAGAGACAACACCGCACTCACTGAGAGAGAGAGACAACACCGCACTCACTGAGCGAGAGACAACACCGCACTCACTGAGCGAGAGACAACACCGCACTCACTGAGCGAGAGACAACACCGCACTCACTGAGCGAGAGACAACACCGCACTCACTGAGCGAGAGACAACACCGCACTCACTGAGAGAGAGACAACACCGCACTCACTGAGCGAGAGACAACACCGCACTCACTGAGAGAGAGACAACACCGCACTCACTGAGAGAGAGACAACACCGCACTCACTGAGAGAGAGACAACACCGCACTCACTGAGAGAGAGACAACACCGCACTCACTGAGAGAGAGACAAAACCGCACTCACAGAGGGAGAGACAACACCGCACTCACTGAGAGAGAGACAACACCGCACTCACAGAGAGAGAGAGACAACACCGCACTCACTGAGAGAGAGACAACATCGCACTCACTGAGAGAGAGACAACATCGCACTCACTGAGAGAGAGACAACACCGCACTCACAGAGAGAGAGACAACACCGCACTCACTGAGAGAGAGACAACACCGCACTCACAGAGAGAGAGAGACAACACCGCACTCAGAGAGAGAGAGACAACAACGCACTCACTGAGCGAGAGACAGCACCGCACTCACTGAGGGAGAGACAACACGGCACTCACTGAGAGAGAGACAACAGCGCACTCACTGAGAGAGAGACAACAGCGCACTCACTGAGAGAGAGAGACAACACCGCACTCACTGAGCGAGAGACAACACCGCACTCACTGAGCGAGAGACAACACCGCACTCACTGAGCGAGAGACAACACCGCACTCACTGAGCGAGAGACAACACCGCACTCACTGAGCGAGAGACAACACCGCACTCACTGAGCGAGAGACAACACCGCACTCACTGAGCGAGAGACAACACCGCACTCACTGAGCGAGAGACAACACCGCACTCACTGAGCGAGAGACAACACCGCACTCACTGAGCGAGAGACAACACCGCACTCACTGAGCGAGAGACAACACCGCACTCACTGAGCGAGAGACAACACCGCACTCACTGAGAGAGAGACAACACCGCACTCACTGAGCGAGAGACAACACCGCACTCACTGAGAGAGAGACAACACCGCACTCACTGAGAGAGAGACAACACCGCACTCACTGAGAGAGAGACAACACCGCACTCACTGAGAGAGAGACAACACCGCACTCACTGAGAGAGAGACAACACCGCACTCACTGAGAGAGACAACACCGCACTCACTGAGAGAGAGACAGCACCGCACTCACTGAGAGAGAGACAACACCGCACTCACTGAGAGAGAGACAACACCGCACTCACTGAGAGAGAGACAACACCGCACTCACTGAGAGAGAGACAACACCGCACTCACTGAGAGAGAGACAACACCGCACTCACTGAGAGAGAGACAACACCGCACTCACTGAGAGAGAGACAACACCGCACTCACTGAGAGAGAGACAACACCGCACTCACTGAGAGAGAGACAACACCGCACTCACTGAGAGAGAGACAACACCGCACTCACTGAGAGAGAGACAACACCGCACTCACTGAGAGAGAGGCAACACCGCACTCACTGAGAGAGAGACAACACCGCACTCACTGAGAGAGAGACAACACCGCACTCACTGAGAGAGAGACAACACCGCACTCACTGAGAAAGAGACAACACCGCACTCACTGAGAGAGAGACAACACCGCACTCACAGAGGGAGAGACAACACTGCACTCACTGAGAGAGAGACAACACCGCACTCACTGAGAGAGAGACAACACCGCACTCACTGAGAGAGAGACAACACCGCACTCACAGAGAGAGACAACACCGCACTCACTGAGAGGGAGAGACAACACTGCACTCACTGAGAGAGAGAGAGCACCGCACCCACTGAGTGAGAGACAACACCGCACTCAGACAGGGAGACAACACTGCACTCACTGAGTGAGAGAAAAAACACTGCACTCACTGAGCGAGATGCAACACCGCACGCACTGAGTGAGAGGCAACACCGCACGCACTGAGCGAGAGACAACACCGCACTCACTGAGCGAGAGACAACACCGCACTCACTGAGCGAGAGACAACACCGCACTCACTGAGCGAGAGACAACACCGCACTCACTGAGCGAGAGACAACACCGCACTCACTGAGTGAGAGACAACACCGCGCTCACTGAGAGAGAGACAACACCGCACTCACTGAGAGAGGGACAACACCACACTCACTGAGAGAGAGACAACACCGCACTCACAGAGAGAGAGAGACAACACCGCACTCACTGAGAGAGAGACAACACCGCACTCACTGAGAGTGAGACAACACCGCACTCACTGAGAGAGAGACAACACCGCACTCACCGAGTGAGAGACAACTCCGCACTCACTGAGAGAGAGACAATACCGCACTCACTGAGAGAGAGACAACACCGCACTCACTGAGAGAGAGACAACACCGCACTCACTGAGAGAGAGACAACACCGCACTCACTGAGAGCGAGACAACACCGCACTCACTGAGAGAGAGACAACACCGCACTCACTGAGAGAGAGACAACACCGCACTCACTGTGAGAGAGACAACACCGCACTCACTGAGAGAGAGACAACACCGCACTCACTGAGAGAGAGACAACACCGCACTCACAGAGGGAGGGACAACACCGCACTCACTGAGAGAGAGACAACACCGCATTCACTGCGAGAGAGACAACACCGCACTCACTGAGAGAGAGACAACACCGCACTCACTGAGAGACAACACCGCACTCACTGAGAGAGAGACAACACCGCACTCACTGAGAGAGAGACAACACCGCACTCACTGAGAGAGAGATAACACCACACTCACAGAGAGAGACAACACCGCACTCACTGAGGGAGAGACAACACCGCACTCACAGAGGGAGAGACAACACTGCACTCACTGAGGGAGACACAACACCGCACTCACTGAGAGAGAGACAACAATGCACTCACAGAGGGAGAGACAACACCGCACTCACTGAGAGAGAGACAACACCGCACTCACTGAGCAAAAGACAACACCGCACTCACTGAGAGAGAGACAACACCGCACTCACTGAGAGAGAGCACCGCACTCACTGAGCGAGAAAAAACACCGCACTCACTGAGCGAGATACAACACCGCACGCAGAATGAGAGACAACACCTCACTCACTCAGCGAGAGACAACACCGCACTCACAGAGCGAGAGAAAATACACCGCACTCACAGAGCGAGATACAACACCGCACAAAGTGAGGGAGAGACAACGCCGCACTCACTGAGCGAGAGATAACTCCGCACTCACTGAGAGAGAGACAACACCGCACTCACTGAGAGAGAGACGACACCGCACTCACTGGGAGAGAGACGACACCGCACTCAATGAGAGAGAGACAACACCGCACTCACTGAGAGAGAGACAACAGCGCACTCACTGAGAGAGAGACAACAACGCACGCACTGAGCGAGAGACAACACCGCACTCATTGAGCGAGAGACAACACCGCACGCAGAATGAGAGACAACACCTCACTCACTCAGCGAGAGACAACACCGCACTCACAGAGCGAGAGAAAATACACCGCACTCACAGAGCGAGATACAACACCGCACAAAGTGAGGGAGAGACAACGCCGCACTCACTGAGCGAGAGACAACACCGCACTCACTGGGAGAGAGACGTCACCGCACTCAATGAGAGAGAGACAACACCGCACTCACTGAGAGAGAGACAACAGCGCACTCACTGAGAGAGAGACAACACCGCACTCACTGAGAGAGAGACAACACCGCACTCACCGAGTGAGAGACAACACCGCACTCACTGAGAGAGAGATAACTCCGCACTCACTGAGAGAGAGACAACACCGCACTCACTGAGAGAGAGATGACACCGCACTCACTGGGAGAGAGACAACAACGCACGCACTGAGCGAGAGACAACACCGCACTCATTGAGCGAGAGACAACACCGCACTCACTGAGCGAGAGACAACACCGCACTCACTGAGCGAGAGACAACACCGCACTCACTGAGCGAGAGACAACTCCGCACTCACCGAGTGAGAGACAACACCGCACTCACCGAGTGAGAGACAACACCGCACTCACTGAGAGAGAGGTAACTCCGCACTCACTGAGAGAGAGACAACACCGCACTCACTGAGAGAGAGACAACACCGCACTCACTGGGAGAGAGACAACACCGCACTCACTGGGAGAGAGACGACACCGCACTCAATGAGAGAGAGACAACACCGCACTCACTGAGAGAGAGACAACAGCGCACTCACTGAGAGAGAGACAACACCGCAGTCACTGAGAGAGAGAGACAACACCGCACTCACTGAGAGAGAGAGAACACCGCACTCACTGAGAGAGAGAGAACACCGCACTCACTGAGAGAGAAACAACACCGAACTCACTGAGAGGGAGACAACATCGGACTCACTGAGAGAGAGACAACACCGCACTCACTGAGAGAGAGACAACACCGCATTGACTGAGAGAGAGACAACACTGCACTCACTGAGCGAGAGACAACACCGCACTCACTGAGAGACAGAGACAACACCGCACTCACTGAGAGAGAGACAACACCGCACTCACTGAGAGAGAGACAACACCGCACTCACCGAGTGAGAGACAACTCCGCACTCACTGAGAGAGAGACAACACCGCACTCACTGAGAGAGAGACAACACCGCACTCACAGAGAGAGACAACACCGCACTCACTGAGAGACAGAGACAACACTGCACTCACTGAGAGAGAGAGACAACACCGCACTCACTGAGAGAGAGACAACACCGCACTCACAGAGAGAGACAACACCGCACTCACTGAGAGAGAGACAACACCGCACTCACTGAGAGAGAGACAACACCGCACTCACTGAGAGAGAGACAACTCCGCACTCACTGAGAGAGAGACAACTCCGCACTCACTGAGAGAGAGACAACTCCGCACTCACTGAGAGAGAGACAACTCCGCACTCACCGAGTGAGAGACAACATCGCACTCAGTGAGAGAGAGACTACACCGCACTCACAGAGAGAGACAACACCGCACTCACTGAGAGAGAGACAACACCGCACTCACTGAGCGAGAGACAACACGGCACTCATTGAGAGAGAGAGACAACACAGCACTCACTGAGAGAGACAACACTGCACTCACTGAGAGAGAGAGACAACACCGCACTCACTGAGAGAGACCCACCGCACTCACTGAGAGAGAGACAACACCACACTCACTGAGAGAGAGACAACACCGCACTCACAGAGAGAGAGAGACAACACCGCACTCACTGAGAGTGAGACAACACCGCACTCACTGAGAGAGAGACAACACCGCACTCACCGAGTGAGAGACAACTCCGCACTCACCGAGAGAGAGACAACACCGCACTCACAGAGAGAGACAACACCGCACTCACTGAGAGAGAGACAACACCGCACTCACTGAGCGAGAGACAACACGGCACTCATTGAGAGAGAGAGACAACACCGCACTCACTGAGAGAGACAACACTGCACTCACTGAGAGAGAGAGACAACACCGCACTCACTGAGAGAGACCCACCGCACTCACTGAGAGAGAGACAACACTGCACTCACTGAGAGAGAGACAACACTGCACTCACTGAGAGAGAGACAACACCGCACTCACTGAGAGAGAGACAACAGCACACTCACTGAGCGAGAAAAAACACCGCACTAACTGAGCGAGATACAACACCGCACGCACAGAGCGAGAGACAACATCACACTCACTGAGCGAGAAACAACACTGCACTCACTGAGCGAGACACACCGCACTCACTGAGCGTGAGACAACACCGCATTCACAGAGGGAGAGATAAAACCGCACTCACAGAGAGAGAGACAACACCGCACTCACTGAGAGAGGGACAACACCGCACTCACTGAGAGTGAGACAACACCGCACTCACTGAGAGAGAGACAACACCGCACTCACCGAGAGAGAGACAACTCCGCACTCACTGAGAGAGAGACAACACCGCACTCACTGAGAGAGAGACAACACCGCACTCACTGAGAGAGAGACAACACCGCACTCACTGAGAGAGAGACAACACCGCACTCACTGAGAGACAACACCGCACTCACTGAGAGAGAGACAACACCGCACTCACTGAGAGAGAGACAACACCGCACTCACTGAGAGAGAGACAACACCGCACTCACTGAGAGAGAGACAACACCGCACTCACTGAGAGAGAGACAACACCACACTCACAGAGGGAGGGACAACACCGCACTCACTGAGAGAGAGACAACACCGCATTCACTGCGAGAGAGACAACACCGCACTCACTGAGAGAGAGACAACACCGCACTCACAGAGGGAGGGACAACACCGCACTCACTGAGAGAGAGACAACACCGCACTCACTGAGAGAGAGACAACACCGCACTCACAGAGGGAGGGACAACACCGCACTCACTGAGAGAGAGAGACAACACCGCACTCACTGAGAGAGAGACAACACCGCACTCACTGAGAGAGAGACAACACCGCACTCACTGAGAGAGAGACAACATCGCACTCACAGAGAGAGAGAGACAACACCGCACTCACTGAGAGAGAGACAACATCGCACTCACTGAGAGAGAGACAACATCGCACTCACTGAGAGAGAGACAACACCGCACTCACAGAGAGAGAGACAACACCGCACTCACTGAGAGAGAGACAACACCGCACTCACAGAGAGAGAGAGACAACAACGCACTCACTGAGCGAGAGACAGCACCGCACTCACTGAGGGAGAGACAACACGGCACTCACTGAGAGAGAGACAACAGCGCACTCACTGAGAGAGAGACAACACCGCACTCACTGAGAGAGAGAGACAACACCGCACTCACTGAGCGAGAGACAACACCGCACTCACTGAGCGAGAGACAACACCGCACTCACTGAGCGAGAGACAACACCGCACTCACTGAGCGAGAGACAACACCGCACTCACTGAGCGAGAGACAACACCGCACTCACTGAGCGAGAGACAACACCGCACTCACTGAGAGAGAGACAACACCGCACTCACTGAGCGAGAGACAACACCGCACTCACTGAGAGAGAGACAACACCGCACTCACTGAGAGAGAGACAACACCGCACTCACTGAGAGAGAGACAACACCGCACTCACTGAGAGAGAGACAACACCGCACTCACTGAGAGAGAGACAACACCGCACTCACAGAGAGAGAGACAACACCGCACTCACTGAGAGAGAGACAACACCGCACTCACTGAGAGAGAGACAACACCGCACTCACTGAGAGAGAGACAACACCGCACTCACTGAGAGAGAGACAACACCGCACTCACTGAGAGAGAGACAACACCGCACTCACTGAGAGAGAGACAACACCGCACTCACTGAGAGAGAGACAACACCGCACTCACTGAGAGAGAGACAACACCGCACTCACTGAGAGAGAGACAACACCGCACTCACTGAGAGAGAGACAACACCGCACTCACTGAGAGAGAGACAACACCGCACTCACTGAGAGAGAGACAACACCGCACTCACTGAGAGAGAGACAACACCGCACTCACTGAGAGAGAGACAACACCGCACTCACTGAGAGAGAGACAACTCCGCACTCACTGAGAGAGAGACAACACCGCACTCACTGAGAGAGAGACAACACCGCACTCACAGAGGGAGAGACAACACTGCACTCACTGAGAGAGAGACAACACCGCACTCACTGAGAGAGAGACAACACTGCACTCACTGAGAGAGAGACAACACCGCACTCACTGAGCGAGAGACAACACGGCACTCATTGAGAGAGAGAGACAACACCGCACTCACTGAGAGAGACAACACTGCACTCACTGAGAGAGAGAGACAACACCGCACTCACAGAGAGAGACAACACTGCACTCACTGAGAGAGAGACAACACTGCACTCACTGAGAGAGAGACAACACCGCACTCACTGAGAGAGAGACAACACCACACTCACTGAGCAAGAGACAACACTGCACTCACTGAGCGAGACACAACACCGCACTCACTGAGCGTGAGACAACACCGCACACAGAGGGAGAGACAAAACCGCACTCACAGAGAGAGAGACAACACCGCACTCACTGAGAGAGAGACAACACCACACTCACTGAGAGAGAGACAACACCGCACTCACAGAGAGAGAGAGACAACACCGCACTCACT
This sequence comes from Mustelus asterias, assembly GCF_964213995.1. Taxonomy (NCBI): domain Eukaryota; kingdom Metazoa; phylum Chordata; class Chondrichthyes; order Carcharhiniformes; family Triakidae; genus Mustelus; species Mustelus asterias. The sequence goes on along the minus strand of NC_135804.1, from coordinate 72,767,540 downwards.
GAGAGACAACACCGCACTCACTGAGAGAGAGACAACACCGCACTCACCGAGTGAGAGACAACTCCGCACTCACTGAGAGAGAGACAATACCGCACTCACTGAGAGAGAGACAACACCGCACTCACTGAGAGAGAGACAACACCGCACTCACAGAGAGAGACAACACCGCACTCACTGAGAGAGAGACAACACCGCACTCACTGAGCGAGAGACAACACGGCACTCATTGAGAGAGAGAGACAACACCGCACTCACTGAGAGAGACAACACCGCACTCACTGAGAGAGAGAGACAACACCGCACTCACTGAGAGAGACCCACCACATTCACTGAGAGAGAGACAACACCGCACTCACTGAGAGAGAGACAACACCGCACTCACTGAGAGAGAGACAACACCGCACTCACAGAGAGAGACAACACCGCACTCACTGAGAGAGAGACAACACAGCACTCACTGAGCGAGAGACAACACGGCACTCATTGAGAGAGAGAGACAACACCGCACTCACTGAGAGAGACAACACTGCACTCACTGAGAGAGAGAGACAACACCGCACTCACTGAGAGAGACCCACCACACTCACTGAGAGAGAGACAACACCGCACTCACTGAGAGAGAGACAACACTGCACTCACTGAGAGAGAGACAACACCGCACTCACTGAGAGAGAGACAACAGCACACTCACTGAGAGAGGGACAACACCGCACTCACTGAGAGAGAGACAACACCGCACTCACAGAGAGAGAGAGACAACACCGCACTCACTGAGAGAGAGACAACACCGCACTCACTGAGAGTGAGACAACACCGCACTCACTGAGAGAGAGACAACACCGCACTCACCGAGTGAGAGACAACTCCGCACTCACTGAGAGAGAGACAACACCGCACTCACTGAGAGAGAGACAACACCGCACTCACTGAGAGAGAGACAACACCGCACTCACTGAGAGAGAGACAACACCGCACTCACTGAGAGAGAGACAACACCGCACTCACTGAGAGAGAGACAACACCGCACTCACTGAGAGAGAGACAACACCGCACTCACTGAGAGAGAGACAACACCGCACTCACTGAGAGAGAGACAACACCGCACTCACTGAGAGAGAGACAACACCGCACTCACTGAGAGAGAGAGAACACCGCACTCACTGAGAGAGAGAGAACACCGCACTCACAGAGGGAGGGACAACACCGCACTCACTGAGAGAGAGACAACACCGCATTCACTGCGAGAGAGACAACACCGCACTCACTGAGAGAGAGACAACACCGCACTCACAGAGGGAGGGACAACACCGCACTCACTGAGAGAGAGACAACACCGCACTCACTGAGGGAGAGACAACACGGCACTCACTGAGAGAGAGACAACAGCGCACTCACTGAGAGAGAGACAACACCGCACTCACTGAGAGAGAGAGACAACACCGCACTCACTGAGCGAGAGACAACACCGCACTCACTGAGCGAGAGACAACACCGCACTCACTGAGCGAGAGACAACACCGCACTCACTGAGCGAGAGACAACACCGCACTCACTGAGCGAGAGACAACACCGCACTCACTGAGCGAGAGACAACACCGCACTCACTGAGCGAGAGACAACACCGCACTCACTGAGCGAGAGACAACATCGCACTCACTGAGAGAGAGACAACATCGCACTCACTGAGAGAGAGACAACACCGCACTCACAGAGAGAGAGACAACACCGCACTCACTGAGAGAGAGACAACACCGCACTCACTGAGAGAGAGACAACACCGCACTCACTGAGAGAGAGACAACACCGCACTCACTGAGAGAGAGACAACACCGCACTCACTGAGAGAGAGACAACACCGCACTCACTGAGAGAGAGACAACACCGCACTCACTGAGAGAGAGACAACACCGCACTCACTGAGAGAGAGACAACACCGCACTCACTGAGAGAGAGACAACACCGCACTCACAGAGAGAGACAACACCGCACTCACTGAGAGAGAGACAACACCGCACTCACTGAGCGAGAGACAACACGGCACTCATTGAGAGAGAGAGACAACGCCGCACTCACTGAGAGAGACAACACCGCACTCACTGAGAGAGAGAGACAACACCGCACTCACTGAGAGAGACCCACCACATTCACTGAGAGAGAGACAACACCGCACTCACTGAGAGAGAGACAACACCGCACTCACTGAGAGAGAGACAACACCGCACTCACTGAGAGAGAGACAACACCGCACTCACTGAGAGAGAGACAACACCGCACTCACTGAGAGAGAGACAACACCGCACTCACTGAGAGAGAGACAACACCGCACTCACAGAGGGAGGGACAACACCGCACTCACTGAGAGAGAGACAACACCGCACTCACTGAGAGAGAGACAACACCGCACTCACAGTGGGAGAGACAACACCGCACTCACTGAGAGAGAGACAACACCGCACTCAGAGAGAGAGAGACAACACCGCACTCACTGAGAGAGAGACAACATCGCACTCACTGAGAGAGAGACAACATCGCACTCACTGAGAGAGAGACAACACCGCACTCACAGAGAGAGAGACAACACCGCACTCACTGAGAGAGAGACAACACCGCACTCACAGAGAGAGAGAGACAACACCGCACTCACTGAGAGAGAGACAACATCGCACTCACTGAGAGAGAGACAACATCGCACTCACTGAGAGAGAGACAACACCGCACTCACAGAGAGAGAGACAACACCGCACTCACTGAGAGAGAGACAACACCGCACTCACAGAGAGAGAGAGACAACACCGCACTCACAGAGAGAGAGAGACAACACCGCACTCACTGAGAGAGAGACAACAACGCACTCACTGAGCGAGAGACAGCACCGCACTCACTGAGGGAGAGACAACACGGCACTCACTGAGAGAGAGACAACAGCGCACTCACTGAGAGAGAGACAACACCGCACTCACAGAGAGAGAGACAACACCGCACTCACTGAGCGAGAGACAACACCGCACTCACTGAGCGAGAGACAACACCGCACTCACTGAGCGAGAGACAACACCGCACTCACTGAGCGAGAGACAACACCGCACTCACTGAGCGAGAGACAACACCGCACTCACTGAGCGAGAGACAACACCGCACTCACTGAGCGAGAGACAACACTGCACTCACTGAGCGAGAGACAACACCGCACTCACTGAGCGAGAGACAACACCGCACTCACTGAGCGAGAGACAACATCGCACTCACTGAGAGACAACATCGCACTCACTGAGAGAGAGACAACACCGCACTCACAGAGAGAGAGACAACACCGCACTCACTGAGAGAGAGACAACACCGCACTCACAGAGAGAGAGAGACAACACCGCACTCACTGAGAGAGAGACAACAACGCACTCACTGAGCGAGAGACAGCACCGCACTCACTGAGGGAGAGACAACACGGCACTCACTGAGAGAGAGACAACAGCGCACTCACTGAGAGAGAGACAACACCGCACTCACTGAGAGAGAGAGACAACACCGCACTCACTGAGCGAGAGACAACACCGCACTCACTGAGCGAGAGACAACACCGCACTCACTGAGCGAGAGACAACACCGCACTCACTGAGCGAGAGACAACACCGCACTCACTGAGCGAGAGACAACACCGCACTCACTGAGCGAGAGACAACACCGCACTCACTGAGCGAGAGACAACACCGCACTCACTGAGCGAGAGACAACACCGCACTCACTGAGAGAGAGACAACACCGCACTCACTGAGAGAGAGACAACACCGCACTCACTGAGAGAGAGACAATACCGCACTCACTGAGAGAGAGACAACACCACACTCACTGAGAGATAGACAACACCGCACTCACTGAGAGAGAGACAACACCGCACTCACTGAGAGAGAGACAACACCGCACTCACTGAGAGAGAGACAACACCGCACTCACTGAGAGAGAGACAACACCGCACTCACTGAGAGAGAGACAACACCGCACTCACTGAGAGAGAGACAACACCGCACTCACTGAGAGAGAGACAACACCGCACTCACTGAGAGAGAGACAACACCGCACTCACTGAGAGAGAGACAACACCGCACTCACTGAGAGAGAGACAACACCGCACTCACTGAGAGAGAGACAACACCGCACTCACTGAGAGAGAGACAACACCGCACTCACTGAGAGGGAGACAACACCGCACTCACTGAGAGGGAGACAACACCGCACTCACTGAGAGAGAGACAACACCGCACTCACTGAGAGAGAGACAACACCGCACTCACTGAGAGAGAGACAACACCGCACTCACTGAGAGAGAGACAACACCGCACTCACTGAGAGAGAGACAACCCCGCACTCACTGAGAGAGAGACAACACCGCACTCACTGAGAGAGAGACAACACCGCACTCACTGAGAGAGAGACAACACCGCACTCACTGAGAGAGAGACAACACCGCACTCACTGAGAGAGAGACAACACCGCACTCACTGAGAGAGAGACAACACCGCACTCACTGAGAGAGAGACAACACCGCACTCACTGAGAGAGAGACAACACCGCACTCACAGAGGGAGAGACAACACTGCACTCACTGAGAGAGAGACAACACCGCACACACTGAGAGAGAGACAACACCGCACTCACTGAGAGAGAGACAACACCGCACTCACAGAGAGAGACAACACCGCACTCACTGAGAGGGAGAGACAACACTGCACTCACTGAGAGAGAGAGAGCACCGCACCCACTGAGTGAGAGACAACACCGCACTCAGACAGGGAGACAACACTGCACTCACTGAGTGAGAGAAAAAACACCGCACTCACTGAGCGAGATGCAACACCGCACGCACTGAGTGAGAGGCAACACCGCACGCACTGAGCGAGAGACAACACCGCACTCACTGAGCGAGAGACAACACCGCACTCACTGAGCGAGAGACAACACCGCACTCACTGAGCGAGAGACAACACCGCACTCACTGAGCGAGAGACAACACCGCACTCACTGAGTGAGAGACAACACCGCACTCACTGAGAGAGAGACAACACCGCACTCACTGGGAGAGAGACGACACCGCACTCAATGAGAGAGAGACAACACCGCACTCACTGAGAGAGAGACAACAGCGCACTCACTGAGAGAGAGACAACACCGCAGTCACTGAGAGAGAGAGACAACACCGCACTCACTGAGAGAGAGAGAACACCGCACTCACTGAGAGAGAGAGAACACCGCACTCACTGAGAGAGAAACAACACCGAACTCACTGAGAGGGAGACAACACCGCACTCACTGAGAGAGAGACAACACCGCACTCACTGAGAGAGAGACAACACCGCATTGACTGAGAGAGAGACAACACTGCACTCACTGAGCGAGAGACAACACTGCACTCACTGAGAGAGAGACAACACCGAACTCACTGAGAGAGAGACAACACCGCACTCACCGAGTGAGAGACAACTCCGCACTCACTGAGAGAGAGACAACACCGCACTCACTGAGAGAGAGACAACACCGCACTCCCTGAGTGAGAGACAACACCGCACTCACTGAGAGACAGAGACAACACCGCACTCACTGAGAGAGAGACAACACTGCACTCACTGAGAGAGAGACAACACCGCACTCACCGAGTGAGAGACAACTCCGCACTCACTGAGAGAGAGACAACACCGCACTCACTGAGAGAGAGACAACACCGCACTCACTGAGAGAGAGACAACACCGCACTCACTGAGAGAGAGACAACACCGCACTCACTGAGAGACAGAGACAACACCGCACTCACTGAGAGAGAGACAACACCGCACTCACCGAGTGAGAGACAACTCCGCACTCACTGAGAGAGAGGCAACACCGCACTCACTGAGAGAGAGACAACACCGCACTCACTGAGAGAGAGACAACACCGCACTCACTGAGAGACAGAGACAACACTGCACTCACTGAGAGAGAGAGACAACACCGCACTCACTGAGAGAGAGACAACACCGCACTCACAGAGAGAGACAACACCGCACTCACTGAGAGAGAGACAACACCGCACTCACTGAGAGAGAGACAACACCGCACTCACTGAGAGAGAGACAACTCCGCACTCACTGAGAGAGAGACAACTCCGCACTCACTGAGAGAGAGACTACACCGCACTCACAGAGAGAGACGACACTGCACTCACTGAGAGAGAGACAACACCGCACTCACAGAGAGAGACAACACTGCACTCACTGAGAGAGAGACAACACCGCACTCACTGAGCGAGAGACAACACGGCACTCATTGAGAGAGAGAGACAACACCGCACTCACTGAGAGAGACACCACTGCACTCACTGAGAGAGAGAGACAACACCGCACTCACTGAGAGAGACCCACCGCACTCACTGAGAGAGAGACAACACTGCACTCACTGAGAGAGAGACAACACTGCACTCACTGAGAGAGAGACAACACTGCACTCACTGAGAGAGAGACAACACCGCACTCACAGAGCGAGAGACAACATCGCACTCACTGAGCAAGAGAAAACACCACACTCACTGAGCTATAGACAACACTGCACTCACTGAGCGAGACACAACACCGCACTCACTGAGCGTGAGACAACACCGCACACAGAGGGAGAGACAAAACCGCACTCACAGAGAGAGAGACAACACCGCACTCACTGAGAGAGAGACAACACCACACTCACTGAGAGAGAGACAACACCGCACTCACAGAGAGAGAGAGACAAAACCGCACTCACAGAGAGAGAGACAACACCGCACTCACTGAGAGAGAGACAACACCGCACTCACTGAGAGAGAGACAACACCGCACTCACTGAGAGAGAGACAACACCGCACTCACTGAGAGAGAGACAACACCGCACTCACTGAGAGAGAGACAACACCGCACTCACTGAGAGACAGAGACAACACCGCACTCACTGAGAGAGAGACAACACCGCACTCACCGAGTGAGAGACAACTCCGCACTCACTGAGAGAGAGACAACACCGCACTCACTGAGAGAGAGACAACACCGCACTCACTGAGAGAGAGACAACACCGCACTCACTGAGAGACAGAGACAACACTGCACTCACTGAGAGAGAGAGACAACACCGCACTCACTGAGAGAGAGACAACACCGCACTCACAGAGAGACAACACCGCACTCACTGAGAGAGAGACAACACCGCACTCACTGAGAGAGAGACAACACCGCACTCACTGAGAGAGAGACAACTCCGCACTCACTGAGAGAGAGACAACTCCGCACTCACTGAGAGAGAGACTACACCGCACTCACAGAGAGAGACGACACTGCACTCACTGAGAGAGAGACAACACCGCACTCACAGAGAGAGACAACACTGCACTCACTGAGAGAGAGACAACACCGCACTCACTGAGCGAGAGACAACACGGCACTCATTGAGAGAGAGAGACAACACCGCACTCACTGAGAGAGACAACACTGCCCTCACTGAGAGAGAGAGACAACACCGCACTCACTGAGAGAGACCCACCGCACTCACTGAGAGAGAGACAACACTGCACTCACTGAGAGAGAGACAACACTGCACTCACTGAGAGAGAGACAACACTGCACTCACTGAGAGAGAGACAACACCGCACTCACAGAGCGAGAGACAACATCGCACTCACTGAGCAAGAGAAAACACCACACTCACTGAGCTAGAGACAACACTGCACTCACTGAGCGAGACACAACACCGCACTCACTGAGCGTGAGACAACACCGCACACAGAGGGGGAGACAAAACCGCACTCACAGAGAGAGAGACAACACCGCACTCACGGAGAGAGAGACAACACCACACTCACTGAGAGAGAGACAACACCGCACTCACAGAGAGAGAGAGACAACACCGCACTCACTGAGAGTGAGACAACACCGCACTCACTGAGAGAGAGACAACACCGCACTCACCGAGAGAGAGACAACTCCGCACTCACTGAGAGAGAGACAATACCGCACTCACTGAGAGAGAGACAACACCGCACTCACTGAGAGAGAGACAACACCGCACTCACAGAGAGAGACAACACCGCACTCACTGAGAGAGAGACAACACTGCACTCACTGAGAGAGAGAGACAACACCGCACTCACTGAGAGAGACCCACCACACTCACTGAGAGAGAGACAACACTGCACTCACTGAGAGAGAGACAACACTGCACTCACTGAGAGAGAGACAACACCGCACTCACTGAGAGAGAGACAACAGCACACTCACTGAGCGAGAAAAAACACCGCACTTACTGAGCGAGATACAACACCGCACGCACAGAGCGAGAGACAACATCACACTCACTGAGCAAGAGAAAACACCACACTCACTGAGCGAGAGACAACACTGCACTCACTGAGCGAGACACAACACCGCACTCACTGAGCGTGAGACAACACCGCATTCACAGAGGGAGAGACAAAACCGCACTCACAGAGAGAGAGACAACACCGCACTCACTGAGAGAGGGACAACACCACACTCACTGAGAGAGAGACAACACCGCACTCACAGAGAGAGAGAGACAACACCGCACTCACTGAGAGAGAGACAACACCGCACTCACCGAGTGAGAGACAACTCCGCACTCACTGAGAGAGAGACAATACCGCACTCACTGAGAGAGAGACAACACCGCACTCACTGAGAGAGAGACAACACCGCACTCACTGAGAGAGAGACAACACCGCACTCACTGAGAGAGAGACAACACCGCACTCACTGAGAGAGAGACAACACCGCACTCACAGAGGGAGGGACAACACCGCACTCACAGAGAGAGACAACACCGCACTCACTGAGAGAGAGACAACACCGCACTCACTGAGAGAGAGACAACACCGCACTCACTGAGAGAGAGATAACACCACACTCACAGAGAGAGACAACACCGCACTCACTGAGGGAGAGACAACACCGCACTCACAGAGGGAGAGACAACACTGCACTCACTGAGGGAGACACAACACCGCACTCACTGAGAGAGAGACAACAATGCACTCACAGAGGGAGAGACAACACCGCACTCACTGAGAGAGAGACAACACCGCACTCACTGAGCGAAAGACAACACCGCACTCACTGAGAGAGAGACAACACCGCACTCACTGAGAGAGAGCACCGCACTCACAGAGCGAGAGAAAATACACCGCACTCACAGAGCGAGATACAACACCGCACAAAGTGAGCGAGAGACAACGCCGCACTCACTGAGCGAGAGACAACACCGCACTCACTGAGAGAGAGACAACAACGCACGCACTGAGAGAGAGACAACACCGCACGCACTGAGCGAGAGACAACTCCGCACTCACTGAGAGAGAGACAACTCCGCACTCACTGAGAGAGAGACAACAACCCACGCACTGAGCGAGAGACAACACCGCACTCACTGAGTGAGAGACAACACCGCACTCAGACAGGGAGACAACACCGCACTCACTGAGCGAGATACAACACCGCACGCAGAATGAGAGACAACACCTCACTCACTCAGCGAGAGACAACACCGCACTCACAGAGCGAGAGAAAATACACCGCACTCACAGAGCGAGATACAACACCGCACAAAGTGAGGGAGAGACAACGCCGCACTCACTGAGCGAGAGACAACACCGCACTCACTGAGAGAGAGACAACAACGCACGCACTGAGAGAGAGACAACACCGCACTCACTGAGAGAGAGACAACAACCCACGCACTGAGCGAGAGACAACACCGCACTCACTGAGTGAGAGACAACACCGCACTCAGACAGGGAGACAACACTGCACTCACTGAGCGAGAGAAAAAACACCGCACTCACTGAGCGAGAGACAACACCGCACTCACTGAGTGAGAGACAACACCGCACTCACTGAGCGAGAGACAACACCGCACTCACTGAGCGAGAGACAACACCGCACTCACTGAGCGAGAGACAACACCGCACTCACTGAGCGAGAGACAACACCGCACTCACTGAGCGAGAGACAACACCGCACTCACTGAGCGAGAGACAACACCGCACTCACTGAGCGAGAGACAACACCGCACTCACTGAGCGAGAGACAGCACCGCACTCACTGAGCGAGAGACAGCACCGCACTCACTGAGCGAGAGACAGCACCGCACTCACTGAGCGAGAGACAGCACCGCACTCACTGAGCGAGAGACAGCACCGCACTCACTGAGCGAGAGACAGCACCGCACTCACTGAGCGAGAGACAGCACCGCACTCACTGAGCGAGAGACAGCACCGCACTCACTGAGCGAGAGACAGCACCGCACTCACTGAGCGAGAGACAGCACCGCACTCACTGAGCGAGAGACAGCACCGCACTCACTGAGCGAGAGACAGCACCGCACTCACTGAGCGAGAGACAGCACCGCACTCACTGAGCGAGAGACAGCACCGCACTCACTGAGCGAGAGACAGCACCGCACTCACTGAGCGAGAGACAGCACCGCACTCACTGAGCGAGAGACAGCACCGCACTCACTGAGCGAGAGACAGCACCGCACTCACTGAGCGAGAGACAGCACCGCACTCACTGAGCGAGAGACAGCACCGAACTCACTGAGCGAGAGACAGCACCGCACTCACTGAGCGAGAGACAGCACCGCACTCACTGAGCGAGGGACAGCACCGCACTCACTGAGCGAGGGACAGCACCGCACTCACTGAGCGAGAGACAGCACCGCACTCACTGAGCGAGAGACAGCACCGCACTCACTGAGCGAGAGACAGCACCGCACTCACTGAGCGAGAGACAGCACCGCACTCACTGAGCGAGAGACAGCACCGCACTCACTGAGCGAGAGACAACACCGCACTCACTGAGAGAGAGACAACACCGCACTCACTGAGAGAGAGACAACACCGCACTCACTGAGAGAGAGACAACACCGCACTCACTGAGAGAGAGACAACACCGCACTCACTGAGAGAGAGAGACAACACCGCACTCACAGAGAGAAACAACACCGCACTCACTGAGAGGTAGGCAACACCGCACTCACTGAGAGGGAGACAACACCGCACTCACTGAGAGAGAGACAACACCGCACTCACTGAGAGAGAGACAACACCGCACTCACTGAGAGAGAGACAACACCGCACTCACTGAGAGAGAGACAACACCGCACTCATCGAGTGAGAGACAACTCCGCACTCACTGAGAGAGAGACAACACCGCACTCACTGAGAGAGAGACAACACCGCACTCACTGAGAGAGAGAAACAACACCGCACTCACTGAGAGGTAGGCAACACCGCACTCACTGAGAGGGAGACAACACCGCACTCACTGAGAGAGAGACAACACCGCACTCACTGAGAGAGAGACAACACCGCACTCACTGAGAGAGAGACAACACCGCACTCATCGAGTGAGAGACAACTCCGCACTCACTGAGAGAGAGACAACACCGCACTCACTGAGAGAGAGACAACACCGCACTCACTGAGAGAGAGACAACACCGCACTCACTGAGTGAGAGACAACACCGCACTCACTGAGAGAGAGACAACAACGCGCTCACTGAGAGAGAGACAACACCGCACTCACTGAGAGAGAGAGAACACCGCACTCACTGAGAGAGAGACAACACCGCACTCACTGAGAGAGAGACAACACCGCACTCACTGAGAGAGTGACAACACCGCACTCACTGAGAGAGAGACAACACCGCACTCACTGAGAGAGAGACAACACCGCACTCACTGAGAGAGAGACAACACCGCACTCACAGAGGGAGAGACAACACTGCACTCACTGAGAGAGAGACAACACCGCACTCACTGAGAGAGAGACAACACCGCACTCACTGAGAGAGAGACAACACCGCACTCACAGAGAGAGACAACACCGCACTCACTGAGAGGGAGAGACAACACTGCACTCACTGAGAGAGAGAGAGCACCGCACCCACTCAGTGAGAGACAACACCGCACTCAGACAGGGAGACAACACTGCACTCACTGAGTGAGAGAAAAAACACCGCACTCACTGAGCGAGATGCAACACCGCACGCACTGAGTGAGAGGCAACACCGCACGCACTGAGCGAGAGACAACACAGCACTCACTGAGCGAGAGACAACACCGCACTCACTGAGCGAGAGACAACACCGCACTCACTGAGCGAGAGACAACACCGCACTCACTGAGCGAGAGACAACTCCGCACTCACTGAGAGAGAGACAACTCCGCACTCACTGAGAGAGAGACAACTCCGCACTCACTGAGAGAGAGACTACACCGCACTCACAGAGAGAGACAACACTGCACTCACTGAGAGAGAGACAACACCGCACTCACTGAGCGAGAGACAACACGGCACTCACTGAGAGAGAGACAACACCACACTCACTGAGAGAGAGACAACACCGCACTCACAGAGAGAGAGAGACAACTCCGCACTCACTGAGAGAGAGACAATACCGCACTCACTGAGAGAGAGAGACAACACCGCACTCACTGAGAGAGAGACAACACCGCACTCACAGAGAGAGACAACACCGCACTCACTGAGAGAGAGACAACACCGCACTCATTGAGAGAGAGAGACAACACCGCACTCACTGAGAGAGACAACACTGCACTCACTGAGAGAGAGAGACAACACCGCACTCACTGAGAGAGACCCACCGCACTCACTGAGAGAGAGACAACACTGCACTCACTGAGAGAGAGACAACACTGCACTCACTGAGAGAGAGACAACACCGCACTCACTGAGAGAGAGACAACAGCACACTCACTGAGCGAGAAAAAACACCGGACTTACTGAGCGAGATACAACACCGCACGCACAGAGCGAGAGACAACATCACACTCACTGAGCAAGAGAAAACACCACACTCACTGAGCGAGAGACAACACTGCACTCACAGAGAGAGAGACAACACCGCACTCACTGAGAGAGGGACAACACCACACTCACTGAGAGAGAGACAACACCGCACTCACAGAGAGAGAGAGACAACACCGCACTCACTGAGAGAGAGACAACACCGCACTCACTGAGAGTGAGACAACCCCGCACTCACTGAGAGAGAGACAACACCGCACTCACCGAGTGAGAGACAACTCCGCACTCACTGAGAGAGAGACAATACCGCACTCACTGAGAGAGAGACAACACCGCACTCACTGAGAGAGAGACAACACCGCACTCACTGAGAGAGAGACAACACCGCACTCACTGAGAGAGAGACAACACCGCACTCACTGAGAGAGAGACAACACCGCACTCACTGAGAGAGAGACAACACCGCACTCACTGAGAGAGAGACAACACCGCACTCACTGAGAGAGAGACAACACCGCACTCACTGAGAGAGAGACAACACCGCACTCACAGAGGGAGGGACAACACCGCACTCACTGAGAGAGAGACAACACCGCATTCACTGCGAGAGAGACAACACCGCACTCACTGAGAGAGAGACAACACCGCACTCACTGAGAGACAACACCGCACTCACTGAGAGAGAGACAACACCGCACTCACTGAGAGAGAGACAACACCGCACTCACTGAGAGAGAGATAACACCACACTCACAGAGAGAGACAACAATGCACTCACAGAGGGAGAGACAACACCGCACTCACTGAGAGAGAGACAACACCGCACTCACTGAGCGAAAGACAACACCGCACTCACTGAGAGAGAGACAACACCGCACTCACTGAGAGAGAGCACCGCACTCACTGAGCGAGAAAAAACACCGCACTCACTGAGCGAGATACAACACCGCACGCAGAATGAGAGACAACACCTCACTCACTCAGCGAGAGACAACACCGCACTCACTGAGCGAGAGACAACACCGCACTCACTGGGAGAGAGACGACACCGCACTCAATGAGAGAGAGACAACACCGCACTCACTGAGAGAGAGACAACAGCGCACTCACTGAGAGAGAGACAACACCGCAGTCACTGAGAGAGAGAGACAACACCGCACTCACTGAGAGAGAGAGAACACCGCACTCACTGAGAGAGAGAGAACACCGCACTCACTGAGTGAGAGACAACTCCGCACTCACCGAGTGAGAGACAACACCGCACTCACTGAGAGGGAGATAACTCCGCACTCACTGAGAGAGAGACAACACCGCACTCACTGAGAGAGAGACAACACCGCACTCACTGGGAGAGAGACGACACCGCACTCACTGGGAGAGAGACGACACCGCACTCAATGAGAGAGAGACAACACCGCACTCACTGAGAGAGAGACAACAGCGCACTCACTGAGAGAGAGACAACACCGCACTCACTGAGAGAGAGATAACACCACACTCACAGAGAGAGACAACAATGCACTCACAGAGGGAGAGACAACACCGCACTCACTGAGAGAGAGACAACACCGCACTCACTGAGCGAAAGACAACACCGCACTCACTGAGCGAGAGACAACACCGCACTCACTGAGCGAGAGACAACACCGCACTCACTGAGTGAGAGACAACTCCGCACTCACCGAGTGAGAGACGACACCGCACTCACTGGGAGAGAGACAACACCGCACTCACTGAGAGAGAGACAACAGCGCACTCACTGAGAGAGAGACAACACCGCAGTCACTGAGAGAGAGAGACAACACCGCACTCACGGAGAGAGAGAGAACACCGCACTCACTGAGAGAGAGAGAACACCGCACTCACTGAGAGAGAAACAACACCGAACTCACTGAGAGGGAGACAACACCGCACTCACTGAGAGAGAGACAACACCGCACTCACTGAGAGAGAGACAACACCGCATTGACTGAGAGAGAGACAACACTGCACTCACTGAGCGAGAGACAACACTGCACTCACTGAGAGAGAGACAACACCGCACTCACTGAGAGAGAGACAACACCGCACTCACCGAGTGAGAGACAACTCCGCACTCACTGAGAGAGAGACAACACCGCACTCACTGAGAGAGAGACAACACCGCACTCACTGAGAGAGAGACAACACCGCACTCACTGAGTGAGAGACAACATCGCACTCACTGAGAGACAGAGACAACACCGCACTCACTGAGAGAGAGACAACACCGCACTCACTGAGAGAGAGACAACACCGCACTCACCGAGTGAGAGACAACTCCGCACTCACTGAGAGAGAGACAACACCGCACTCACTGAGAGAGAGACAACATCGCACTCACTGAGAGAGAGACAACACCGCACTCACTGAGAGAGAGACAACACCGCACTCACCGAGTGAGAGACAACTCCGCACTCACTGAGAGAGAGACAACACCGCACTCACAGAGAGAGACAACACCGCACTCACTGAGAGAGAGACAACACCGCACTCACTGAGAGACAGAGACAACACTGCACTCACTGAGAGAGAGAGACAACACCGCACTCACTGAGAGAGAGACAACACCGCACTCACAGAGAGAGACAACACCGCACTCACTGAGAGAGAGACAACACCGCACTCACTGAGAGAGAGACAACACCGCACTCACTGAGAGAAAGACAACTCCGTACTCACTGAGAGAGAGACAACTCCGCACTCACTGAGAGAGAGACAACTCCGCACTCAGCGAGTGAGAGACAACATCGCACTCAGTGAGAGAGAGACTACACCGCACTCACAGAGAGAGACGACACTGCACTCACTGAGAGAGAGACAACACCGCACTCACAGAGAGAGACAACACTGCACTCACTGAGAGAGAGACAACACCGCACTCACTGAGCGAGAGACAACACGGCACTCATTGAGAGAGAGAGACAACACAGCACTCACTGAGAGAGACAACACTGCACTCACTGAGAGAGAGAGACAACACGGCACTCACTGAGAGAGACCCACAGCACTCACTGAGAAAGAGACAACACCACACTCACTGAGAGAGAGACAACACCGCACTCACAGAGAGAGAGAGACAACACCGCACTCACTGAGAGAGAGACAACACCGCACTCACTGAGAGTGAGACAACACCGCGCTCACTGAGAGAGAGACAACACCGCACTCACCGAGTGAGAGACAACTCCGCACTCACTGAGAGAGAGACAATACCGCACTCACTGAGAGAGAGACAACACCGCACTCACTGTGAGAGAGACAACACCGCACTCACAGAGAGAGACAACACCGCACTCACTGAGAGAGAGACAACACCACACTCACTGAGCGAGAGACAACACGGCACTCATTGAGAGAGAGAGACAACACCGCACTCACTGTGAGAGACAACACTGCACTCACTGAGAGAGAGAGACAACACCGCACTCACTGAGAGAGACCCACCGCACTCACTGAGAGAGAGACAACACTGCACTCACTGAGAGAGAGACAACACTGCACTCACTGAGAGAGAGACAACACCGCACTCACTGAGAGAGAGACAACAGCACACTCACTGAGCGAGAAAAAACACCGCACTAACTGAGCGAGATACAACACCGCACGCACAGAGCGAGAGACAACATCACACTCACTGAGCAAGAGAAAACACCACACTCACTGAGCGAGAGACAACACTGCACTCACTGAGCGAGAAACAACACTGCACTCACTGAGCGAGACACACCGCACTCACTGAGCGTGAGACAACACCGCATTCACAGAGGGAGAGATAAAACCGCACTCACAGAGAGAGAGACAACACCGCACTCACTGAGAGAGGGACAACACCGCACTCACTGAGAGAGGGACAACACCGCACTCACTGAGAGTGAGACAACACCGCACTCACTGAGAGAGAGAGACAACACCGCACTCACCGAGTGAGAGACAACTCCGCACTCACTGAGAGAGAGACAACACCGCACTCACTGAGAGAGAGACAACACCGCACTCACTGAGAGAGAGACAACACCGCACTCACTGAGAGAGAGACAACACCGCACTCACTGAGAGAGAGACAACACCGCACTCACTGAGAGAGAGACAACACCGCACTCACTGAGAGAGAGACAACACCGCACTCACTGAGAGAGAGAGAACACCGCACTCACTGAGAGAGAGAGAACACCGCACTCACAGAGGGAGGGACAACACCGCACTCACTGAGAGAGAGACAACACCGCATTCACTGCGAGAGAGACAACACCGCACTCACTGAGAGGGAGACAACACCGCAGTCACTGAGAGAGAGAGACAACACCGCACTCACTGAGAGAGAGAGAACACCGCACTCACTGAGAGAGAGAGAACACCGCACTCACTGAGAGAGAAACAACACCGAACTCACTGAGAGGGAGACAACACCGCACTCACTGAGAGAGAGACAACACCGCACTCACTGAGAGAGAGACAACACCGCATTGACTGAGAGAGAGACAACACTGCACTCACTGAGCGAGAGACAACACTGCACTCACTGAGAGAGAGACAACACCGCACTCACTGAGAGAGAGACAACACCGCACTCACCGAGTGAGAGACAACTCCGCACTCACTGAGAGAGAGACAACACCGCACTCACTGAGAGAGAGACAACACCGCACTCACTGAGAGAGAGACAACACCGCACTCACTGAGTGAGAGACAACATCGCACTCACTGAGAGACAGAGACAACACCGCACTGACTGAGAGAGAGACAACACCGCACTCACTGAGAGAGAGACAACACCGCACTCACCGAGTGAGAGACAACTCCGCACTCACTGAGAGAGAGACAACACCGCACTCACTGAGAGAGAGACAACACCGCACTCACTGAGAGAGAGACAACACCGCACTCACTGAGAGAGAGACAACACCGCACTCACTGAGAGAGAGACAACACCGCACTCACCGAGTGAGAGACAACTCCGCACTCACTGAGAGAGAGACAACACCGCACTCACTGAGAGAGAGACAACACCGCACTCACTGAGAGAGAGACAACACCGCACTCACTGAGAGACAGAGACAACACTGCACTCACTGAGAGAGAGAGACAACACCGCACTCACTGAGAGAGAGACAACACCGCACTCACAGAGAGAGACAACACCGCACTCACTGAGAGAGAGACAACACCGCACTCACTGAGAGAGAGACAACACCGCACTCACTGAGAGAAAGACAACTCCGTACTCACTGAGAGAGAGACAACTCCGCACTCACTGAGAGAGAGACAACTCCGCACTCAGCAAGTGAGAGACAACATCGCACTCAGTGAGAGAGAGACTACACCGCACTCACAGAGAGAGACGACACTGCACTCACTGAGAGAGAGACAACACCGCACTCACAGAGAGAGACAACACTGCACTCACTGAGAGAGAGACAACACCGCACTCACTGAGCGAGAGACAACACGGCACTCATTGAGAGAGAGAGACAACACAGCACTCACTGAGAGAGACAACACTGCACTCACTGAGAGAGAGAGACAACACGGCACTCACTGAGAGAGACCCACCGCACTCACTGAGAAAGAGACAACACCACACTCACTGAGAGAGAGACAACACCGCACTCACAGAGAGAGAGAGACAACACCGCACTCACTGAGAGAGAGACAACACCGCACTCACTGAGAGTGAGACAACACCGCACTCACTGAGAGAGAGACAACACCGCACTCACCGAGAGAGAGACAACTCCGCACTCACTGAGAGAGAGACAATACCGCACTCACTGAGAGAGAGACAACACCGCACTCACTGAGAGAGAGACAACACCGCACTCACAGAGAGAGACAACACCGCACTCACTGAGAGAGAGACAACACCACACTCACTGAGCGAGAGACAACACGGCACTCATTGAGAGAGAGAGACAACACCGCACTCACTGAGAGAGACAACACTGCACTCACTGAGAGAGAGAGACAACACCGCACTCACTGAGAGAGACCCACCGCACTCACTGAGAGAGAGACAACACTGCACTCACTGAGAGAGAGACAACACTGCACTCACTGAGAGAGAGACAACACCGCACTCACTGAGAGAGAGACAACAGCACACTCACTGAGCGAGAAAAAACACCGCACTAACTGAGCGAGATACAACACCGCACGCACAGAGCGAGAGACAACATCACACTCACTGAGCAAGAGAAAACACCACACTCACTGAGCGAGAGACAACACTGCACTCACTGAGCGAGAAACAACACTGTACTCACTGAGCGAGACACACCGCACTCACTGAGCGTGAGACAACACCGCATTCACAGAGGGAGAGATAAAACCGCACTCACAGAGAGAGAGACAACACCGCACTCACTGAGAGAGGGACAACACCGCACTCACTGAGAGTGAGACAACACCGCACTCACTGAGAGAGGGACAACACCGCACTCACTGAGAGTGAGACAACACCGCACTCACTGAGAGAGAGAGACAACACCGCACTCACCGAGTGAGAGACAACTCCGCACTCACTGAGAGAGAGACAACACCGCACTCACTGAGAGAGAGACAACACCGCACTCACTGAGAGAGAGACAACACCGCACTCACTGAGAGAGAGACAACACCGCACTCACTGAGAGAGAGACAACACCGCACTCACTGAGAGAGAGACAACACCGCACTCACTGAGAGAGAGACAACACCGCACTCACTGAGAGAGAGAGAGAACACCGCACTCACTGAGAGAGAGAGAACACCGCACTCACAGAGGGAGGGACAACACCGCACTCACTGAGAGAGAGACAACACCGCATTCACTGCGAGAGAGACAACACCGCACTCACTGAGAGGGAGACAACACCGCAGTCACTGAGAGAGAGAGACAACACCGCACTCACTGAGAGAGAGAGAACACCGCACTCACTGAGAGAGAGAGAACACCGCACTCACTGAGAGAGAAACAACACCGAACTCACTGAGAGGGAGACAACACCGCACTCACTGAGAGAGAGACAACACCGCACTCACAGAGAGAGACAACACCGCATTGACTGAGAGAGAGACAACACTGCACTCACTGAGCGAGAGACAACACTGCACTCACTGAGAGAGAGACAACACCGCACTCACTGAGAGAGAGACAACACCGCACTCACCGAGTGAGAGACAACTCCGCACTCACTGAGAGAGAGACAACACCGCACTCACTGAGAGAGAGACAACACCGCACTCACTGAGAGAGAGACAACACCGCACTCACTGAGTGAGAGACAACATCGCACTCACTGAGAGACAGAGACAACACCGCACTCACTGAGAGAGAGACAACACCGCACTCACTGAGAGAGAGACAACACCGCACTCAGCGAGTGAGAGACAACTCCGCACTCACTGAGAGAGAGACAACACCGCACTCACTGAGAGAGAGACAACACCGCACTCACTGAGAGAGAGACAACACCGCACTCACTGAGAGAGAGACAACACCGCACTCACTGAGAGAGAGACAACACCGCACTCACCGAGTGAGAGACAACTCCGCACTCACTGAGAGAGAGACAACACCGCACTCACTGAGAGAGAGACAACACCGCACTCACTGAGAGAGAGACAACACCGCACTCACTGAGAGACAGAGACAACACTGCACTCACTGAGAGAGAGAGACAACACCGCACTCACTGAGAGAGAGACAACACCGCACTCACAGAGAGAGACAACACCGCACTCACTGAGAGAGAGACAACACCGCACTCACTGAGAGAGAGACAACACCGCACTCACTGAGAGAAAGACAACTCCGTACTCACTGAGAGAGAGACAACTCCGCACTCACTGAGAGAGAGACAACTCCGCACTCAGCGAGTGAGAGACAACATCGCACTCAGTGAGAGAGAGACTACACCGCACTCACAGAGAGAGACGACACTGCACTCACTGAGAGAGAGACAACACCGCACTCACAGAGAGAGACAACACTGCACTCACTGAGAGAGAGACAACACCGCACTCACTGAGCGAGAGACAACACGGCACTCATTGAGAGAGAGAGACAACACAGCACTCACTGAGAGAGACAACACTGCACTCACTGAGAGAGAGAGACAACACGGCACTCACTGAGAGAGACCCACCGCACTCACTGAGAAAGAGACAACACCACACTCACTGAGAGAGAGACAACACCGCATTGACTGAGAGAGAGACAACACTGCACTCACTGAGCGAGAGACAACACTGCACTCACTGAGAGAGAGACAACACCGAACTCACTGAGAGAGAGACAACACCGCACTCACCGAGTGAGAGACAACTCCGCACTCACTGAGAGAGAGACAACACTGCACTCACTGAGAGAGAGACAACACCGCACTCACTGAGCGAGAGACAACACGGCACTCATTGAGAGAGAGAGACAACACCGCACTCACTGAGAGAGACAACACTGCACTCACTGAGAGAGAGAGACAACACCGCACTCACTGAGAGAGAGACAACACCGCACTCACTGAGCGAGAGACAACACCGCACTCACTGAGTGAGAGACAACACCGCACTCACTGAGAGAGAGACAACACCGCACTCACTGAGAGAGGGACAACACCACACTCACTGAGAGAGAGACAACACCGCACTCACAGAGAGAGAGAGACAACACCGCACTCACTGAGAGAGAGACAACACCGCACTCACTGAGAGTGAGACAACACCGCACTCACTGAGAGAGAGACAACACCGCACTCACCGAGTGAGAGACAACTCCGCACTCACTGAGAGAGAGACAATACCGCACTCACTGAGAGAGAGACAACACCGCACTCACTGAGCGAGAGACAGCACCGCACTCACTGAGCGAGAGACAACACCGCATTCACTGCGAGAGAGACAACACCGCACTCACTGAGAGAGAGACAACACCGCACTCACTGAGAGACAACACCGCACTCACTGAGAGAGAGACAACACCGCACTCACTGAGAGAGAGACAACACCGCACTCACTGAGAGAGAGATAACACCACACTCACAGAGAGAGACAACACCGCACTCACAGAGAGAGAGACAACAATGCACTCACAGAGGGAGAGACAACACCGCACTCACTGAGAGAGAGACAACACCGCACTCACTGAGCGAAAGACAACACCGCACTCACTGAGAGAGAGACAACACCGCACTCACTGAGAGAGAGCACCGCACTCACTGAGCGAGAAAAAACACCGCACTCACTGAGCGAGATACAACACCGCACGCAGAATGAGAGACAACACCTCACTCACTCAGCGAGAGACAACACCGCACTCACAGAGCGAGAGAAAATACACCGCACTCACAGAGCGAGATACAACACCGCACAAAGTGAGGGAGAGACAACGCCGCACTCACTGAGCGAGAGACAACACCGCACTCACTGGGAGAGAGACGTCACCGCACTCAATGAGAGAGAGACAACACCGCACTCACTGAGAGAGAGACAACAGCGCACTCACTGAGAGAGAGACAACACCGCACTCACCGAGTGAGAGACAACACCGCACTCACTGAGAGAGAGATAACTCCGCACTCACTGAGAGAGAGACAACACCGCACTCACTGAGAGAGAGACGACACCGCACTCACTGAGAGAGAGACGACACCGCACTCAATGAGAGAGAGACAACACCGCACTCACTGAGAGAGAGACAACAGCGCACTCACTGAGAGAGAGACAACAACGCACGCACTGAGCGAGAGACAACACCGCACTCATTGAGCGAGAGACAACACCGCACGCAGAATGAGAGACAACACCTCACTCACTCAGCGAGAGACAACACCGCACTCACAGAGCGAGAGAAAATACACCGCACTCACAGAGCGAGATACAACACCGCACAAAGTGAGGGAGAGACAACGCCGCACTCACTGAGCGAGAGACAACACCGCACTCACTGGGAGAGAGACGTCACCGCACTCAATGAGAGAGAGACAACACCGCACTCACTGAGAGAGAGACAACAGCGCACTCACTGAGAGAGAGACAACACCGCACTCACCGAGTGAGAGACAACACCGCACTCACTGAGAGAGAGATAACTCCGCACTCACTGAGAGAGAGACAACACCGCACTCACTGAGAGAGAGACGACACCGCACTCACTGGGAGAGAGACGACACCGCACTCACTGGGAGAGAGACGACACCGCACTCAATGAGAGAGAGACAACACCGCACTCACTGAGAGAGAGACAACAGCGCACTCACTGAGAGAGAGACAACAACGCACGCACTGAGCGAGAGACAACACCGCACTCATTGAGCGAGAGACAACACCGCACTCACTGAGCGAGAGACAACACCGCACTCACTGAGCGAGAGACAACACCGCACTCACTGAGCGAGAGACAACACCGCACTCACTGAGTGAGAGACAACTCCGCACTCACCGAGTGAGAGACAACACCGCACTCACTGAGAGAGAGGTAATTCCGCACTCACTGAGAGAGAGACAACACCGCACTCACTGAGAGAGAGACAACACCGCACTCACTGGGAGAGAGACGACACCGCACTCAATGAGAGAGAGACAACACCGCACTCACTGAGAGAGAGACAACAGCGCACTCACTGAGAGAGAGACAACACCGCAGTCACTGAGAGAGAGAGACAACACCGCACTCACTGAGAGAGAGAGAACACCGCACTCACTGAGAGAGAGAGAACACCGCACTCACTGAGAGAGAAACAACACCGAACTCACTGAGAGGGAGACAACATCGCACTCACTGAGAGAGAGACAACACCGCACTCACTGAGAGAGAGACAACACCGCATTGGCTGAGAGAGAGACAACACTGCACTCACTGAGCGAGAGACAACACCGCACTCACTGAGAGACAGAGACAACACCGCACTCACTGAGAGAGAGACAACACCGCACTCACTGAGAGAGAGACAACACCGCACTCACCGAGTGAGAGACAAATCCGCACTCACTGAGAGAGAGACAACACCGCACTCACTGAGAGAGAGACAACACCGCACTCACAGAGAGAGACAACACCGCACTCACTGAGAGACAGAGACAACACTGCACTCACTGAGAGAGAGAGACAACACCGCACTCACTGAGAGAGAGACAACACCGCACTCACAGAGAGAGACAACACCGCACTCACTGAGAGAGAGACAACTCCGCACTCACCGAGTGAGAGACAACATCGCACTCAGTGAGAGAGAGACTACACCGCACTCACAGAGAGAGACGACACTGCACTCACTGAGAGAGAGACAACACCGCACTCACAGAGAGAGACAACACTGCACTCACTGAGAGAGAGACAACACCGCACTCACTGAGCGAGAGACAACAGCGCACTCACTGAGAGAGAGACAACACCGCACTCACCGAGTGAGAGACAACACCGCACTCACTGAGAGAGAGATAACTCCGCACTCACTGAGAGAGAGACAACACCGCACTCACTGAGAGAGAGACGACACCGCACTCACAGAGCGAGAGAAAATACACCGCACTCACAGAGCGAGATACAACACCGCACAAAGTGAGGGAGAGACAACGCCGCACTCACTGAGCGAGAGACAACACCGCACTCACTGGGAGAGAGACGTCACCGCACTCAATGAGAGAGAGACAACACCGCACTCACTGAGAGAGAGACAACAGCGCACTCACTGAGAGAGAGACAACACCGCACTCACCGAGTGAGAGACAACACCGCACTCACTGAGAGAGAGATAACTCCGCACTCACTGAGAGAGAGACAACACCGCACTCACTGAGAGAGAGACGACACCGCACTCACTGGGAGAGAGACGACACCGCACTCAATGAGAGAGAGACAACACCGCACTCACTGAGAGAGAGACAACAGCGCACTCACTGAGAGAGAGACAACAACGCACGCACTGAGCGAGAGACAACACCGCACTCATTGAGCGAGAGACAACACCGCACTCACTGAGCGAGAGACAACACCGCACTCACTGAGCGAGAGACAACACCGCACTCACTGAGCGAGAGACAACACCGCACTCACTGAGTGAGAGACAACTCCGCACTCACCGAGTGAGAGACAACACCGCACTCACTGAGAGAGAGGTAACTCCGCACTCACTGAGAGAGAGACAACACCGCACTCACTGAGAGAGAGACAACACCGCACTCACTGGGAGAGAGACGACACCGCACTCAATGAGAGAGAGACAACACCGCACTCACTGAGAGAGAGACAACAGCGCACTCACTGAGAGAGAGACAACACCGCAGTCACTGAGAGAGAGAGACAACACCGCACTCACTGAGAGAGAGAGAACACCGCACTCACTGAGAGAGAGAGAACACCGCACTCACTGAGAGAGAAACAACACCGAACTCACTGAGAGGGAGACAACATCGCACTCACTGAGAGAGAGACAACACCGCACTCACTGAGAGAGAGACAACACCGCATTGACTGAGAGAGAGACAACACTGCACTCACTGAGCGAGAGACAACACCGCACTCACTGAGAGACAGAGACAACACCGCACTCACTGAGAGAGAGACAACACCGCACTCACTGAGAGAGAGACAACACCGCACTCACCGAGTGAGAGACAAATCCGCACTCACTGAGAGAGAGACAACACCGCACTCACTGAGAGAGAGACAACACCGCACTCACTGAGAGAGAGACAACACCGCACTCACAGAGAGAGACAACACCGCACTCACTGAGAGACAGAGACAACACTGCACTCACTGAGAGAGAGAGACAACACCGCACTCACTGAGAGAGAGACAACACCGCACTCACAGAGAGAGACAACACCGCACTCACTGAGAGAGAGACAACACCGCACTCACTGAGAGAGAGACAACACCGCACTCACTGAGAGAGAGACAACTCCGCACTCACTGAGAGAGAGACAACTCCGCACTCACTGAGAGAGAGACAACTCCGCACTCACCGAGTGAGAGACAACATCGCACTCAGTGAGAGAGAGACTACACCGCACTCACAGAGAGAGACGACACTGCACTCACTGAGAGAGAGACAACACCGCACTCACAGAGAGAGACAACACTGCACTCACTGAGAGAGAGACAACACCGCACTCACTGAGCGAGAGACAACACGGCACTCACTGAGAGAGAGAGACAACACGGCACTCATTGAGAGAGAGAGACAACACTGCACTCACTGAGAGAGAGAGACAACACCGCACTCACTGAGAGAGACCCACCGCACTCACTGAGAGAGAGACAACACCACACTCACTGAGAGAGAGACAACACCGCACTCACAGAGAGAGAGAGACAACACCGCACTCACTGAGAGAGAGACAACACCGCACTCACTGAGAGTGAGACAACACCGCACTCACTGAGAGAGAGACAACACCGCACTCACTGAGAGAGAGACAACACCGCACTCACCGAGTGAGAGACAACTCCGCACTCACCGAGAGAGAGACAATACCGCACTCACTGAGAGGGAGACAACACCGCACTCACTGAGAGAGAGACAACACCGCACTCACAGAGAGAGACAACACCGCACTCACTGAGAGAGAGACAACACCGCACTCACTGAGCGAGAGACAACACGGCACTCATTGAGAGAGAGAGACAACACCGCACTCACTGAGAGAGACAACACTGCACTCACTGAGAGAGAGAGACAACACCGCACTCACTGAGAGAGACCCACCGCACTCACTGAGAGAGAGACAACACTGCACTCACTGAGAGAGAGACAACACTGCACTCACTGAGAGAGAGACAACACCGCACTCACTGAGAGAGAGACAACAGCACACTCACTGAGCGAGAAAAAACACCGCACTAACTGAGCGAGATACAACACCGCACGCACAGAGCGAGAGACAACATCACACTCACTGAGCAAGAGAAAACACCACACTCACTGAGCGAGAGACAACACTGCACTCACTGAGCGAGAAACAACACTGCACTCACTGAGCGAGACACACCGCACTCACTGAGCGTGAGACAACACCGCATTCACAGAGGGAGAGATAAAACCGCACTCACAGAGAGAGAGACAACACCGCACTCACTGAGAGAGGGACAACACCGCACTCACTGAGAGAGAGACAACACCGCACTCACCGAGAGAGAGACAACTCCGCACTCACTGAGAGAGAGACAACACCGCACTCACTGAGAGAGAGACAACACCGCACTCACTGAGAGAGAGACAACACCGCACTCACTGAGAGAGAGACAACACCGCACTCACTGAGAGACAACACCGCACTCACTGAGAGAGAGACAACACCGCACTCACTGAGAGAGAGACAACACCGCACTCACTGAGAGAGAGACAACACCGCACTCACTGAGAGAGAGACAACACCACACTCACAGAGGGAGGGACAACACCGCACTCACTGAGAGAGAGACAACACCGCATTCACTGCGAGAGAGACAACACCGCACTCACTGAGAGAGAGACAACACCGCACTCACAGAGGGAGGGACAACACCGCACTCACTGAGAGAGAGACAACACCGCACTCACTGAGAGAGAGACAACACCGCACTCACAGAGGGAGGGACAACACCGCACTCACTGAGAGAGAGAGACAACACCGCACTCACTGAGAGAGAGACAACACCGCACTCACTGAGAGAGAGACAACACCGCACTCACTGAGAGAGAGACAACACCGCACTCACAGAGGGAGGGACAACACCGCACTCACTGAGAGAGAGACAACACCGCACTCACTGAGAGAGAGACAACACCGCACTCACAGAGGGAGAGACAACACCGCACTCACTGAGAGAGAGACAACACCGCACTCACTGAGAGAGAGAGACAACACCGCACTCACTGAGAGAGAGACAACATCGCACTCACTGAGAGAGAGACAACATCGCACTCACTGAGAGAGAGACAACACCGCACTCACAGAGAGAGAGACAACACCGCACTCACTGAGAGAGAGACAACACCGCACTCACAGAGAGAGAGAGACAACAACGCACTCACTGAGCGAGAGACAGCACCGCACTCACTGAGGGAGAGACAACACGGCACTCACTGAGAGAGAGACAACAGCGCACTCACTGAGAGAGAGACAACACCGCACTCACTGAGAGAGAGAGACAACACCGCACTCACTGAGCGAGAGACAACACCGCACTCACTGAGCGAGAGACAACACCGCACTCACTGAGCGAGAGACAACACCGCACTCACTGAGCGAGAGACAACACCGCACTCACTGAGCGAGAGACAACACCGCACTCACTGAGCGAGAGACAACACCGCACTCACTGAGCGAGAGACAACACCGCACTCACTGAGAGAGAGACAACACCGCACTCACTGAGCGAGAGACAACACCGCACTCACTGAGAGAGAGACAACACCGCACTCACTGAGAGAGAGACAACACCGCACTCACTGAGAGAGAGACAACACCGCACTCACTGAGAGAGAGACAACACCGCACTCACTGAGAGAGAGACAACACCGCACTCACTGAGAGAGAGACAACACCGCACTCACTGAGAGAGAGACAACACCGCACTCACAGAGAGAGACAACACCGCACTCACTGAGAGAGAGACAACACCGCACTCACTGAGAGAGAGACAACACCGCACTCACTGAGAGAGAGACAACACCGCACTCACTGAGAGAGAGACAACACCGCACTCACTGAGAGAGAGACAACACCGCACTCACTGAGAGAGAGACAACACCGCACTCACTGAGAGAGAGACAACACCGCACTCACTGAGAGAGAGACAACACCGCACTCACTGAGAGAGAGACAACACCGCACTCACTGAGAGAGAGACAACACCGCACTCACTGAGAGAGAGACAACACCGCACTCACTGAGAGAGAGACAACACCGCACTCACTGAGAGAGAGACAACACCGCACTCACTGAGAGAGAGACAACACCGCACTCACTGAGAGAGAGACAACTCCGCACTCACTGAGAGAGAGACAACACCGCACTCACTGAGAGAGAGACAACACCGCACTCACAGAGGGAGAGACAACACTGCACTCACTGAGAGAGAGACAACACCGCACTCACTGAGAGAGAGACAACACTGCAATCACTGAGAGAGAGACAACACCGCACTCACTGAGCGAGAGACAACACGGCACTCATTGAGAGAGAGAGACAACACCGCACTCACTGAGAGAGACAACACTGCACTCACTGAGAGAGAGAGACAACACCGCACTCACTGAGAGAGAGACAACACTGCACTCACTGAGAGAGAGACAACACTGCACTCACTGAGAGAGAGACAACACCGCACTCACTGAGAGAGAGACAACAGCACACTCACTGAGCGAGAAAAAACACCGCACTTACTGAGCGAGATACAACACCGCACGCACAGAGCGAGAGACAACATCGCACTCACTGAGCAAGAGAAAACACCACACTCACTGAGCTAGAGACAACACTGCACTCACTGAGCGAGACACAACACCGCACTCACTGAGCGTGAGACAACACCGCACACAGAGGGAGAGACAAAACCGCACTCACAGAGAGAGAGACAACACCGCACTCACTGAGAGAGAGACAACACCACACTCACTGAGAGAGAGACAACACCGCACTCACAGAGAGAGAGAGACAACACCGCACTCACAGAGAGAGAGAGACAACACCGCACTCACTGAGAGAGAGACAACACCGCACTCACTGAGAGAGAGACAACACCGCACTCACTGAGAGAGAGACAACACCGCACTCACTGAGAGAGAGACAACACCGCACTCACCGAGTGAGAGACAACTCCGCACTCACTGAGAGAGAGACAATACCGCACTCACTGAGAGAGAGACAACACCGCACTCACTGAGAGAGAGACAACACCGCACTCACAGAGAGAGACAACACCGCACTCACTGAGCGAGAGACAACACGGCACTCATTGAGAGAGAGAGACAACACCGCACTCACTGAGAGAGACAACACCGCACTCACTGAGAGAGAGAGACAACACCGCACTCACTGAGAGAGACCCACCACACTCACTGAGAGAGAGACAACACCGCACTCACTGAGAGAGAGACAACACCGCACTCACTGAGAGAGAGACAACACCGCACTCACAGAGAGAGACAACACCGCACTCACTGAGAGAGAGACAACACAGCACTCACTGAGCGAGAGACAACACGGCACTCATTGAGAGAGAGAGACAACACCGCACTCACTGAGAGAGACAACACTGCACTCACTGAGAGAGAGAGACAACACCGCACTCACTGAGAGAGACCCACCACACTCACTGAGAGAGAGACAACACCGCACTCACTGAGAGAGAGACAACACCGCACTCACTGAGAGAGAGACAACACCGCACTCACTGAGAGAGAGGCAACAGCACACTCACTGAGCGAGAGACAACACTGCACTCACTGAGCGAGACACAACACCGCACTCACTGAGCGTGAGACAACACCGCATTCACAGAGGGAGAGACAAAACCGCACTCACAGAGAGAGACAACAGCGCACTCACTGAGAGAGGGACAACACCGCACTCACTGAGAGTGAGACAACACCGCACTCACTGAGAGAGAGACAACACCGCACTCACCGAGTGAGAGACAACTCCGCACTCACTGAGAGAGAGACAACACCGCACTCACTGAGAGAGAGACAACACCGCACTCACTGAGAGAGAGACAACACCGCACTCACTGAGAGAGAGACAACACCGCACTCACTGAGAGAGAGACAACACCGCACTCACTGAGAGAGAGACAACACCGCACTCACTGAGAGAGAGACAACACCGCACTCACTGAGAGAGAGACAACACCGCACTCACTGAGAGAGAGACAACACCGCACTCACTGAGAGAGAGACAACACCGCACTCACTGAGAGAGAGACAACACCGCACTCACTGAGAGAGAGAGAACACCGCACTCACTGAGAGAGAGAGAACACCGCACTCACAGAGGGAGGGACAACACCGCACTCACTGAGAGAGAGACAACACCGCATTCACTGCGAGAGAGACAACACCGCACTCACTGAGAGAGAGACAACACCGCACTCACAGAGGGAGGGACAACACCGCACTCACTGAGAGAGAGACAACACCGCACTCACTGAGAGAGAGAGAACACCGCACTCACAGAGGGAGGGACAACACCGCACTCACTGAGAGAGAGACAACACCGCACTCACTGAGAGAGAGACAACACCGCACTCACTGAGAGAGAGACAACACCGCACTCACTGAGAGAGAGACAACACCGCACTCACTGAGAGGGAGACAACACCGCACTCACAGAGGGAGGGACAACACCGCACTCACTGAGAGAGAGACAACACCGCACTCACTGAGAGAGAGACAACACCGCACTCACAGTGGGAGAGACAACACCGCACTCACTGAGAGAGAGACAACACCGCACTCACAGAGAGAGAGAGACAACACCGCACTCACTGAGAGAGAGACAACATCGCACTCACTGAGAGAGAGACAACATCGCACTCACTGAGAGAGAGACAACACCGCACTCACTGAGAGAGAGACAACACCGCACTCACAGAGAGAGAGACAACACCGCACTCACAGAGAGAGAGAGACAACACCGCACTCACTGAGAGAGAGACAACATCGCACTCACTGAGAGAGAGACAACATCGCACTCACTGAGAGAGAGACAACACCGCACTCACAGAGAGAGAGACAACACCGCACTCACTGAGAGAGAGACAACACCGCACTCACAGAGAGAGAGAGACAACACCGCACTCACTGAGAGAGAGACAACAACGCACTCACTGAGCGAGAGACAGCACCGCACTCACTGAGGGAGAGACAACACGGCACTCACTGAGAGAGTGACAACAGCGCACTCACTGAGAGAGAGACAACACCGCACTCACTGAGAGAGAGAGACAACACCACACTCACTGAGCGAGAGACAACACCGCACTTACTGAGCGAGAGACAACACCGCACTCACTGAGCGAGAGACAACACCGCACTCACTGAGCGAGAGACAACACCGCACTCACTGAGCGAGAGACAACACCGCACTCACTGAGCGAGAGACAACACCGCACTCACTGAGCGAGAGACAACACCGCACTCACTGAGCGAGAGACAACACCGCACTCACTGAGCGAGAGACAACATCGCACTCACTGAGAGAGAGACAACATCGCACTCACTGAGAGAGAGACAACACCGCACTCACAGAGAGAGAGACAACACCGCACTCACTGAGAGAGAGACAACACCGCACTCACAGAGAGAGAGAGACAACACCGCACTCACTGAGAGAGAGACAACAACGCACTCACTGAGCGAGAGACAGCACCGCACTCACTGAGGGAGAGACAACACGGCACTCACTGTGAGAGAGACAACAGCGCACTCACTGAGAGAGAGACAACACCGCACTCACTGAGAGAGAGAGACAACACCGCACTCACTGAGCGAGAGACAACACCGCACTCACTGAGCGAGAGACAACACCGCACTCACTGAGCGAGAGACAACACCGCACTCACTGAGCGAGAGACAACACTGCACTCACTGAGCGAGAGACAACACCGCACTCACTGAGCGAGAGACAACACCGCACTCACTGAGCGAGAGACAACACCGCACTCACTGAGAGAGAGACAACACCGCACTCACTGAGAGAGAGACAACACCGCACTCACTGAGAGAGAGACAACACCGCACTCACTGAGAGAGAGACAACACCGCACTCACTGAGAGAGAGACAACACCGCACTCACTGAGAGAGAGACAACACCGCACTCACTGAGAGAGAGACAACACCGCACTCACTGAGAGAGAGACAACACCGCACTCACTGAGAGAGAGACAACACCGCACTCACTGAGAGAGAGACAACACCGCACTCACTGAGAGAGAGACAACACCGCACTCACTGAGAGAGAGACAACACCGCACTCACTGAGAGAGAGACAACACCGCACTCACTGAGAGAGAGACAACACCGCACTCACTGAGAGAGAGACAACACCGCACTCACTGAGAGAGAGACAACACCGCACTCACTGAGAGAGACACAACACCGCACTCACTGAGAGAGAGACAACACCGCACTCACTGAGAGAGAGACAACACCGCACTCACTGAGAGAGAGACAACACCGCACTCACTGAGAGAGAGACAACACCGCACTCACTGAGAGAGAGACAACACCGCACTCACTGAGAGAGAGACAACACCGCACTCACTGAGAGAGAGACAACACCGCACTCACTGAGAGAGAGACAACACCGCACTCACAGAGGGAGAGACAACACTGCACTCACTGAGAGAGAGACAACACCGCACTCACTGAGAGAGAGACAACACCGCACTCACTGAGAGAGAGACAACACCGCACTCACAGAGAGAGACAACACCGCACTCACTGAGAGGGAGAGACAACACTGCACTCACTGAGAGAGAGAGAGCACCGCACCCACTGAGTGAGAGACAACACCGCACTCAGACAGGGAGACAACACTGCACTCACTGAGTGAGAGAAAAAACACCGCACTCACTGAGCGAGATGCAACACCGCACGCACTGAGTGAGAGGCAACACCGCACGCACTGAGCGAGAGACAACACCGCACTCACTGAGCGAGAGACAACACCGCACTCACTGAGCGAGAGACAACACCGCACTCACTGAGCGAGAGACAACACCGCACTCACTGAGCGAGAGACAACACCGCACTCACTGAGTGAGAGACAACACCGCACTCACTGAGAGAGAGACAACACCGCACTCACTGGGAGAGAGACGACACCGCACTCAATGAGAGAGAGACAACACCGCACTCACTGAGAGAGAGACAACAGCGCACTCACTGAGAGAGAGACAACACCGCAGTCACTGAGAGAGAGAGACAACACCGCACTCACTGAGAGAGAGAGAACACCGCACTCACTGAGAGAGAGAGAACACCGCACTCACTGAGAGAGAGAGAACACCGCACTCACTGAGAGAGAAACAACACCGAACTCACTGAGAGGGAGACAACACCGCACTCACTGAGAGAGAGACAACACCGCATTGACTGAGAGAGAGACAACACTGCACTCACTGAGCGAGAGACAACACTGCACTCACTGAGAGAGAGACAACACCGAACTCACTGAGAGAGAGACAACACCGCACTCACCGAGTGAGAGACAACTCCGCACTCACTGAGAGAGAGACAACACCGCACTCACTGAGAGAGAGACAACACCGCACTCACTGAGAGAGAGACAACACCGCACTCACTGAGAGAGAGACAACTCCGCACTCACTGAGAGAGAGACAACTCCGCACTCACTGAGAGAGAGACTACACCGCACTCACAGAGAGAGACGACACTGCACTCACTGAGAGAGAGACAACACCGCACTCACAGAGAGAGACAACACTGCACTCACTGAGAGAGATACAACACCGCACTCACTGAGCGAGAGACAACACGGCACTCATTGAGAGAGAGAGACAACACCGCACTCACTGAGAGAGACAACACTGCACTCACTGAGAGAGAGAGACAACACCGCACTCACTGAGAGAGACCCACCGCACTCACTGAGAGAGAGACAACACTGCACTCACTGAGAGAGAGACAACACTGCACTCACTGAGAGAGAGACAACACTGCACTCACTGAGAGAGAGACAACACCGCACTCACAGAGCGAGAGACAACATCGCACTCACTGAGCAAGAGAAAACACCACACTCACTGAGCTAGAGACAACACTGCACTCACTGAGCGAGACACAACACCGCACTCACTGAGCGTGAGACAACACCGCACACAGAGGGAGAGACAAAACCGCACTCACAGAGAGAGAGACAACACCGCACTCACTGAGAGAGAGACAACACCACACTCACTGAGAGAGAGACAACACCGCACTCACAGAGAGAGAGAGACAACACCGCACTCACCGAGAGTGAGACAACACCGCACTCACTGAGAGAGAGACAACACCGCACTCACCGAGTGAGAGACAACACCGCACTCACCGAGAGAGAGACAATACCGCACTCACTGAGAGAGAGACAACACCGCACTCACTGAGAGAGAGACAACACCGCACTCACAGAGAGAGACAACACCGCACTCACTGAGAGAGAGACAACACTGCACTCACTGAGAGAGAGAGACAACACCGCACTCACTGAGAGAGACCCACCACACTCACTGAGAGAGAGACAACACTGCACTCACTGAGAGAGAGACAACACTGCACTCACTGAGAGAGAGACAACACCGCACTCACTGAGAGAGAGACAACAGCACACTCACTGAGCGAGAAAAAACACTGCACTTACTGAGCGAGATACAACACCGCACGCACAGAGCGAGAGACAACATCACACTCACTGAGCAAGAGAAAACACCACACTCACGGAGCGAGAGACAACACTGCACTCACTGAGCGAGACACAACACCGCACTCACTGAGCGTGAGACAACACCGCATTCACAGAGGGAGAGACAAAACCGCACTCACAGAGAGAGAGACAACACCGCACTCACTGAGAGAGGGACAACACCACACTCACTGAGAGAGAGACAACACCGCACTCACAGAGAGAGAGAGACAACACCGCACTCACTGAGAGAGAGACAACACCGCACTCACTGAGAGAGAAACAACACCGAACTCACTGAGAGGGAGACAACACCGCACTCACTGAGAGAGAGACAACACCGCACTCACTGAGAGAGAGACAACACCGCATTGACTGAGAGAGAGACAACACTGCACTCACTGAGCGAGAGACAACACTGCACTCACTGAGAGAGAGACAACACCGAACTCACTGAGAGAGAGAAAACACCGCACTCACCGAGTGAGAGACAACTCCGCACTCACTGAGAGAGAGACAACACCGCACTCACTGAGAGAGAGACAACACCGCACTCACTGAGTGAGAGACAACACCGCACTCACTGAGAGACAGAGCCAACACCGCACTCACTGAGAGAGAGACAACACCGCACTCACTGAGAGAGAGACAACACCGCACTCACCGAGTGAGAGACAACTCCGCACTCACTGAGAGAGAGACAACACCGCACTCACTGAGAGAGAGACAACACCGCACTCACTGAGAGAGAGACAACACCGCACTCACTGAGAGAGAGACAACACCGCACTCACTGAGAGAGAGACAACACCGCACTCACTGAGAGACAGAGACAACACCGCACTCACTGAGAGAGAGACAACACCGCACTCACCGAGTGAGAGACAACTCCGCACTCACTGAGAGAGAGACAACACCGCACTCACTGAGAGAGAGACAACACCGCACTCACTGAGAGAGAGACAACACCGCACTCACTGAGAGACAGAGACAACACTGCACTCACTGAGAGAGAGAGACAACACCGCACTCACTGAGAGAGAGACAACACCGCACTCACAGAGAGAGACAACACCGCACTCACTGAGAGAGACAACACCGCACTCACTGAGAGAGACAACACCGCACTCACTGAGAGAGAGACAACACCGCACTCACTGAGAGAGAGACAACACCGCACTCACTGAGAGAGAGACAACTCCGCACTCACTGAGAGAGAGACAACTCCGCACTCACTGAGAGAGAGACTACACCGCACTCACAGAGAGAGACGACACCGCACTCACTGAGAGAGAGACAACACCGCACTCACAGAGAGAGACAACACTGCACTCACTGAGCGAGAGACAACACGGCACTCATTGAGAGAGAGAGACAACACCGCACTCACTGAGAGAGACAACACTGCACTCACTGAGAGAGAGAGACAACACCGCACTCACTGAGAGAGACCCACCGCACTCACTGAGAGAGAGACAACACTGCACTCACTGAGAGAGAGACAACACTGCACTCACTGAGAGAGAGACAACACTGCACTCACTGAGAGAGAGACAACACCGCACTCACAGAGCGAGAGACAACATCGCACTCACTGAGCAAGAGAAAACACCACACTCACTGAGCTAGAGACAACACTGCACTCACTGAGCGAGACACAACACCGCACTCACTGAGCGTGAGACAACACCGCACACAGAGGGAGAGACAAAACCGCACTCACAGAGAGAGAGACAACACCGCACTCACTGAGAGAGAGACAACACCACACTCACTGAGAGAGAGACAACACCGCACTCACAGAGAGAGAGAGACAACACCGCACTCACTGAGAGTGAGACAACACCGCACTCACTGAGAGAGAGACAACACCGCACTCACTGAGAGAGAGACAACACCGCACTCACCGAGTGAGAGACAACTCCGCACTCACTGAGAGAGAGACAATACCGCACTCACTGAGAGAGAGACAACACCGCACTCACTGAGAGAGAGACAACACCGCACTCACAGAGAGTGACAACAGCGCACTCACTGAGAGAGAGACAACACCGCACTCACTGAGAGAGAGAGACAACACCACACTCACTGAGCGAGAGACAACACCGCACTTACTGAGCGAGAGACAACACCGCACTCACTGAGCGAGAGACAACACCGCACTCACTGAGCGAGAGACAACACCGCACTCACTGAGCGAGAGACAACACCGCACTCACTGAGCGAGAGACAACACCGCACTCACTGAGCGAGAGACAACACCGCACTCACTGAGCGAGAGACAACACCGCACTCACTGAGCGAGAGACAACATCGCACTCACTGAGAGAGAGACAACATCGCACTCACTGAGAGAGAGACAACACCGCACTCACAGAGAGAGAGACAACACCGCACTCACTGAGAGAGAGACAACACCGCACTCACAGAGAGAGAGAGACAACACCGCACTCACTGAGAGAGAGACAACAACGCACTCACTGAGCGAGAGACAGCACCGCACTCACTGAGGGAGAGACAACACGGCACTCACTGTGAGAGAGACAACAGCGCACTCACTGAGAGAGAGACAACACCGCACTCACTGAGAGAGAGAGACAACACCGCACTCACTGAGCGAGAGACAACACCGCACTCACTGAGCGAGAGACAACACCGCACTCACTGAGCGAGAGACAACACCGCACTCACTGAGCGAGAGACAACACTGCACTCACTGAGCGAGAGACAACACCGCACTCACTGAGCGAGAGACAACACCGCACTCACTGAGCGAGAGACAACACCGCACTCACTGAGAGAGAGACAACACCGCACTC
This sequence comes from Mustelus asterias, assembly GCF_964213995.1. Classification (NCBI taxonomy): domain Eukaryota; kingdom Metazoa; phylum Chordata; class Chondrichthyes; order Carcharhiniformes; family Triakidae; genus Mustelus; species Mustelus asterias. The sequence goes on along the minus strand of NC_135804.1, from coordinate 72,729,501 downwards.
ACTGAGAGAGAGACAACACCGCACTCACTGAGAGAGAGACAACACCGCACTCACTGAGAGAGAGACAACACCGCACTCACTGAGAGAGAGACAACACCGCACTCACTGAGAGAGAGACAACACCGCACTCACTGAGAGAGAGACAACACCGCACTCACTGAGAGAGAGACAACACCGCACTCACTGAGAGAGAGACAACACCGCACTCACTGAGAGAGAGACAACACCGCACTCACTGAGAGAGAGACAACACCGCACTCACTGAGAGAGAGACAACACCGCACTCACTGAGAGAGAGACAACACCGCACTCACTGAGAGAGAGACAACACCGCACTCACTGAGAGAGAGACAACACCGCACTCACTGAGAGAGAGACAACACCGCACTCACTGAGAGAGACACAACACCGCACTCACTGAGAGAGAGACAACACCGCACTCACTGAGAGAGAGACAACACCGCACTCACTGAGAGAGAGACAACACCGCACTCACTGAGAGAGAGACAACACCGCACTCACTGAGAGAGAGACAACACCGCACTCACTGAGAGAGAGACAACACCGCACTCACTGAGAGAGAGACAACACCGCACTCACTGAGAGAGAGACAACACCGCACTCACAGAGGGAGAGACAACACTGCACTCACTGAGAGAGAGACAACACCGCACTCACTGAGAGAGAGACAACACCGCACTCACTGAGAGAGAGACAACACCGCACTCACAGAGAGAGACAACACCGCACTCACTGAGAGGGAGAGACAACACTGCACTCACTGAGAGAGAGAGAGCACCGCACCCACTGAGTGAGAGACAACACCGCACTCAGACAGGGAGACAACACTGCACTCACTGAGTGAGAGAAAAAACACCGCACTCACTGAGCGAGATGCAACACCGCACGCACTGAGTGAGAGGCAACACCGCACGCACTGAGCGAGAGACAACACCGCACTCACTGAGCGAGAGACAACACCGCACTCACTGAGCGAGAGACAACACCGCACTCACTGAGCGAGAGACAACACCGCACTCACTGAGCGAGAGACAACACCGCACTCACTGAGTGAGAGACAACACCGCACTCACTGAGAGAGAGACAACACCGCACTCACTGGGAGAGAGACGACACCGCACTCAATGAGAGAGAGACAACACCGCACTCACTGAGAGAGAGACAACAGCGCACTCACTGAGAGAGAGACAACACCGCAGTCACTGAGAGAGAGAGACAACACCGCACTCACTGAGAGAGAGAGAACACCGCACTCACTGAGAGAGAGAGAACACCGCACTCACTGAGAGAGAGAGAACACCGCACTCACTGAGAGAGAAACAACACCGAACTCACTGAGAGGGAGACAACACCGCACTCACTGAGAGAGAGACAACACCGCATTGACTGAGAGAGAGACAACACTGCACTCACTGAGCGAGAGACAACACTGCACTCACTGAGAGAGAGACAACACCGAACTCACTGAGAGAGAGACAACACCGCACTCACCGAGTGAGAGACAACTCCGCACTCACTGAGAGAGAGACAACACCGCACTCACTGAGAGAGAGACAACACCGCACTCACTGAGAGAGAGACAACACCGCACTCACTGAGAGAGAGACAACTCCGCACTCACTGAGAGAGAGACAACTCCGCACTCACTGAGAGAGAGACTACACCGCACTCACAGAGAGAGACGACACTGCACTCACTGAGAGAGAGACAACACCGCACTCACAGAGAGAGACAACACTGCACTCACTGAGAGAGATACAACACCGCACTCACTGAGCGAGAGACAACACGGCACTCATTGAGAGAGAGAGACAACACCGCACTCACTGAGAGAGACAACACTGCACTCACTGAGAGAGAGAGACAACACCGCACTCACTGAGAGAGACCCACCGCACTCACTGAGAGAGAGACAACACTGCACTCACTGAGAGAGAGACAACACTGCACTCACTGAGAGAGAGACAACACTGCACTCACTGAGAGAGAGACAACACCGCACTCACAGAGCGAGAGACAACATCGCACTCACTGAGCAAGAGAAAACACCACACTCACTGAGCTAGAGACAACACTGCACTCACTGAGCGAGACACAACACCGCACTCACTGAGCGTGAGACAACACCGCACACAGAGGGAGAGACAAAACCGCACTCACAGAGAGAGAGACAACACCGCACTCACTGAGAGAGAGACAACACCACACTCACTGAGAGAGAGACAACACCGCACTCACAGAGAGAGAGAGACAACACCGCACTCACCGAGAGTGAGACAACACCGCACTCACTGAGAGAGAGACAACACCGCACTCACCGAGTGAGAGACAACACCGCACTCACCGAGAGAGAGACAATACCGCACTCACTGAGAGAGAGACAACACCGCACTCACTGAGAGAGAGACAACACCGCACTCACAGAGAGAGACAACACCGCACTCACTGAGAGAGAGACAACACTGCACTCACTGAGAGAGAGAGACAACACCGCACTCACTGAGAGAGACCCACCACACTCACTGAGAGAGAGACAACACTGCACTCACTGAGAGAGAGACAACACTGCACTCACTGAGAGAGAGACAACACCGCACTCACTGAGAGAGAGACAACAGCACACTCACTGAGCGAGAAAAAACACTGCACTTACTGAGCGAGATACAACACCGCACGCACAGAGCGAGAGACAACATCACACTCACTGAGCAAGAGAAAACACCACACTCACGGAGCGAGAGACAACACTGCACTCACTGAGCGAGACACAACACCGCACTCACTGAGCGTGAGACAACACCGCATTCACAGAGGGAGAGACAAAACCGCACTCACAGAGAGAGAGACAACACCGCACTCACTGAGAGAGGGACAACACCACACTCACTGAGAGAGAGACAACACCGCACTCACAGAGAGAGAGAGACAACACCGCACTCACTGAGAGAGAGACAACACCGCACTCACTGAGAGAGAAACAACACCGAACTCACTGAGAGGGAGACAACACCGCACTCACTGAGAGAGAGACAACACCGCACTCACTGAGAGAGAGACAACACCGCATTGACTGAGAGAGAGACAACACTGCACTCACTGAGCGAGAGACAACACTGCACTCACTGAGAGAGAGACAACACCGAACTCACTGAGAGAGAGAAAACACCGCACTCACCGAGTGAGAGACAACTCCGCACTCACTGAGAGAGAGACAACACCGCACTCACTGAGAGAGAGACAACACCGCACTCACTGAGTGAGAGACAACACCGCACTCACTGAGAGACAGAGCCAACACCGCACTCACTGAGAGAGAGACAACACCGCACTCACTGAGAGAGAGACAACACCGCACTCACCGAGTGAGAGACAACTCCGCACTCACTGAGAGAGAGACAACACCGCACTCACTGAGAGAGAGACAACACCGCACTCACTGAGAGAGAGACAACACCGCACTCACTGAGAGAGAGACAACACCGCACTCACTGAGAGAGAGACAACACCGCACTCACTGAGAGACAGAGACAACACCGCACTCACTGAGAGAGAGACAACACCGCACTCACCGAGTGAGAGACAACTCCGCACTCACTGAGAGAGAGACAACACCGCACTCACTGAGAGAGAGACAACACCGCACTCACTGAGAGAGAGACAACACCGCACTCACTGAGAGACAGAGACAACACTGCACTCACTGAGAGAGAGAGACAACACCGCACTCACTGAGAGAGAGACAACACCGCACTCACAGAGAGAGACAACACCGCACTCACTGAGAGAGACAACACCGCACTCACTGAGAGAGACAACACCGCACTCACTGAGAGAGAGACAACACCGCACTCACTGAGAGAGAGACAACACCGCACTCACTGAGAGAGAGACAACTCCGCACTCACTGAGAGAGAGACAACTCCGCACTCACTGAGAGAGAGACTACACCGCACTCACAGAGAGAGACGACACCGCACTCACTGAGAGAGAGACAACACCGCACTCACAGAGAGAGACAACACTGCACTCACTGAGCGAGAGACAACACGGCACTCATTGAGAGAGAGAGACAACACCGCACTCACTGAGAGAGACAACACTGCACTCACTGAGAGAGAGAGACAACACCGCACTCACTGAGAGAGACCCACCGCACTCACTGAGAGAGAGACAACACTGCACTCACTGAGAGAGAGACAACACTGCACTCACTGAGAGAGAGACAACACTGCACTCACTGAGAGAGAGACAACACCGCACTCACAGAGCGAGAGACAACATCGCACTCACTGAGCAAGAGAAAACACCACACTCACTGAGCTAGAGACAACACTGCACTCACTGAGCGAGACACAACACCGCACTCACTGAGCGTGAGACAACACCGCACACAGAGGGAGAGACAAAACCGCACTCACAGAGAGAGAGACAACACCGCACTCACTGAGAGAGAGACAACACCACACTCACTGAGAGAGAGACAACACCGCACTCACAGAGAGAGAGAGACAACACCGCACTCACTGAGAGTGAGACAACACCGCACTCACTGAGAGAGAGACAACACCGCACTCACTGAGAGAGAGACAACACCGCACTCACCGAGTGAGAGACAACTCCGCACTCACTGAGAGAGAGACAATACCGCACTCACTGAGAGAGAGACAACACCGCACTCACTGAGAGAGAGACAACACCGCACTCACAGAGAGAGACAACACCGCACTCACTGAGAGAGAGACAACACTGCACTCACTGAGAGAGAGAGACAACACCGCACTCACTGAGAGAGACCCACCACACTCACTGAGAGAGAGACAACACTGCACTCACTGAGAGAGAGACAACACCGCACTCACTGAGAGAGAGACAACAGCACACTCACTGAGCGAGAAAAAACACCGCACTTACTGAGCGAGATACAACACCGCACTCACTGAGAGAGAGACAACACCGCACTCACAGAGAGAGACAACACCGCACTCACTGAGAGTGAGACAACACCGCACTCACTGAGAGAGAGACAACACCGCACTCACCGAGTGAGAGACAACTCCGCACTCACTGAGAGAGAGACAATACCGCACTCACTGAGAGAGAGACAACACCGCACTCACTGAGAGAGAGACAACACCGCACTCACTGAGAGAGAGACAACACCGCACTCACTGAGAGAGAGACAACACCGCACTCACTGAGAGAGAGACAACACCGCACTCACTGAGAGAGAGACAACACCGCACTCACTGAGAGAGAGATAACACCACACTCACAGAGAGAGACAACACCGCACTCACAGAGGGAGAGACAACACCGCACTCACAGAGGGAGAGACAACACTGCACTCACTGAGGGAGACACAACACCGCACTCACTGAGAGAGAGACAACAATGCACTCACAGAGGGAGAGACAACACCGCACTCACTGAGAGAGAGACAACACCGCACTCACTGAGCGAAAGACAACACCGCACTCACTGAGAGAGAGAGACAACACCGCACTCACTGAGAGAGAGCACCGCACTCACTGAGCGAGAAAAAACACCGCACGCACTGAGCGAGAGACAACTCCGCACTCACTGAGAGAGAGACAACTCCGCACTCACTGAGAGAGAGACAACAACCCACGCACTGAGCGAGAGACAACACCGCACTCACTGAGTGAGAGACAACTCCGCACTCACTGAGCGAGATACAACACCGCACGCAGAATGAAAGACAACACCTCACTCACTCAGCGAGAGACAACGCCGCACTCACTGAGCGAGAGACAACGCCGCACTCACTGAGCGAGAGACAGCACCGCACTCACTGAGCGAGAGACAGCACCGCACTCACTGAGCGAGAGACAGCACCGCACTCACTGAGCGAGAGACAGCACCGCACTCACTGAGCGAGAGACAGCACCGCACTCACTGAGCGAGAGACAGCACCGCACTCACTGAGCGAGAGACAGCACCGCACTCACTGAGCGAGAGACAGCACCGCACTCACTGAGCGAGAGACAGCACCGCACTCACTGAGCGAGAGACAGCACCGCACTCACTGAGCGAGAGACAGCACCGCACTCACTGAGCGAGAGACAGCACCGCACTCACTGAGCGAGAGACAGCACCGCACTCACTGAGCGAGAGACAGCACCGCACTCACTGAGCGAGAGACAGCACCGCACTCACTGAGCGAGAGACAGCACCGCACTCACTGAGCGAGAGACAGCACCGCACTCACTGAGCGAGAGACAGCACCGCACTCACTGAGCGAGAGACAGCACCGCACTCACTGAGCGAGAGACAGCACCGCACTCACTGAGCGAGAGACAGCACCGCACTCACTGAGCGAGAGACAGCACCGCACTCACTGAGCGAGAGACAGCACCGCACTCACTGAGCGAGAGACAGCACCGCACTCACTGAGCGAGAGACAGCACCGCACTCACTGAGCGAGAGACAGCACCGCACTCACTGAGCGAGAGACAGCACCGCACTCACTGAGCGAGAGACAGCACCGCACTCACTGAGCGAGAGACAGCACCGCACTCACTGAGCGAGAGACAGCACCGCACTCACTGAGCGAGAGACAGCACCGCACTCACTGAGCGAGAGACAGCACCGCACTCACTGAGCGAGAGACAGCACCGCACTCACTGAGCGAGAGACAGCACCGCACTCACTGAGCGAGAGACAGCACCGCACTCACTGAGCGAGAGACAGCACCGCACTCACTGAGCGAGAGACAGCACCGCACTCACTGAGCGAGAGACAGCACCGCACTCACTGAGCGAGAGACAGCACCGCACTCACTGAGCGAGAGACAGCACCGCACTCACTGAGCGAGAGACAGCACCGCACTCACTGAGCGAGAGACAGCACCGCACTCACTGAGCGAGAGACAGCACCGCACTCACTGAGCGAGAGACAGCACCGCACTCACTGAGCGAGAGACAGCACCGCACTCACTGAGCGAGAGACAGCACCGCACTCACTGAGCGAGAGACAGCACCGCACTCACTGAGCGAGAGCCAGCACCGCACTCACTGAGCGAGAGCCAGCACCGCACTCACTGAGCGAGAGCCAGCACCGCACTCACTGAGCGAGAGCCAGCACCGCACTCACTGAGCGAGAGACAGCACCGCACTCACTGAGCGAGAGACAGCACCGCACTCACTGAGCGAGAGACAGCACCGCACTCACTGAGCGAGAGACAGCACCGCACTCACTGAGCGAGAGACAGCACCGCACTCACTGAGCGAGAGACAGCACCGCACTCACTGAGCGAGAGACAGCACCGCACTCACTGAGCGAGAGACAGCACCGCACTCACTGAGCGAGAGACAGCACCGCACTCACTGAGCGAGAGACAGCACCGCACTCACTGAGCGAGAGACAGCACCGCACTCACTGAGCGAGAGACAGCACCGCACTCACTGAGCGAGAGACAGCACCGCACTCACTGAGCGAGAGACAGCACCGCACTCACTGAGCGAGAGACAGCACCGCACTCACTGAGCGAGAGACAGCACTGCACTCACTGAGAGAGAGACAACTCCGCACTCACTGAGAGAGACGACACCGCACTCACTGAGAGAGACGACACCGCACTCACAGAGAGACGACACCGCACTCATTGAGAGAGACGACACCGCACTCACCGAGTGAGAGACAACACCGCACTCACTGAGCGAGAGAAAAAACACCGCATTCACTAAGCGAGATGCAACACCGCACGCACTGAGCGAGAGACAACACCGCACTCACTGAGCGAGAGACAACACCGCACTCACTGAGCGAGAGACAACACCGCACTCACTGAGCGAGAGACAGTACCGCACTCACTGAGCGAGAGACAGCACCGCACTCACTGAGCGAGAGACAGCACCGCACTCACTGAGCGAGAGACAGCACCGCACTCACAGAGAGACGACACCCACTCATTGAGAGAGACGACACCGCACTCACTGAGAGAGAGACGACACCGCACTCACTGAGAGAGAGACGATACCGCACTCACTGAGAGAGAGACAACTCCGCACTCACTGAGAGAGAGACAACTCCGCACTCACCGAGTGAGAGACAACATCGCACTCAGTGAGAGAGAGACAACACCGCACTCACTGAGAGAGACAACACTGCACTCACTGAGAGAGAGACAACACCGCACTCACTGAGAGAGAGACAACACCGCACTCACTGAGCGAGAGACAACACCGCACTCACTGAGCGATAGACAACACCGCACTCACAGAGAGAGACAACACCGCACTCACAGAGAGAGAGACAACACCGCACTCACTGAGCGAGAGAAAAAACACCGCACTCACTGAGAGAGAGACAACACCGCACTCACTGAGAGAGAGACAACACCGCACTCACTGAGAGGGAGACAACACCGCACTCACTGAGAGGGAGACAACACCGCACTCACTGAGAGAGACAGGCAACACCGCACTCACTGAGAGGGAGACAACACCGCACTCACTGAGAGGGAGACAACACCGCACTCACTGAGAGAGACAGGCAACACCGCACTCACTGAGAGGGAGACAACACCGCACTCACTGAGAGAGAGACAACACCGCACTCACTGAGAGAGAGACAACACCGCACTCACTGAGAGAGAGACAACACCGCACTCACTGAGAGAGAGACAACACCGCACTCACTGAGAGAGAGACAACACCGCACTCACTGAGAGAGAGACAACACCGCACTCACTGAGAGAGAGACAACACCGCACTCACTGAGAGAGAGACAACACCGCACTCACTGAGAGAGAGACAACACCGCACTCACAGAGAGAGACAACACTGCACTCACTGAGCGAGAGACAACACCGCACTCACTGAGAGGGAGACAACACCGCACCCACTGTGAGAGAGACAACACCGCACTCACTAAGCGAGAGACAACGCCGCACTGACCGAGAGATCGACAAGACCGCACTCACTGAGAGAGCGACAACACCGCACTCACTGAGAGAGAGACAACAACGCAAGCACTGAGAGAGAGACAACACCGCACTCACTGAGCGAGAGATAACACCGCACTCACTGAGTGAGAGACAACACTGCACTCACTGAGCGAGAGAAAAAACACCGCATTCACTGAGCGAGATGCAACACCGCACGCACTGAGCGAGAGGCAACAACGCACGCACTGAGCGAGAGACAACATCGCACTCACTGAGCGAGAGACAACACCGCACTCACTGAGCGAGAGACAACACCGCAGTCACTGAGCGAGAGACAGCACCGCACTCACTGAGCGAGAGACAGCACCGCACTCACTGAGCGAGAGACAGCACCGCACTCACTGAGGGAGAGACAACACCGCACTCACTGAGAGAGACGACACCGCACTCACAGAGAGACGACACCGCACTCACTGAGAGAGAGACGACACCGCACTCACAGACTGAGAGACAACACCGCACTCACAGACTGAGAGACAACACCGCACTCACAGAGTGAGAGACAACATCGCACTCACTGAGAGAGAGACAACACCGCACTCACTGAGAGAGAGACAACACCGCACTCACTGAGAGAGAGACAACACCGCACTCACTGAGGGAGAGACAACACCGCACTCACTGAGAGAGAGAGACAACACCGCACTCACTGAGAGAGAGACAACACCGCACTCACTGAGAGAGAGACAACACCGCACTCACTGAGCGAGAGACAACACCGCACTCACTGAGAGAGAGACAACACCGCACTCACAGACTGAGAGACAACACCGCACTCACAGACTGAGAGACAACACTGCACTCACAGAGTGAGAGACAACATCGCACTCACTGAGAGAGAGACAACACCGCACTCACTGAGAGAGAGACAACACGGCACTCACTGAGGGAGAGACAACACCGCACTCACTGAGAGAGAGACAACACCGCACTCACTGAGAGAGAGACAACACCGCACTCACTGAGCGAGAGACAACACCGCACTCACTGAGCGAGAGACAACACCGCACTCACTGAGCGAGAGACAACACCGCACTCACTGAGCGAGAGACAACACCGCACTCACTGAGCGAGAGACAACACCGCACTCACTGAGCGAGAGACAACACCGCACTCACTGAGAGAGACAACACCGCACTCACAGAGAGAGACAACACCGCACTCACTGAGAGAGAGACAACACCGCACTCACTGAGCGAGAGAAAAAGCACCGCACTCACTGAGAGAGAGACAACACCGCACTCACTGAGAGAGAGACAACACCGCACTCACTGAGAGGGAGACAACACCGCACTCACTGAGAGGGAGACAACACCGCACTCACTGCGAGGGAGAAAACACCGCACTCACTGCGAGGGAGACAACACCGCACTCACTGAGAGGGAGACAACACCGCACTCACTGAGAGAGACAGACAACACCGCACTCACTGAGAGACAGACAACACCGCACTCACTGAGAGACAGACAACACCGCACTCACTGAGAGAGAGACAACACCGCACTCACTGAGAGAGAGACAACACCGCACTCACTGAGAGAGAGACAACACTGCACACACTGAGAGAGAGACAACACCGCACTCACTGAGAGAGAGACAACACCGCACTCACTGAGAGACAGACAACACTGCACTCACTGAGCGAGAGACAACACCGCACTCACTGAGAGGGAGACAACACCGCACTCACTGTGAGAGAGACAACACCGCACTCACTAAGCGAGAGACAACACCGCACTGACCGAGAGATCGACAAGACCGCACTCACTGAGAGAGCGACAACACCGCACTCACTGAGAGAGAGACAACAACGCACGCACTGAGAGAGAGACAACACCGCACTCACTGAGAGAGAGACAACAACGCACGCACTGAGCGAGAGACAACACCGCACTCACTGAGAGAGAGACAACTCCGCACTCACTGAGAGAGAGACAACAACCCACGCACTGAGCGAGAGATAACACCGCACTCACTGAGTGAGAGACAACACCGCACTCAGACAGGGAGACAACACCGCACTCACTGAGCGAGAGAAAAAACACCGCATTCACTGAGCGAGATGCAACACCGCACGCACTGAGCGAGAGGCAACACCGCACGCACTGAGCGAGAGACAACACCGCACTCACTGAACGAGAGACAACACCGCACTCACTGAGCGAGAGACAACACCGCAGTCACTGAGCGAGAGACAACACCGCAGTCACTGAGCGAGAGACAGCACCGCACTCACTGAGCGAGAGACAGCACCGCACTCACTGAGCGAGAGACAGCACCGCACTCACTGAGGGAGAGACAACACCGCACTCACTGAGGGAGAGACAACACCGCACTCACTGAGAGAGAGACAACACCGCACTCACTGAGAGAGACGACACCGCACTCACTGAGAGACGACACCGCACTCACTGAGAGAGAGACGACACCGCACTCACTGAGAGAGAGACGACACCGCACTCACTGAGAGAGAGACAACTCCGCACTCACTGAGAGAGAGACAACTCCGCACTCACCGAGTGAGAGACAACATCGCACTCAGTGAGAGAGAGACAACACCGCACTCACTGAGAGAGACAACAACGCACTCACTGAGCGAGAGACGACACCGCACTCACTGAGAGAGAGAGACAACACCGCACTCATTGAGAGAGACAACACCGCACTCACTGAGAGAGACAACACCGCACTCACTGAGAGAGAGAGACAACACCGCACTCACTGAGAGAGAGAGACAACACCGCACTCACTGAGAGAGAGAGACAACACCGCACTCACTGAGAGAGAGAGACAACACCGCACTCACTGAGAGAGAGAGACAACACCGCACTCACTGAGAGAGAGAGACAACACCGCACTCACTGAGAGAGAGAGACAACACCGCACTCACTGAGAGAGAGAGACAACACCGCCCTCACTGAGAGAGAGACAACACCGCACTCACTGAGCGAGAGACAACACCGCACTCACTGAGCGAGAGACAACACCGCACTCACTGAGCGAGAGACAACACCGCACTCACTGACTGAGAGACAACACCGCACTCACTGACTGAGAGACAACACCGCACTCACTGAGAGAGAGACAACACCGCACTCACTGAGAGAGAGACAACACCGCACTCACTGAGAGAGAGACAACACCGCACTCACTGAGAGAGAGACAACACCGCACTCACTGAGAGAGAGACAACACCGCACTCACTGACAGAGAGACAACACCGTACTCACTGAGAGAGAGACAACACCGCGCTCACTGTGAGAGACAACACCGCACTCACTGAGAGAGACAGACAACACCGCACTCACTGAGAGAGACAGACAACACCGCACTCACTGAGAGACAGACAACACCGCACTCACTGAGAGAGAGACAACACCGCACTCACTGAGAGGGAGACAACACCGCACTCACTGAGAGGGAGACAACACCGCACTCACTGAGAGGGAGACAACACCGCACTGACTGAGAGAGACAGACAACACCGCACTCACTGAGAGACAGACAACACCGCACTCACTGAGAGACAGACAACACCGCACTCACTGAGAGAGAGACAACACCGCACTCACAGAGAGAGACAACACCGCACTCACTGAGAGAGAGAGACAACACCGCACTCACTGAGAGAGAGAGACAACACCGCACTCACTGAGAGAGAGAGACAACACCGCACTCACTGAGAGAGAGAGACAACACCGCACTCACTGAGAGAGAGACAACACCGCACTCACAGACTGAGAGACAACACCGCACTCACAGACTGAGAGACAACACCGCACTCACAGACTGAGAGACAACACCGCACTCACAGACTGAGAGACAACACCGCACTCACAGACTGAGAGACAACACCGCACTCACAGACTGAGAGACAACACCGCACTCACAGACTGAGAGACAACACCGCACTCACAGACTGAGAGACAACACCGCACTCACAGACTGAGAGACAACACCGCACTCACAGACTGAGAGACAACACCGCACTCACAGACTGAGAGACAACACCGCACTCAGTGAGAGAGAGACAACACTGCACTCACAGAGTGAGAGACAACACGGCACTCACTGAGAGAGAGACAACACCGCACTCACTGAGCGAGAGAAAAAACACCGCACTCACTGAGAGAGAGACAACACGGCACTCACTGAGAGAGAGACAACACCGCACTCACTGAGCGAGAGAAAAAACACCGCACTCACTGAGAGAGAGACAACACCGCACTCACTGAGAGAGAGACAACACGGCACTCACTGAGAGAGAGACAACACCGCACTCACTGAGCGAGAGAAAAAACACCGCACTCACTGAGAGAGAGACAACACCGCACTCACTGAGAGAGAGACAACACCGCACTCACTGAGAGGGAGACAACACCGCACTCACTGAGAGGGAGACAACACCGCACTCACTGAGAGGGAGACAACACCGCACTCACTGAGAGGGAGACAACACCGCACTCACTGAGAGGGAGACAACACCGCACTCACTGAGAGGGAGACAACACCGCACTCACTGAGAGGGAGACAACACCGCACTCACTGAGAGGGAGACAACACCGCACTCACTGAGAGAGACAGACAACACCGCACTCACTGAGAGAGACAGACAACACCGCACTCACTGAGAGACAGACAACACCGCACTCACTGAGAGAGAGACAACACCGCACTCACTGAGAGGGAGACAACACCGCACTCACTGAGAGGGAGACAACACCGCACTCACTGAGAGGGAGACAACACCGCACTGACTGAGAGAGACAGACAACACCGCACTCACTGAGAGACAGACAACACCGCACTCACTAAGAGACAGACAACACCGCACTCACTGAGAGAGAGACAACACCGCACTCACAGAGAGAGACAGCACCGCACTCACTGAGAGAGAGACAACACCGCACTCACTGAGAGAGAGACAACACCGCACTCACTGAGCGAGAGTCAACACCGCACTCACTGAGAGAGAGACAACACCGCACTCACTGAGAGAGAGACAACACCGCACTCACTGAGCGAGAGACAACACCGCACTCACTGAGAGAGAGACAACACCGCACTCACTGAGCGAGAGACAACACCGCACTCACTGAGAGGGAGACAACACCGCACTCACTGAGAGGGAGACAACACCGCACTCACTGAGAGGGAGACAACACCGCACTCACTGAGAGGGAGACAACACCGCACTCACTGAGAGAGACAGACAACACCGCACTCACTGAGAGAGACAGACAACACCGCACTCACTGAGAGAGACAGACAACACCGCACTCACTGAGAGACAGACAACACCGCACTCACTGAGAGAGAGACAACACCGCACTCACTGAGAGGGAGACAACACCGCACTCACTGAGAGGGAGACAACACCGCACTCACTGAGAGGGAGACAACACCGCACTCACTGAGAGGGAGACAACACCGCACTGACTGAGAGAGACAGACAACACCGCACTCACTGAGAGACAGACAACACCGCACTCACTGAGAGACAGACAACACCGCACTCACTAAGAGACAGACAACACTGCACTCACTGAGAGAGAGACAACACGGCACTCACTGAGAGAGACAACACCGCACTCACTGAGAGAGAGACAACACCGCACTCACTGAGAGAGAGACAACACCGCACTCACTGAGAGAGAGACAACACCGCACTCACTGAGAGGGAGACAACACCGCACTCACTGAGAGAGACAGACAACACCGCACTCACTGAGAGACAGACAACACCGCACTCACTGAGAGAGAGACAACAACGCACTCACTGAGAGGGAGACAACACCACACTCACTGAGAGGGAGACAACACCGCACTGACTGAGAGAGAGACAACACCGCACTCACTGAGAGAGAGAGACAACACCGCACTCACTGAGAGGGAGACAACACCGCACTGACTGAGAAAGACAGACAACACCGCACTCAGTGAGAGGCAGACAACACCGCACTCACTGAGAGAGAGACAAGACCGCACTCACTGAGAGAGAGCACCGCACTCAGTGAGCGTGCGACAACAGCACACTCACTGAGCGAGAAAAAACACCGCACTTACTGAGCGAGATACAACACCGCACGCACAGAGCGAGAGAAAAAACACCGCATTCACTGAGCGAGATGCAACACCGCACGCACTGAGTGAGAGGCAACACCGCACGCACTGAGCGAGAGACAACACCGCACTCACTGAACGAGAGACAACACCGCACTCACTGAGCGAGAGACAACACCGCAGTCACTGAGCGAGAGACAACACCGCACTCACTGAGCGAGAGACAGCACCGCACTCACTGAGCGAGAGACAGCACCGCACTCACTGAGCGAGAGACAGCACCGCACTCACTGAGCGAGAGACAGCACCGCACTCACTGAGGGAGAGACAACACCGCACTCACTGAGAGAGAGACAACACCACACTCACTGAGAGAGACGACACCGCACTCACTGAGAGAGAGACGACACCGCACTCACTGAGAGAGAGACAACTCCGCACTCACTGAGAGAGAGACAACTCCGCACTCACTGAGAGAGAGACAACTCCGCACTCACCGAGTGAGAGACAACATCGCACTCAGTGAGAGAGACGACACCGCACTCACTGAGCGAGACAACACCGCACTCACTGAGAGAGACAACATCGCACTCACTGAGAGAGACAACATCGCACTCACTGAGAGAGACAACACCGCACTCACTGAGAGAGAGAGACAACACCGTACTCACTGAGAGAGACAACACCGCACTCACTGAGAGAGAGAGACAACACCGCACTCACTGAGAGAGAGAGACAACACCGCACTCACTGAGAGAGAGAGACAACACCGCACTCACTGAGAGAGAGAGACAACACCGCACTCACTGAGAGAGAGAGACAACACCGCACTCACTGAGAGAGAGAGACAACACCGCACTCACTGAGCGAGAGACAACACCGCACTCACTGAGCGAGAGACAACACCGCACTCACTGAGCGAGAGACAACACCGCACTCACTGAGAGAGACAACACCGCACTCACTGAGAGAGAGAGACAACACCGCACTCACTGAGAGAGAGAGACAACACCGCACTCACTGAGAGAGACGACACCGCACTCACTGAGAGAGAGACGACACCGCACTCACTGAGAGAGAGACAACACCGCACTCACTGAGAGAGAGACAACACCGCACTCACTGAGAGAGAGACAACACCGCACTCACTGAGAGAGAGACAACTCCGCACTCACTGAGAGAGAGACAACTCCGCACTCACTGAGAGAGAGACAACTCCGCACTCACCGAGTGAGAGACAACATCGCACTCAGTGAGAGAGACGACACCGCACTCACTGAGCGAGAGACGACACCGCACTCACTGAGCGAGACAACACCGCACTCACTGAGAGAGACAACATCGCACTCACTGAGAGAGACAACATCGCACTCACTGAGAGAGACAACACCGCACTCACTGAGAGAGAGAGACAACACCGTACTCACTGAGAGAGACAACACCGCACTCACTGAGAGAGAGAGACAACACCGCACTCACTGAGAGAGAGAGACAACACCGCACTCACTGAGAGAGAGAGACAACACCGCACTCACTGAGAGAGAGAGACAACACCGCACTCACTGGGAGAGAGAGACAACACCGCACTCACTGAGAGAGAGAGACAACACCGCACTCACTGAGAGAGAGAGACAACACCGCACTCACTGAGCGAGAGACAACACCGCACTCACTGAGCGAGAGACAACACCGCACTCACTGAGCGAGAGACAACACCGCACTCACTGAGCGAGAGACAACACCGCACTGACTGACTGAGAGACAACACCGCACTCACTGAGAGAGAGACAACACCGCACTCACTGAGAGAGAGACAACACCGCACTCACTGAGAGAGAGACAACACCGCACTCACTGAGAGAGAGACAACACCGCACTCACTGACAGAGAGACAACACCGTACTCACTGAGAGAGAGACAACACCGCGCTCACTGTGAGAGACAACACCGCACTCACTGAGAGAGAGACAACACCGCACTAACTGAGAGAGAGACAACACCGCACTCACTGAGCGAGAGAAAAAACACCGCACTCACTGAGCGAGAGAAAAAACACCGCACTCACTGAGAGAGAGACAACACCGCACTCACTGAGAGAGAGACAACACCGCACTCACTGAGAGAGAGACAACACCGCACTCACTGAGAGGGAGACAACACCGCACTCACTGAGAGGGAGACAACACCGCACTCACTGAGAGAGACAGACAACACCGCACTCACTGAGAGAGAGACAACACCGCACTCACTGAGAGAGAGACAACACCGCACTCACTGAGAGAGAGACAACACCGCACTCACTGAGAGAGAGACAACACCGCACTCACTGAGAGGGAGACAACACCGCACTCACTGAGAGAGAGACAACACCGCACTCACTGAGAGGGAGACAACACCGCACTCACTGAGAGAGACAGACAACACCGCACTCACTGAGAGGCAGACAACACCGCACTCACTGAGCGAGAGACAACACCGCACTCACTGAGCGAGAGACAACACCGCACTCACTGAGCGAGAGACAACACCGCACTCACTGAGCGAGAGACAACACCGCACTCACTGAGCGAGAGACAACACCGCACTCACTGAGAGAGACAACACCGCACTCACTGAGAGAGAGAGACAACACCGCACTCACTGAGAGAGAGAGACAACACCGCACTCACTGAGAGAGACGACACCGCACTCACTGAGAGAGAGACGACACCGCACTCACTGAGAGAGAGACAACACCGCACTCACTGAGAGAGAGACAACACCGCACTCACTGAGAGAGAGACAACACCGCACTCACTGAGAGAGAGACAACTCCGCACTCACTGAGAGAGAGACAACTCCGCACTCACTGAGAGAGAGACAACTCCGCACTCACCGAGTGAGAGACAACATCGCACTCAGTGAGAGAGACGACACCGCACTCACTGAGCGAGAGACGACACCGCACTCACTGAGCGAGACAACACCGCACTCACTGAGAGAGACAACATCGCACTCACTGAGAGAGACAACATCGCACTCACTGAGAGAGACAACACCGCACTCACTGAGAGAGAGAGACAACACCGTACTCACTGAGAGAGACAACACCGCACTCACTGAGAGAGAGAGACAACACCGCACTCACTGAGAGAGAGAGACAACACCGCACTCACTGAGAGAGAGAGACAACACCGCACTCACTGGGAGAGAGAGACAACACCGCACTCACTGAGAGAGAGAGACAACACCGCACTCACTGAGAGAGAGAGACAACACCGCACTCACTGAGCGAGAGACAACACCGCACTCACTGAGCGAGAGACAACACCGCACTCACTGAGCGAGAGACAACACCGCACTCACTGAGCGAGAGACAACACCGCACTCACTGAGCGAGAGACAACACCGCACTCACTGAGCGAGAGACAACACCGCACTCACTGAGCGAGAGACAACACCGCACTCACTGAGAGGGAGACAACACCGCACTCACTGAGAGAGACAGACAACACCGCACTCACTGAGAGGCAGACAACACCGCACTCACTGAGAGAGAGACAACACCGCACTCACTGAGAGAGAGCACCGCACTCAGTGAGCGTGCGACAACAGCACACTCACTGAGCGAGAAAAAACACCGCACTTACTGAGCGAGAGACAACATCGCACTCCCTGAGCGAGAGACAACACCGCACTCACTGAGCGAGAGACAACACCGCACTCACTGAGCGAGAGACAACACCGCACTCACTGAGCGAGAGACAACACCGCACTCACTGAGCGAGAGACAACACCGCACTCACTGAGCGAGAGACAACACCGCACTCACTGAGCGAGAGACAACACCGCACTCACTGAGCGAGAGACAACACCGCACTCACTGAGCGAGAGACAACACCGCACTCACTGAGCGAGAGACAACACCGCACTCACTGAGCGAGAGACAACACCGCACTCACTGAGCGAGAGACAACACCGCACTCACTGAGCGAGAGACAACACCGCACTCACTGAGCGAGAGACAACACCGCACTCACTGAGCGAGAGACAACACCGCACTCACTGAGCGAGAGACAACACCGCACTCACTGAGCGAGAGACAACACCGCACTCACTGAGCGAGAGACAACACCGCACTCACTGAGCGAGAGACAACACCGCACTCACTGAGCGAGAGACAACACCGCACTCACTGAGCGAGAGACAACACCGCACTCACTGAGCGAGAGACAACACCGCACTCACTGAGCGAGAGACAACACCGCACTCACTGAGCGAGAGACAACACCGCACTCACTGAGCGAGAGACAACACCGCACTCACTGAGCGAGAGACAACACCGCACTCACTGAGCGAGAGACAACACCGCACTCACTGAGCGAGAGACAACACCGCACTCACTGAGCGAGAGACAACACCGCACTCACTGAGCGAGAGACAACACCGCACTCACTGAGCGAGAGACAACACCGCACTCACTGAGCGAGAGACAACACCGCACTCACTGAGCGAGAGACAACACCGCACTCACTGAGCGAGAGACAACACCGCACTCACTGAGCGAGAGACAACACCGCACTCACTGAGCGAGAGACAACACCGCACTCACTGAGCGAGAGACAACACCGCACTCACTGAGCGAGAGACAACACCGCACTCACTGAGCGAGAGACAACACCGCACTCACTGAGCGAGAGACAACACCGCACTCACTGAGCGAGAGACAACACCGCACTCACTGAGCGAGAGACAACACCGCACTCACTGAGCGAGAGACAACACCGCACTCACTGAGCGAGAGACAACACCGCACTCACTGAGCGAGAGACAACACCGCACTCACTGAGCGAGAGACAACACCGCACTCACTGAGCGAGAGACAACACCGCACTCACTGAGCGAGAGACAACACCGCACTCACTGAGCGAGAGACAACACCGCACTCACTGAGCGAGAGACAACACCGCACTCACTGAGCGAGAGACAACACCGCACTCACTGAGCGAGAGACAACACCGCACTCACTGAGCGAGAGACAACACCGCACTCACTGAGCGAGAGACAACACCGCACTCACTGAGCGAGAGACAACACCGCACTCACTGAGCGAGAGACAACACCGCACTCACTGAGCGAGAGACAACACCGCACTCACTGAGCGAGAGACAACACCGCACTCACTGAGCGAGAGACAACACCGCACTCACTGAGCGAGAGACAACACCGCACTCACTGAGCGAGAGACAACACCGCACTCACTGAGCGAGAGACAACACCGCACTCACTGAGCGAGAGACAACACCGCACTCACTGAGCGAGAGACAACACCGCACTCACTGAGCGAGAGACAACACCGCACTCACTGAGCGAGAGACAACACCGCACTCACTGAGCGAGAGACAACACCGCACTCACTGAGCGAGAGACAACACCGCACTCACTGAGAGAGAGACAACACCGCACTCACTGAGCGAGAGACAACACCGCACTCACTGAGCGAGAGACAACACCGCACTCACTGAGCGAGAGACAACACCGCACTCACTGAGCGAGAGACAACACCGCACTCACTGAGCGAGAGACAACACCGCACTCACTGAGCGAGAGACAACACCGCACTCACTGAGCGAGAGACAACACCGCACTCACTGAGCGAGAGACAACACCGCACTCACTGAGCGAGAGACAACACCGCACTCACTGAGCGAGAGACAACACCGCACTCACTGAGCGAGAGACAACACCGCACTCACTGAGCGAGAGACAACACCGCACTCACTGAGCGAGAGACAACACCGCACTCACTGAGCGAGAGACAACACCGCACTCACTGAGCGAGAGACAACACCGCACTCACTGAGCGAGAGACAACACCGCACTCACTGAGCGAGAGACAACACCGCACTCACTGAGCGAGAGACAACACCGCACTCACTGAGCGAGAGACAACACCGCACTCACTGAGCGAGAGACAACACCGCACTCACTGAGCGAGAGACAACACCGCACTCACTGAGCGAGAGACAACACCGCACTCACTGAGCGAGAGACAACACCGCACTCACTGAGCGAGAGACAACACCGCACTCACTGAGCGAGAGACAACACCGCACTCACTGAGCGAGAGACAACACCGCACTCACTGAGCGAGAGACAACACCGCACTCACTGAGCGAGAGACAACACCGCACTCACTGAGCGAGAGACAACACCGCACTCACTGAGCGAGAGACAACACCGCACTCACTGAGCGAGAGACAACACCGCACTCACTGAGCGAGAGACAACACCGCACTCACTGAGCGAGAGACAACACCGCACTCACTGAGCGAGAGACAACACCGCACTCACTGAGCGAGAGACAACGCCGCACTCACTGAGCGAGAGACAACGCCGCACTCACTGAGCGAGAGACAACGCCGCACTCACTGAGCGAGAGACAACGCCGCACTCACTGAGCGAGAGACAACGCCGCACTCACTGAGAGGGAGACAACACCGCACTCACTGAGAGAGACAGACAACACCGCACTCACTGAGAGAGAGACAACACCGCACTCACTGAGAGAGAGACAACACCGCACTCACTGAGAGAGAGACAACACCGCACTCACTGAGAGAGAGACAACACCGCACTCACTGAGAGGGAGACAACACCGCACTCACTGAGAGAGAGACAACACCGCACTCACTGAGAGGGAGACAACACCGCACTCACTGAGAGAGGGAGACAACACCGCACTCACTGAGAGACAGACAACACCGCACTCACTGAGAGAGAGACAACAACGCACTCACTGAGAGGGAGACAACACCACACTCACTGAGAGGGAGACAACACCGCACTCACTGAGAGGGAGACAACACCGCACTGACTGAGAGAGACAGACAACACCGCACTCAGTGAGAGGCAGACAACACCGCACTCAGTGAGAGAGAGACAACACCGCACTCACTGAGAGGGAGACAACACCGCACTCACTGAGAGAGGGAGACAACACCGCACTCACTGAGAGACAGACAACACCGCACTCACTGAGAGAGAGACAACAACGCACTCACTGAGAGGGAGACAACACCACACTCACTGAGAGGGAGACAACACCGCACTCACTGAGAGGGAGACAACACCGCACTGACTGAGAGAGACAGACAACACCGCACTCAGTGAGAGGCAGACAACACCGCACTCAGTGAGAGAGAGACAACACCGCACTCACTGAGAGAGACAACACCGCACTCACTGAGCGTGCGACAACAGCACACTCACTGAGCGAGACAACACTGCACTCACTGAGAGAGACAACATCGCACTCACTGAGAGAGACAACACCGCACTCACTGAGAGAGAGAGACAACACCGCACTCACTGAGAGAGACAACACCGCACTCACTGAGAGAGACAACACCGCACTCACTGAGAGAGAGAGACAACACCGCACTCACAGAGAGAGAGACAACACCGCACTCACTGAGAGAGAGAGACAACACCGCACTCACTGAGAGAGAGAGACAACACCGCACTCACTGAGCGAGAGACAACACCGCACTGACTGACTGAGAGACAACACCGCACTCACTGAGAGAGAGACAACACCGCACTCACTGAGAGAGAGACAACACCGCACTCACTGAGAGAGAGA
This sequence comes from Mustelus asterias, assembly GCF_964213995.1. Classification (NCBI taxonomy): domain Eukaryota; kingdom Metazoa; phylum Chordata; class Chondrichthyes; order Carcharhiniformes; family Triakidae; genus Mustelus; species Mustelus asterias. Next base: position 72,706,825 of record NC_135804.1, on the reverse strand, counting down.
CAACACCGCACTCACTGAGAGAGAGACAACGCCGCACTCACTGAGAGAGAGACAACACCGCACTCACTGAGAGAGAGACAACACCGCACTCACTGAGAGAGAGACAACACCGCACTCACTGACAGAGAGACAACACCGTACTCACTGAGAGAGAGACAACACCGCGCTCACTGTGAGAGACAACACCGCACTCACTGAGAGAGACACTACACCGCACTCACTGAGAGAGAGACAACACCGCACTCACTGAGAGAGAGACAACACCGCACTCACTGAGAGAGAGACAACACCGCACTCACTGAGAGAGAGACAACACCGCACTCACTGAGAGAGAGACAACACCGCACTCACAGACTGAGAGACAACACCGCACTCACAGACTGAGAGACAACACCGCACTCACAGACTGAGAGACAACACCGCACTCACAGACTGAGAGACAACACCGCACTCACAGACTGAGAGACAACACCGCACTCACAGACTGAGAGACAACACCGCACTCACAGACTGAGAGACAACACCGCACTCAGTGAGAGAGAGACAACACTGCACTCACAGACTGAGAGACAACACCGCACTCACAGACTGAGAGACAACACCGCACTCACTGAGCGAGAGACAACACCGCACTCACTGAGCGAGAGACAACACCGCACTCACTGAGCGAGAGACAACACCGCACTCACTGAGCGAGAGACAACACCGCACTCACTGAGCGAGAGACAACACCGCACTCACTGAGCGAGAGACAACACCGCACTCACTGAGCGAGAGACAACACCGCACTCACTGAGCGAGAGACAACACCGCACTCACTGAGCGAGAGACAACACCGCACTCACTGAGCGAGAGACAACACCGCACTCACTGAGCGAGAGACAACACCGCACTCACTGTTGGTACAGGTCCCACCTTCCCCAGAAAGTGGTCCAATTGTCCACATAGCTGAAACCCTCCCTCCTACACCATCCCTGCATCCACGTGTTTAACTGCACTCTCCCCCTCTTCCTCAACTCGCGAATCCCGTGGCACCGGCAACATACCAGAGATGACAACCTGTTTTGTCCTGGCTCTCAGCTTCCACCCTCGCTCCCTGAATTCCTGTTTTAAATCCCCGTCCCCTCTCTTCCTTATGTCTTTGGTGCCGACGTGCACCATGACTTGTGACTGTTCCCCCTCCCCCTTTAGAGCCCTGAAGACACAGTCGGAGATGTCACGGACCCTGGCATCCGGGAGGCAACATACCATCCGTGAGTCTCTCTTGTTGCCACAGAACCTCCTATCTATCCCTCTAACAAATGAGTCCCCAATAACTATAGCTCTACCGCTCTCCCCCTTTCCCTTCTGAGCCACAGGGACGGACTCAGCACTGGCGATCTGGTCACTGCGGCTTACCACTGGTAGGTCGCCCCCCTCACCTGTATCCAAAGTGGAATACTTGTTGCTAAGGGGAACGACCACAGGGGATCCCCGCACCGACTGCTTCCTCCCAGCCCCTCTCACTGTCACCCATCTATTTTCATTCCCTGGAGCAACTATGTCCCTGAAGCTTGTGTCTATGGCCCTCTCTGCCTCCCTGATGACCCTAAGCTCATCCAACTCCAGCTCCAGCTCCCTAACGCGGTCTTGGAGGAGCTGCAGATGGGTGCACCTCCCACAGGTGTAATCAGCAGGGACACTGACGGTGTCCCTCACCTCAAACATTCTGCAGGAGGTACATTGCACTGCCTTCACTTCCATCCCCTCCATATAACTTACTGCTACAAAGAAAAAGAATTGCTCCAATGGAACACTGAACCCTTTTTCCCCTTCCTCAGAGTGCACTGGGAAAGAAGTTTAAAAAGCAGGAACACAGAGCGGTGACAGATGAAACCCAAAACTGATATTAAACCCAAACAACTGAGATTAAACCCAAACAACTGAGGTTAAATCCAAACAACTGAGATTAAACCCAAACAACTTTCTCGAGAAGTTTTGCATGGGGGACCTTATCGAACGCCTTATCGAAATCTTTGGACTGTGGGAACATTTGGAGGAAACACACAGTCACGGGGAAAACATGCAAACTCCACACAGTCACCCAAGGCCGGAATTGAACCCGGGTCCCTGGCACTTTGACTCAGCACTGGGAATCACTATGTCACGTCCTCTTTGAAGATTCCACCTTGTTCCACCCATTTCACCTCTCTTTTAACATCATGGTTGTCAACCGAGGTTGTCAGTCATTCACTCAAACCTTGAAAATGTTCTTGGACCAGACACAGAAGAGATCCTCTTGCCCACACAGCTCGTCTCCTTCTCCCATTGGTAGGATTCTTTCTGCCCCGAGCTCCTCAAGTCTTGTGTCAATGGCACGGGCAAAGGCGCAGAAATGTGGATACGCACGTGAACCCAGGCCAGAGACTGCAAACCTGCAGAAATCAAAATCACACGATAACTCTCTACCTCAGGTGCATTAATCAATGAGACACAGATGGAGACGGCAATCATTTCCATGTTAGCTGATACTGTTAACAGTTCTCACTCTTCAGGTGTTGCTTCTCTCTTTTAATTCTGCTCCCATTCCCCCTCTCCTCAAAGAATCCAAACTGGGCCCTCCGCCTCCGCTTCAAACCCAAACCCCGCCTCCGCTTCAAACCCAAACCCCGCCTCCGCCCCAACAACACTCCAAACCCCGCCTCCGCTTCAAACCCAAACCCCGCCTCCGCTTCAAACCCAAACCCCGCCTCCGCCCCAACAACACTCCAAACCCCGCCTCCGCTTCAAACCCAAACCCCGCCTCCGCCCCAACAACACTCGAAACCCCGCCTCCGCCTCAACACTCCAAACCCCGCCTCCGCCCCACAACACTCCAAACCCCGCCTCCGCTTCAAACCCAAACCCCGCCTCCGCCTCAACACTCCAAACCCCGCCTCCGCTTCAAACCCAAACCCCGCCTCCGCCCCAACAACACTCCAAACCCCGCCTCCGCTTCAAACCCAAACCCCGCCTCCGCCTCAACAACACTCCAAACCCCGCCTCCGCTTCAAACCCAAACCCCGCCTCCGCCCCACAACACTCCAAACCCCGCCTCCGCTTCAAACCCAAACCCCGCCTCCGCCCCAACAACACTCCAAACCCCGCCTCCGCTTCAAACCCAAACCCCGCCTCCGCCTCAACAACACTCCAAACCCCGCCTCCGCTTCAAACCCAAACCCCGCCTCCGCCCCACAACACTCCAAACCCCGCCTCCGCTTCAAACCCAAACCCCGCCTCCGCCCCAACAACACTCCAAACCCCGCCTCCGCCTCAACACTCCAAACCCCGCCTCCGCTTCAAACCCAAACCCCGCCTCCGCCCCAACAACACTCCAAACCCCGCCTCCGCCTCAACACTCCAAACCCCGCCTCCGCTTCAAACCCAAACCCCGCCTCCGCCCCAACAACACTCCAAACCCCGCCTCCGCTTCAAACCCAAACCCCGCCTCCGCCTCAACAACACTCCAAACCCCGCCTCCGCTTCAAACCCAAACCCCGCCTCCGCCCCACAACACTCCAAACCCCGCCTCCGCTTCAAACCCAAACCCCGCCTCCGCCCCAACAACACTCCAAACCCCGCCTCCGCTTCAAACCCAAACCCCGCCTCCGCCTCAACAACACTCCAAACCCCGCCTCCGCTTCAAACCCAAACCCCGCCTCCGCTTCAAACCCAAACCCCGCCTCCGCCCCAACAACACTCCAAACCCCGCCTCCGCTTCAAACCCAAACCCCGCCTCCGCCCCAACAACACTCCAAACCCCGCCTCCGCTTCAAACCCAAACCCCGCCTCCGCCTCAACAACACTCCAAACCCCGCCTCCGCTTCAAACCCAAACCCCGCCTCCGCCTCAACAACACTCCAAACCCCGCCTCCGCTTCAAACCCAAACCCCGCCTCCGCCCCACAACACTCCAAACCCCGCCTCCGCTTCAAACCCAAACCCCGCCTCCGCCTCAACAACACTCCAAACCCCGCCTCCGCTTCAAACCCAAACCCCGCCTCCGCCTCAACAACACTCCAAACCCCGCCTCCGCTTCAAACCCAAACCCCGCCTCCGCCTCAACAACACTCCAAACCCCGCCTCCGCTTCAAACCCAAACCCCGCCTCCGCCTCAACAACACTCCAAACCCCGCCTCCGCTTCAAACCCAAACCCCGCCTCCGCCTCAACAACACTCCAAACCCCGCCTCCGCCCCAACAACACTCCAAACCCCGCCTCCGCTTCAAACCCAAACCCCGCCTCCGCCCCAACAACACTCCAAACCCCGCCTCCGCTTCAAACCCAAACCCCGCCTCCGCTTCAAACCCAAACCCCGCCTCCGCTTCAAACCCAAACCCCGCCTCCGCTTCAAACCCAAACCCCGCCTCCGCTTCAAACCCCGCCTCCGCTTCAAACCCAAACCCCGCCTCCGCCCCAACAACACTCCAAACCCCGCCTCCGCTTCAAACCCAAACCCCGCCTCCGCCCCACAACACTCCAAACCCCGCCTCCGCTTCAAACCCAAACCCCGCCTCCGCCCCAAAAACACTCCAAACCCCGCCTCCGCTTCAAACCCAAACCCCGCCTCCGCCCCAACAACACTCCAAACCCCGCCTCCGCTTCAAACCCAAACCCCGCCTCCGCCCCAACAACACTCCAAACCCCGCCTCCGCTTCAAACCCAAACCCCGCCTCCGCCCCAACAACACTCCAAACCCCGCCTCCGCCCCAACAACACTCCAAACCCCGCCTCCGCTTCAAACCCAAACCCCGCCTCCGCCCCAACAACACTCCAAACCCCGCCTCCGCTTCAAACCCAAACCCCGCCTCCGCCCCAACAACACTCCAAACCCCGCCTCCGCCCCAACAACACTCCAAACCCCGCCTCCGCTTCAAACCCAAGCCCCGCCTCCGCCCCAACAACACTCCAAACCCCGCCTCCGCCCCAACAACACTCCAAACCCCGCCTCCGCTTCAAACCCAAGCCCCGCCTCCGCTTCAAACCCAAACCCCGCCTCCGCTTCAAACCAAAACCCCGCCTCCGCTTCAAACCCAAGCCCCGCCTCCGCCCCAACAACACTCCAAACCCCGCCTCCGCCCCAACAACACTCCAAACCCCGCCTCCGCCCCAACAACACTCCAAACCCCGCCTCCGCTTCAAACCCAAGCCCCGCCTCCGCTTCAAACCCAAGCCCCGCCTCCGCTTCAAACCCAAGCCCCGCCTCCGCTTCAAACCCAAACCCCGCCTCCGCTTCAAACCCAAGCCCCGCCTCCGCTTCAAACCCAAACCCCGCCTCCGCTTCAAACCCAAGCCCCGCCTCCGCTCCACCCCAAACCCCGCCTCCGCTTCAAACCCAAGCCCCGCCTCCGCTTCAAACCCAAACCCCGCCTCCGCTTCAAACCCAAGCTCCGCCTCCGCTCCAAACCCAAGCCCCGCCTCCGCTTCAAACCCAAGCCCCGCCTCCGCTTCAAACCCAAGCCCCGCCTCCGCTTCAAACCCAAACCCCGCCTCCGCTTCAAACCCAAACCCCGCCTCCGCTTCAAAACCCGTCTCAACCCCAAACCTGGTCGGAATGTGAGTGGTGAGGTGAAGAGACTTCAAGGTTGTTCAGGCAAGTTGACTGAGTGGGCAAATACATGACATATGCAATATAATGTGGGTGAATGTGAAGTTATTCACTTTGGATGAATAAACAGAACAGCAGAGTACTATTTAAATGGTGATAGATTGGGAAATGTTGATGTATAAAGGGGCTTGGGTGTCATAGTACACTACACATAGTACACTTGGAGTTTGCACGTTCTCCCCATGTCTGCGTGGGTTTCCTCCAGATGCTCCGGTTTCCTCCCACAGTCCAAAGATGTGCGGGTTAGGTTGATTGGCCAGGTTAAAAATTGCCCCTTAGAGTCCTGAGATGTGTCGGTTAGAGGGATTAGTGGGTAAATATGTGGGGGCAGGGCCTGGGTGGGATTGTGGTCGGTGCAGACTCGATGGGCCAAATGGCCTCCTTCTGCACTGTAGGGTTTCTATGACTTCTTTATTCTTAATCACTGAGAGCAAGCATGGAGGTAAAGCACAGTAAGAAGCCCAACAGGTTTATTTGGTAGCAAACGCCAGGAGCTTTCAGAGCGTGCTGCTCCTTTGTCAGGTGGAGCAGCACGCTCCAAAAGGTAGTGACGTTTGCTACCAAATAAACCCGTTGGACTTTAACCTGGTGTTGTTAGACTTCTTACTGTGTTTACCCCATTCCAACGCTGACATCTCCACATCATGGAGGTAAAGCAAGCAGGAACACAAATAATATGTTGGTATTCATTGCAAGAAGACTTGAGTACAGGAGCATGGATGTCTTACTGCAATTGGACAGGTCCTTGGTGAGATTACACCTGGAATATTGTGATCAGTTTTGGTCTCCTTAACTAAGAAAGGATATCCTTGCCATCAAGGGAATGCGGCGAAGGTCTGCCAGACTGTTTATAAAATGGCAGGATTGTCGTATGAGGAGAGATTGGGTTGATTGGGCTTGTACTTGCTGAATTCAGAAGAATAAGAGATATAATTGAAATGGATAAAATTCTGACAGGGCTGGATAGATTGGATGCAGGAATGTTGCTTTCTCCGACTGGAGGTGTCGAGAACAAGCAGTCACAGTCCCAGGATGCACGATAGGACATTTAGGACTGAGATAAGGAGAAATTTCTTCACTCAGTGGGCGGTGAACATGTGGAATTCACCACTACAAAAGGCTATGGCCATTGTGATGTAAGTAATGCAGCAGCCAATTTTCACACAGCAGGATCCCACAAACCCAACAGATTATCCCAGCAGATAATCTGTTTACATTTATATTGATTGAAGGTGGAGAAGGTAGTTAAGAAGGCATACGGCATGCTTG